>NC_050513.1:17950953-17969520 GCF_002922805.2 Oryzias melastigma | reverse complement strand
TAATTTTATCCTTTTAACTTTGGGTTTTCAAAATAAAAGGCTGTTTTAACAGAAGTAGGAGATGCTTTTATTTTGAAGTACAAAATTAAACTATTTTCTTTTGTGTCAACATGGAAGTAAGATAATCCATTAAATTAAGATTTGGTTTCAATTTTGAGTTTTCAGATTATAATGTCCTTTAAAGAAAAGAACAAGATGCTTTTATTTTGAATAATGCAATTGCCTACAATCTTTTGTGTCACTGTTGGGACCAATAAACGTAAATTAGTTAGTTCTGATGCAGAGAATCGACATCTTAACAAAGTCGATATGAATAGACGCTTTTCTCCACGACAGAATTAACTGATTTACTTTGATCACGTAAAACAGTTGACGACTTACTCCTGGTTCACACTGGACGCAGAAGCGCCGCAAAGCGGTGCGGAATGGACGCCACTTACATTTGGTGCCCTTGTTAACCTATGGTGCGGTTCACACCAGGCGCGGACCGCCGTGGTAAATACTTCTGGTCTATTTTGTTAAAATTTGAAGCCTGAGCGTAGCATACAGTAGCTAGCTTCATTCACTGAGTCGTTGAGGTTGAACCGATGAAGGACGGTCCTGTTCTCGGTTCTACGCCGTGGTTTCCTGTTCTGAGGTTGAACCCGTCGACCTCTGTGGCCTCGGCGACCTGGAGTTTAAAAGCAGCAGGCATGCTGGGGATTCAGTTATACCTGCCAATGTGACAGGAGGGATCGACGATGGAGATTTGAAGAGTTGGCCGCCGAGTCCGAGTCTTTGACAGGTTCCCCGTGGGCCAACATGGCGACTTTCCCGATGGTGGGCTCTCTAGTGTGGAGGCCTCCTCGGGTTCACCCGAGGACAGCCAGATGAGAGCTGTAATTAGGCCGGCGTCCACCGGGCTTCGGTTACAGGTGCAGGTCTGGCGGGGACGAGCGGAGCTGTCAATAGGAGATCATTCATGCTGAAACAACAGAACCGAGCTGGAGGAGGCGGGGTGACCGAGCACCAGCGCCAGGGAGGGATAAATCGCTCCGAGTGGCAGCGCGACAAGCCCAAAGCAGGGGCATAAATCATCCCCCGCGGACTCCTGCAGCAGAGCTCAGGCTTTGGTTTTGGTGAAGACGGAGGACCTGGAGGCCTCTGGACTCTCCGCTCAAGGCTTCATAAGGGATCCTGGGAACTTCCTGATTGGGCTTTTCAGAATAAACTCCAGAGAGGCAGCAGATACATTTACTTTGAGAAGTAACTCATAAAAAAACAAAGAGGTTTAAATTTTGCAAAAGATTTCAAGATGAGTTGCAGATACTTTTATTTTGAAGTACGCAATTTAACTATTTTCTTTTTTTGCTACCATTGAAGTTGCTTTAATTTTGTCTTTTAAACTTTGCAATTCAGTTTAAAAAAAACACTTTCAAAACAAAAAGATTATTTTTTTTACTGTCATTTAACTTTTATTTTGTGCATCCATTAAAATAAAGAAATCCCCCAAAAAATATTTTTTTCGTTTTATCCTTTCAACTTCAGAAATGACTTTTCAAAATAAAATAAAGAAAGAGTTGCTTTTATTTTGAAGGTAGCACTTAAACTACGTACTTGTTTTAATCACAACTAAAGTAAAATAACCCATAGAATATGAAATGGTTTTAATTTCATCCTTTAAAATTTACTTTTAAGTTTTCAAATTAAAGGTCCGTTCAAGATAAGCAGCAGATCCTTATACTTTGAATGTAGTTATGTTTTTATGTCACAAGTAAAGTAAAAGCCCTGAAAAGCAACAAGTCTCTTTAATTCGACCCTTTTAAGCTTTGAGATTTCAAAACAAAAGGTACTTTTAAGACAATCTTATTTTGAAGGTTCTAATTTAACTACAATCTTTTGTGTCAACATTGATGTAAAATAGTAAAGAAAAAAACAAATGGCTATAATTTTGTCCTTTAAACTTTGCAATTGACTTTTAAAAAGGTACTTTCAAGACAAGCAAGCTTTTATTTTGAAAATTGTCATAATTTTACTGCTATTTTGTGCATCCATTAAAATAAAGAAATCCAAGACAAAAATCAATTCTTTTTCATGTTATCCTTTCAACTTTAGAAATGACTTTTCAAAATAAAAGAAAGAAACAATTGCTTTTATTTTGAAGGTAGTAATTAAACTGTTCTTTTTTGTCACCTCTGAAGCAAAATAACCCATAAAAAACAAATAGTTTCAAATTTATCCTTTTAACTTAATTAAAACTTAATTAATTAACTTATTTACTTAATTTTAACTTAATTTATCCTTTAAACTTAGCCTATACGTTTTCAATTTAAACGTCCATTGAAGAAAAGTAGCAAAAGTAGCTTTTATTTATGAAGTATGCAATTTAACTGCTCTTTTATTGGTCAAAAATTGTAAAATAGTAAATAAAATAAATGATTTGAATTTTATAATTTTGACTGTGCAATTGAGTTTTCAAAATAAAAGGTGCTTTTATTTTGAAGGTTGTAATTTACCTACATTATTTTGTGTCACCATTGAAGTAAAACAAGCCATGTAAAAGATCAATTTTAGTTTTCAAAATAAAGGGTAATTTTATTCAACAGATGCTCTTATTTTGAAGTATGAAATTTAAACATTTCTGTGACACCGTTGAAGTAAAATAATTTATTAGAGAGACAAGTGGTTTCACTTTTATCCTTTGAACTTTGTTATTTATTTTTCAAAATAAAAGGTCAATTTAATAAGTACTATCGCAATCTTTTATTTTGAAGTATGAAATTGATTTTTTTTGTGACACTAATTAAGCAAAATAATTAATAAGAATAACAAGTGGTTTCAGTTTTATCCTTTAAGCTTTATTGATTTTTCAAAATAAAAGTTCCATTCAATAAGTAGTAGCAACTACTTTTATTTTGAAGTATACAATCCTGTGTCACTATTGAAGTAAAACATCCATGTAACTAACAAAGGTTTCAGTTTTATCCTTTAAAAATTTCAACTGAGTTTTCAAAATAAAATGTCATTTCAAGTTAAGAAGGAAATGCTTTTATTTTGAACTCTGCATTTTAATTATGAAATTTTAACATAAATCTTAAATTTGATCCTTTAACTTTAAAATTTTGTTTTCAAAATAAAATAAACATTTTATGTGGCAGATTCTCTTATTTTGAAGTATGGAATTTAAAGATTTTTTGTGACTTTTTTCAAGGAAAATAATAAGAATTGCAAGTGGTTTCAATTTGATCCTTTCAACTCTGTTACTGATTTTTCAAAATAAAAGTTCCATTCAATAAGTCGTAGCAACTACTTTTATTTTGAAGTATAGAATGCTGTGTCACTATTGAAGTAAAGCATCCATGTAATTAACAAAGATTTTGGTTTGAGACTTGTTTAGTGTTCCGTCTCCTCCTCCACGCTCGCCGCCGCCGTTTGCTCACACTTCCTGCTGTATTTACATCCTCTGCTGCGCTGCAACGCTCTTAGACCCACCAGCTTTTTGTTAAAAGCACTTTGTCAATAAATTTGACTTCCCTTGACACTCAATACTGAGTCCATTAAGCCGTGGAGCCACACACGGGGGGGTCACTGTGCGTGGGGGGGGGCTCCTCTTGGTTCCAGTAAGGTAGATCAGCTGAGCGCTCATTAGCTAGCATCATCGTACGTGGCTTCAGGCACGTGGAATGCCATTAGAGGGGATCTGGCATCTGATAGTCGGGTAATGGGATTACCTCTGGGAGCAGAACTCCAGAACTGCAGGTCTTCCCCGATCAGAAGGGGGGCATGGACCCCCCCCATGAAGCCCGCCCCTCTAGATCCATACTCTAGGAAGAGAAATGAGGTCCTGGCAGGTGGAAACCCTACCCGCGACCTTGACCGCACCTGAAGGTGATCATGCGCCTATTGTCAAGCAGCAGCTTCCTGTGACGCAGCTGACAGGTGAACTGTAATCTGATTACCCGGCAGTGACCACATGAATAATCAGAAACGCATATTTTATTGATGCTCCCCCCCCCACCCCCGTCGGCGACGGTCGAGGCTCCTCTCAATCCGTCTCTGGGTGCCCGCCGCTGCCCCAGAGAAGGTGAAAACCAACACGGCCGAGCGGAACAGGTGACTCAGCTTCCAGGCCGGCAGGAAAATCCCCCGAGACCTTTGACCTCCTAATCGTTTAGCAGCGCTTACAGTTGGAGATCTGCTGCGGGCTGTTGCAGGGATTAGTGTCACACAGATTTGGGATGAGGGCAAACCTATATCTGTACTTCATGACATTCTCAGCATTTAACGCTTTGCTCTCGGGCCCACCTGACATCGGATATCAGGGGGCGTGGCCTCGAAGCACAAAAAAATAGGATGTTTTGCGGCCTAAAATGTAACAAGAAAAATCTAATTTTCAAACATTTTTTATTAAATTTATTAAACATCACAAAGCAAAAAAAAACAAATTTGAAACATTTAAAGTTTAGCAATAGTTCTCTTTTGGTTGTGTTTAAATATTTGTGTTTTTTTCCCCCCTTTCGTTTGAAAAGGTGACATTCACACTCCAGCCCCGCCCCCGCTGCATCCAGCGGCACGCGCTGGAGTCTAAATCAAGCGGCCTCCAGGAACAACAACAATCCCTAAGCTCCTAAAGCCGCTCAGGCCAGCTGCTTACAGCCAGCCGCAGTTAGACATAGGCAACCGGAAGTCAACAGATTCCACCTTCAAAATAAAATTAAAAGTTTGGTCTAACTCATATTAAGGCGATTTTTATTCAAATGAAATCCAACTGTAAAATATATGTGAAAGCCCGTTGAAGATTACCAAATGTATTTTGTGCTAGCATAAATAATATATATTTATTTATTTGTTATTAGGACTGAATTCAGCAAATACTTTTGAAGCCCCCCCCCAAAAAAAAACTGTTAAGCTGACATTTGATTAAATGAAAAATACTGATATAATAATCAAATTCAGAATGAAAGATGCTATTTTTCCCAAAATTAATGAATGAAATTTTCTAAATGTATGTGCAAAATGTCATCAAGGATTTCAAGCATTGATTTTATATTAAGTATTTAGATAAGGAAATACAGTATATTAATTAGAAGTACTATGAACATCAGAGTTCTAAATGTTAAAAGGTAATAAATGCTAGGAATTTTAAATTTACAAAACATAAAATTCGAAATTGCTTTAGACATAACCTAATTTTAACATGCAATGTTTAAAGAAATTGATTAAAGAATGAAATATAAGTTGTTGTTTTTGTTTCTTTGAAACATTTTCTTTAATGTAACTATTGTTTAATACTCTTTTTTTTCTTTGACAGATTTTGGTTTTATTTTGAAAGTCCTCCCCGGAAGCTGCTCGTTTCGGCTGCGCACGCCTGACACAAGCCAGTGACGCCATTTTGAAGTGGTCCCGAGCAGAGGAGACGGTCTTGGAAAATTCAGCTCGTCCTGTACTGCGCGGATTTAACTGCAACCTTTTTTAGCTCTCCTTGCTAGCGAACCGAACCTCGGTTCTCCCGCGTGCACTGAGAGACCAATTTGGACCGCGGAGGGGTTCGGTTGGAGCCACTTTGAAGCGGGACGCCGCTCGTATTCGGAATAGCCGTATCCCCGCTGGAGCGGCCGGAGCCGTGGTGGTGTTGGCCGGGCAGCCCCGCCGGACTCTAGGAGGAAGCCGAAGCTCGAATTCGGAGTAAAACGTCAACCAGACGCTGTAAAGCTGCGGTTTTTGGTTTTAATTTGACGGGGATGGTCAATTCCGGTACATTTTGATGTGTTTTGGCTATGCGGCGGAGCTCCGCGAGGAGAAGTTTGATTGGACGGCGGAGTGCGATTAATTTCCAGTCCGATGGATGTTAGCCCTGCCCGGCTGTGGCTCGGCTCCCTGCACCGCTCCTCGGAAGCCCCGTGCACCGGCGATCTGTCCGTCAAGCCGGAGACCTGGCGACTCCACGCCGCCGTGGAGCCGACCTCCATCGCCTGCCTGTAAACCTGGAAATACCATCGATCCCCTCTTCATCATCATCATCATCCTCAGTGTGTGGACTTACCTGGGATCTTTCGGATTTAGACTCTTTAATGAATTAAAATGGTCAACTCGGACAAACCGGGTTGTCTAGAGGACTTCTAACCGATTCGATATTTGAGATTTTATCGATTTTTTAAATCAGTTTTTATATCTATTTTTGAACATTGATTGGATCAAACTCGGATGGAAAATGGGAGACGCCACAAAACTGGCCATAGCCGTTTTCCTCATCTCCTGTTCTTCAGGTGGGTGTGTAGAGGTGGTGCGGGTGGAGGACTTTTTTCCCTCATTGTTCCTTTTGCAGATTGCAATGCACAGCAGCCCTGTTGTTGTTGTTGTTGTGTTTTTTTCTAAGAATGCTAGGCACTCTCTGGGGTGGGTGGGAAACAAAAAAAAAAAGAAGTCATCTCAATAGGTCGTAGTCTGGTTCTATGGAGCCCTGGGCCCTCAAGGGACCAAAGCATCGACATACTTATAAACCCTCCCTCGTCACTTTGTGTATTTTTGTTGTACAAGATAAAACATGGACGTGGGTGGACCTGGATGCCACTTCTTGCGTGACGGGGAGATTTGCCTCTACTGGTTCCTGCTTTGCTTTTGCTGGCCAGAAGCAAAAAAAAATATATGCCCAAAAATTCCACATCACAACACGTAGGCATGAGGACGTTCCTCTGATGGGCCGGTGATGTGTGAACGCCAGTAGGACGTTGGCAAAGCCTTGTAAATCGTGGACTTTGGTGGTTGCTGTCGACTTCCTCGCCTGACAGGAAAGGTGCCAAATTTGCGACAGGGTCCTTTCCAGCAGATCAGCTTGTGTTATCTGTCTCCTATTGCCCAATTGTAGGGTTTCGAAACAAAGATCGAGCCTGGTGGCAAGAATTCCGAGCAGGAAGGGGGATTATTGGATCAAAGCAGTCCCATCAAACAAGAGTGAAGTTTGTTTTGCTTCTGGAGGTGCTGCAAGGTTTCAATTGCAAGGTGAAAAAATGTGTGACTTTTCTTTTTGTTTGTTTAGTTTGGAAAGGCCTCAAAAAAAGGTGCTCAAGTCCAAGAAAGAAAAAAAAGTCAAATGTGCTCTTAAGAGGCTGAATGTTCTCAGAAAGTCCTGGAGGATCTTTGGTTGGAAATGAAAAGGTTTCTGAAATTGGGTAATAGTCAAGGTCACTTGGAGTGCAAGGCAGGTGCTGTCTGCGTTTTTAGACTGCCGCGGATGATTATTCTGTTCGCTCATTACTGTCTGAAGTGGGGAAATGAATGGTTTCCACTTAAGCTAGAATAATAATTCTTTGTGAAATTCAAGTTGAATGGCTTTTTTAGAAGCAAGGGTTACCAGGAAAGCGGCATTAGACCGAGGCGATCAGCCTGGAGAGGCTTCGCTGTGAAAACACAAGGACAAATTCAGAGATTTCAAATCATAAGATGCCCTTTTTTTTGGGCTGCTACTGGTAGTTTGCAAATGCAGTAATGCTCTCTTTTGGGCAAATAATGGTGAATATAATTTTTGAATAAAAAAACATAGATGTCTTTTTCTCTTTGTAAAGAAATGATGGATATGCCAGGTTAACGAATGACCTTTTAATATTTCAATTTTTTTCCTGACGATGAAAATAATCTTAAGCAATCTGACAGCTCAAGAATTGATTTTTTCAAATGTTTCTTTATTTGCTTTCTCAAAATCCTGTTTTTGGGTCAGGTTTGCATCTATGCTGATGATGCAATTGTCTATTTTGAGGTAGGAGCTTTAAAAGTTTAGAAGTGCAAATCTGGAGGCTTAAATTTGAAAATGTTTTCTTTGCATGAAACCATGCAGTTGATAGTGAATATCATATCTCTATTTACTTTGTGAAGAATTTGAAGCATAGGCTATAGATTAATGAGAAACCAAGTGTCTTGAATACTTAGTTTGCTTGAAGAACAAGATGACAAAAATGATCTTCAGAGATCTGACAGCTCAATAATTGGATTTTTTCTTAATTTATTTCCTTTTTGTGGTTAGGTTTGCTTCTATACTGATGATGTTTTTGTCTATGTTAAGGTGGAAGCCTTGTGGTAGATATCTATTAGGGGAAGTTTTCTTTGTTTGCTTGAGGAATAAGATGACTAAAATCACCTTCAGCGATCTGTCAGCTTTAGAATTAGATTTAAAAAAAATCTTTCTTAATTTATTTTCCTTTTTATCCTGTCTGTGGTTAGGTTTGCTTCTATGCCGATGATGCTGTGATAAGGTGGAAACTTTGTGGTTGAGGTCTGTAAGGGGAAATCTGGAGTAACTATTCTTGAAGAACAAGTTGATAAAAAAATATCAGCGAAAGCTCAAAGTTGTCTTTGTTTTGGATTTATTTTCCTATCCGTACTGTTCGTGGTTGTGTTTACCTCTATGCTGAAGACGCTTTTGTCTATGCTGAGGTGGGAAGCTTGGGGTGTATGAGGTGGAAATCTTCAAACACTCAATGACTCATTTGTGATTCATACGATGAAAAAAACACATCTGCAGTCCTAACTGAACGAAAAGAGGAAGATCAGAACATCCTTAAAAAATACAGTTTTTCTCTTGCAAAAATATCATCTCAATGATTACAATTGATTAAGTAAACTAAAATAAAAGTTTTGCATCAAAGAAGCCTGTTTGATTTGACCTTATGGCTTAGAAAGTAAAAGGCGGCTTAAAAAACTGAACCTGAGAGATAAAAATGAGATAAGATAAAACTATTCATCCCACGGGGGAAATTTTTAAATTTACAACAGCTGTAAATAAGTGAACAGAACAAGAAAAAAAAAGACACTGTCTGAAACAACTGGCATAAATTAAGAAAGGAGAGGAAAGTAGTATAAAGTACTCTACAGCTGTTTAAATGCCTTTAATGGAAAGAATAGTTCAGGTGTTTCAAATTTTGGCGTTTTTCTGAAAGCACCAGTTGAGGACCTATAAAACATAATTTGTTTTACACCTAATGCAGGCGAATTTCAGCTAACTAGTTCAGTTTTGAAGCCGTTCCCTAGTTTGTAAATGCAAAAACAAGTACGTAAACACAAAGTTTTTCCGGCTATAAATGAAAATTTAAGTGTATGTAGGTTGTGACATTGTTTTGATTTGGTGTTGAAAGTATTGGCATATCATATATTTGCTTATCAGAAATATTCATATCTATATCCTGACATGAACCTGGGGAGCTCTGATTATGTTGACAGAACTTTACCCGAAGTTTTACTGCATTTATTTCCTAAGGTTGGATTTGATGAGATCCAGGAGAGGAATTTGTGCTGAAGCACACAATAAGGTCAGACCGTTCGTCACCGTTCTAGTTTACAAAAACCAGTCGGTTGATCTGACCCACACATGTAAGCTGACATTTTTTTCCTATAGTATAATTCCATATCTTTATTTTTGCCTTACGTCCAAATCCTCTCGACTGTGATTACTTTTACTCAGAAACTCGCTGTACAGTGTTGTTATTGTGACACAGCGTTTAACCCTTAAACATGTGAGCTTTTGTTCTACTGTTGACATTGTTTGGACTCCCATTACTCTTCAACAGTTTACGCGATTCTAACGGCTTCTAAAGCGCAAAAAAAGAACAGCTTTGCGCTGATACGCAACACTTTACGTTGGGTGCATAGTCGCTTTTCTCAATGTCAGAATCCAATGGAATTAATTGCATTAAAGACCGTGTGTTATTTAGTTGTCCCTGACGACATCTCCGACCAAAAGTAGCACAGCAAACTTCAGGTAGAAAAAAAGATTTAGAAACTTTGAGCTTCATAGTTTATAATCACTGAATGTTTTGTGATTTTATTATTAGTGTCCGTGTGTCACGTGTAACCGATATTATCTCTCAAACTCTCCTTTTTTTGTTTGAAGTGAGTTAATGTAGCACCTAATTGGTCGAGTTCAGGCCACCACAAGTTGGTGATTGTTTAGCACCGATGGGACTGTCGGTTCAGGTTAATTTGGAATGCCCTGAACACTATTCTCCATTTTTATATTGCTTCTGCAGATGAGCCTTAAAAAACAAACACAACTAGAGATCCAGCAACGAAGAAAAACCTGTCAGTTGGTTTATACTAAGCCTTGTGTCATGTAATAAAACAATATTCAATTTAACACGTTTGTTTGACACTTTCAATGTAAACATATTAAAAAAAAATACAGTCGTTAAGGAACCGTTTACTTTCTTCATGATTTGTTTCAAACAACAATTTTTGGGTTGCGGTTTTTTTTCAGTTTGACATAGTAAAAAGCAGCAACAAAAAACTACATTTCAGAATAATTCTTTTTTATTTTCCTATTAAACACGTGTGATTGACACTTTCAACATAAGCATTTGCAAACAAATGCAGTAGGGATGGAACAATTCACTTTCCCCATGATTCAGTTCATGGTGTAATATGGCGATCTAATGGCGCCAGTATTGGTGTAGGCTGATATTTATATAGTTTGAGTGTATCAATCCAATATTTTCAGTCCAGATATGATGACAGTAGGAGGAGGGGGTCTGTTTATTTATGTTAACAGTCAGTCTGTAATTGTTCTGTTTACTAGTATATTTTATTTTTGATAGGGATATACAAGCCTTGTTTCGCCTGAGCTGTATGGTCCGGTTCAGAATGGTCCAGGCAATTCAGGTGGGCGTTTCCAATCAAAGTTGTTGGTGTAGACCAATTACGTAGCTTTATAGATAGTAGTACGACTACAGCCAAAGTGAAGCCATCAAAAACAACAATGGAGGTCTTCCAAAAGTTTTTTTTTTTTTGGCTTTGCTTTTGGTACTTAGTATTCAATGATACATTTTAATGTTGTTTTCTATATATCTACAACCAACTGGGGGCCAAAAGTGGTATGTTGGGTGCAGGTTAATTGGTACATTTTTAATGGGAATGCTCAAAATAATGTGCTACTCAGTGGAAGCAAGGCTATAATGTTCCTAATAGATCCCTGGAAGTGGGAAGCTTATGGTTAACAGTTATGTAATTATCAATAAATGGTCTGATTGTTTTTAGATACATTTTCAAAGTTTTGAAGTGCTGCTTGTTCCTTTGAGATTCATTGCTGTGCGTTACAAAGGTAAAGTACAATATGATTATAAAACAGGGTTTTTAAATTCAATTTAGGTGTAGAGCAGGGTTCTCAAACTCGGTTTAGGTGTAGATCAGGGTTCTCAAACTCAATTCACCTCTGGCCACTGAAAGCAGAGTCTGGCTGAGGCTGGGATGTATGGGGTTCCATTTGTGCCAAAAATATATTTTTGTGTCCACTGTCTATGGCTTTAGTCCATTGTCTATGTCTACTGAACGAGTTTATTCAACTTTTATGCACTACTAAGCAATATCTTCTGCATGTCCCGTGAAACGACAGGAGCTAAAAACGTTAGCAACTGTTGCTAAGGACTTTTCCGACGACCAGATCCAACGACAATAGCATATGCAAAGTTTTAAGCATAACTAAGCAAATACAAAGCTATCATCAAAGAAGCGTGGACATGCAGAAGATATTGCTTAGTAGACATTGAACTATCATAATAAGGCTACCAGTTATAATGCACAGTAAAAGAGCAGTAGTCCATTTCTTAAATATCAATATTGGTAAATATTGGCCGCGAGTAGAGGGAAAATATCGGTATTGACCGAAAAAAATTGAAAAAATATCGTCCCGTTCCTAGTGTAACACATGGTTTGGTTTTAAACCAAGAATGGTGGCATTCCTAGACACAACCTGATTGTTTTCAAGAACGCCTCAGAGATGTTGGCGTGATTTCCGCGTCGGGTCAAAGCCCGAAAGATCCTCATGGATCTTGCTGCTGATGATCAGACGCAATCCTGCTCAAAATGGCAAATATTTACCGTGGAGCCTCATCATGGAGGACACATGCAGCGATTTAGAGATGTGTTTTCGCCCCGTCGTGTTGACACACAAACTGGTTAAACGTTCGCATCCAGCTTTCCATGCAGGTGTTTTCCATGTAAGTGGGTTAACCGGGAAGGAGGGTGGTGTTCAGGCGGGATTGGTGTGCGCCAACTCGCGGGCTTCACATTCCGCCTGTTGTTTTCTGAGCAGCAGTTTGGCTCCCATTGATCGCGCTGCTCACCAGCGCAAAGCCGCATCGATTCAGCCAGGACAGGAAAGCTCTTTTTTTCTCTCTCTCTCTCTCCGTGTCTCTCCTTTAACAATCCCCAGCAGCTCGGCTAATGCAGTGATTCAGTTTCAGCTCTGCTACACATCAGCCTAAACCTGAAACTGGATCTGAACCCAGTCGATCTACGTGAACCAGCTGCTTTGCCACCAAACTCTATGAATGTTTTGAGCTTTCAATTGAGTTTCTATCCCCTCAGTTCACCTTTTTCAAAGAATCAGGGAAATATTTATCTTAAATTTGATGTTTTTTGTCATTCAGTACAAGCTATTTTTGTTTATAGATTTCTCTAGATTTCCCAAGTTAATAATTAGCTGTTACAACTTAATTTAAAGCGGCAGGAAAATTAATGTTTGCGCTTAAATCAGGTACACACCACCAAGAAACCGCCTTCCAAGAATGGCCATTTGTTCAAATATTGGCCGATAAGCCTCTTTCAAATCAGAAGCTTTTCTGCTCTTATTTCGGTTCTCCTCTCAGTCCTCCAGTTCGTGTCCCAATTTCGTTCCCTCTTTCCATCCCTAATATGTTATCCTGCATTATGCATCAGGCTCCAGGAGCACAGGTGTATTTGTTAAGCCCAGATGGAGCCCGGGTTTCCCTTTGGGCCCAACTAAGCCGGACCGCTTCCTTGCAGGGCCGTGCATCATCCAGTGCCTCGGCTCCCTCCACCCCTCCCCGCCAAAAAAACAAAGCGCCGCGGCGTCTCACGGAGGTGAAATGTTGACCCAAGACAAAACGTCTCCGGTGCTGGCGGGGAATTTATGACCCTGGACCAGTCAGAGCACTGGTTATATTTAGCCCACAGCCAGGTGTTTGGTGTTTTCTGAGACTGCTGGAAACCTGAGCGATGGGTTTGTGTTGTGTGTTTTAGCTAGCTTGCGCAATTTAAAGATTTTGGCATTTTTTAGCATGTTCTTGAGGCATTTTTGTCATGATTGAGGATGTATATAAACAAAGTTAGACAGTCTTTTGTTTTTTTTTTTATTCAAATCGTTGAGAATTAGTAGCTGACAAAAAAAAATCAATTTGGAAAAAATAATAGCTATTACGTAGAAAATACAGTTGATGGGTCTCAAGCCCCCTGCTTCACTACTTTCTTGTAGACGGACTAGATCCATGTACGACTTGGTTTTGTTCATCCGAACTGAAATCTGGTTCAGAACTGTACGTCTCGATAGCTCCAATATTTGTTGCACGGTAATGTTAGCTAGCGGGAAAGCATGGTAACAGAGAGCTCTCAGGAACGAGAAGGGGGGAGGGGGGGCTTTGTGCCAATGGTCCTGCCCACGACTCGCAGGAAAATTCTTAATAAACTCCTGCCACTCAGCAGAAACTGTCCTTAAAAAAAATAATCATTTTTTTAGATAAAATAAAAATTGTCTGATGAGATCAATTAAAAATAATGATTAGACAGGGACTTTAAAAAGAGAAACAACAAATACAACTATTTGGGTTGGGTTTTGTTTTGAAAACATCAGCTACTATAAAAATTGTAAGTAGTAAGTCAGCGGAAAGGGCTTGGTTGAATTAACTTGCGCAAAACAGATTTTGGCTTATTTGCCAATTTTCTGCCATTTTTTTCCTCATGATGTATAAAGAAAATTAAGCATAATATTTACTTTTATTGAAATTGTTAAGAATTGGTAGCAGATGAAAAAAAATCTGTTTGAAAAAGATTGTGGCCATTATGTAGAAAGTACAATGGCGGGCCACAAGCTCCTTGCTCTTCTACATTCTTGTAGACGACTAGATTCATGTGCGTCTTCGTTTTCCGGTCATGTAAAGCCTGTTAAAGTGCGGTCTGGTATTTTGAGTGGTTCCATTGTAAAATGGACCCATAAAGCAGTACTGACCCGGACCTCTTGAGGGGGCCCCCCATTGGTTGTAGGTCCATAGAAAGGTACGGAACGGTCCACCCGTTAATTGGCAGAAATTAGAAAGGCCCAACATAGCGCTCATTTAAGCTAACGTCTGTTAGCATTCGGGCTTTTCTGTGTAGTATTTAGCCTCGTTTCCACTGAGCAGTCCGGTACGAGCGGAGTAGTACGGGATGGTCCTGCTAATTCTGGCGAGTGTTTCCGCTCAGTCAAGCCTCACTTCTACCAAATGGTTTGTTTCCACGGTGCATGCGTGCTGTAGACCGCTAGCGTGTCATTCCATCATTATAATGTGACGACTAGTAAAGCAGCAACAATGGAGGTCATCCCAGAACTCATCTTTTTCTTGCTTTACTTTTTGTACATCATGTATAACAGGAATGAACTCCTGCCACTCTGCAGAAACTATGTCCTAAAAATTACACAATTGCTTTTGATAAAAATGAAATCGTTTGATAAAATTGATAAAAAAATCTGACTACACGCGTTGGTTTTTGTTTTGAAAACTGCAACTACAATAAAATTGATAAGTAGCAAGTCGTTTGGTTGTAGAGATTTGGCGTGGCTGGACGGATGGTTCCTCGGCAGGAAACGCAGCAACGATGCCGTCTGCAGAGGAAGTCGTTGGCTTGGGTGTAGGTTTCTGAGGCTGTCACCGTCTGCTGCAGCCAACATTCGATACCGCAAACAGGTCAAAGCAAATGCAGGGATTATTTTCAAATGCTGTCGCTTTCTCAGCCTTCTGGAGCGGCGGTGCAGATTTGGAGGGGAGGGGGGGTGGCGTTCATGCATATTTAATCCCGTCTTTACATCAAGCGGGGCCGGTGTTCCTGACGCGAGTATAGTTAGCGAAATCTTTGGTCTTTCGGCGGAATCGGCTGCAACAGCCGAGTCTGTGCGCTGACGGGAAGCGGAGAGGTCACCGCATCCGCCTCTGTCGGCACGTCTTTTGAGCAAATCTCCCACCGGTCACGTCGACCCGGAGCATCTGCTAAAAGCCCGAAACGTAAATGTGGAGCGCCTCTAATGATTGACCTGCTGCACATTACAACAAACGGGGGGAAAGATGGAGGAGTCATAGGACTATTAAATCCTGCGTTCTTCAGAGAGGAACCCGAAACACCTCCAACAACAGGAGCTGTAATCCCTCTGTGTTGTACTTTTAGTGCCTTGGAAGTGTTGCATAACTGTTCTCAGAGGGCCTTCCTTCATTGTTCCTCGCAGGTTAAACAAACTCAAAGAGTTTTGCTGCTCAAACGTGGCGGCGGCGCGCTGACTCTCTTGAGATCGAGCCTCTTACTGTAATTAATGCATCCTGCAGATGTTGCGCCATACCTTCAGTCTAGACAGGCCGGCTTCTCCCACCGAGACCCCGCTTTGATCCGTCCATCCGTCGTTCTCTTGTTTCAGCCGGTTCTTATCTCCAAAAAAAAAAAAGTGTGATGGCGTGTCATCAAGTTTGCAAAAACAGCAGCCGTTAGAAACATCTGGCTAACGGAGCATTTCAAGTGGCTCCTCCGCCTTAGCAACAAGGACCTTTCAGCTCCTCTGGCACTAGCCGCTGGCTGGCGGCGGCGTTTTCCATCAGGCAGGTGAAGAGGGGATTTGTTCAGACTTCATTTTTTTATTTTTTGAAAGAGGTGCCTGAGTCATCATCGCAGACTTCATCAGAGAACTCTGCTCGTCCCGTTCTGCTTCAAAGAAATCCTTTACTTGCCACCGCCGCACCTGTTATATAATCTAAATTAAAAATACACCAGTGTTGGTGCTCTACGCTGGCGGCGAAGCCTGGTGACCAGGATGTGTCATTAGCTTGCGCCAAATATAAACCCGAGGAGTCACCGAGGTCGGACCCGGAGGCGCATTGACCCGCAGAGGTTATCGGTTCGCCCAGCACAAACGGGAGTCACGACTAGTGTCCAGTTTAAGCTCCGTATCATATTTTGATGACCGTAAACGCCATCGTATCCCGATTTGCTGAGCAAAATCAGCCGGTTTTGCTGCAGTGGATTGTGGGAAACCCTCCGTTTGTCATCGATTACATGTTTCGGCCTCCGGGGATAAACCTTTACAAGCGGGGTGGGGGGAGGGCTGTTTCTGGGGAGACGAAAGCCCCCCCGTCCTCCTATCCCTTGCTGCAGAGATAACAAGGCGCTTCAAATTGCCCCGTGTGCAGGAATGTGCGGCATGCAGCGGGCGACTGCAGCTCGTCCCACGCCAGCGGGCCGCTCTGACGCTTGTTTACAGTCGCCGGGGACTCGCCGAAAGGCCCCCAGGTGCTGACCCGTCCCACAACCGGCTCCATCGGCCCCTAATTGAGGCGGAGACTGTCGGGCTCGGGCATTCCAGCGAGGATTAGAGGGATTGGATTCAGTTGCTGAGTGCCGTGGTTTTAAACGCCACCCCTCCCCCCTCTCTCTCTCTCTTTTCCTCCTCCCCGCCACGGAAAGAGTGCAGTCTTTGTAACCGGTTTGCCAGAGCCAACCAGCCCTGCCGTGTCACGACAACATCTGATTAAGCATTAACGCAGCACTCCAGAGAGTTCCCGGCTGTAAAATCGACTGTCCATTCATTCAGCCACGGCAGGAAGGTTCCAATGATAAAAAAAAAAACTTCAACTTAATGCAATTATATAATCCAGCTGCAAGTTTCCCTTTTTAAGCCGAGAAAATCTAAACTTTCCCTCTGACATATTCGTCCTGTTCTCTGATTAGGCGCTACTTAAAGACGACAAAGTTCCCGTCAAACACAGAAATCCTGCTAAAGCCTCGAAAATCCTGCAGTAAATACCAACCTTGCCGCCGACTAGTGCCCCCTGTGGCTGCCCCCAGCATGTACTCCTGAAAAATTAATGTAAATCTTTAACCACATCAGTTTAGACATTAGATAAGAATTTTTTTCTGAAATCCAATTGATAGAAAAGGAAACTTTTTCTGCTTTTTCTCAGTTTAACTACCTACCTGTACAGTTTCATGACTCTTTTGTGTTTTGTTCTAAAGGGAACACAAGTACGTCTATAGTCATAAAAACCGACAGAGAAACAACAAAAAGATTTTACTTATTTTTTGGTTTAAATTTCAATTCTGCTTTGTTTACTTGAACGGCAATACCGTAACCCCGATCAGCTCTGTTTACCGGGGGGTTTGTAATGGCAAGAGTCTGGCGATACAATACGTATCCCGATACATGTCTCACAATACAATATGTATCGCGATATATCCCAAAACTGTACCAGAACAGTTTTTCACTTTTGTAAGAGTATGACTTGAATTGAATCCATCTGAATTTTAATGTCCTTCATTGCATTTCAATTTGGCCACTAGGTGGCGATCACACTGTAGCATCACACCTTATTCCAGAAGAAGAAGAAAGTATGAGGAAAAACAATGTTTTGGACCGCAAATGGTTACTTTAAAATATTTCCTTAAAAGAGTTTGGAAAATTCATACCTGTGAGTAAATAAAAATGTTTATTTAGTCAGCAATATATGTTTCCGTCGGCTGAATGTTAGCATTAGCAATCCTATGGGAAATTCGGTTAAACGTTAGCATCAAGCTAGCAGACTAATATACAATCTTGCTTCAAAGTCAAAAAGTATTTTGATACTTCTTTAAGTTGGGATGTCCCACATGAGGAGTGACTGACTTGCTTGTACCAGAACCCACCTAGTGGATACTCTGTGAACTCTCCTGGCTCCACTTACTTTCCTCTCCAAACAGGATTCAATCTGGAAGTTGTGCAGCAGCCATTTAGTTCTTATCTAGTTCACAGTTGCTCTTCATACTCAACTAAAAAATATGCTGCCGGTCTGGTTTTTGACGCCAGCGATTGAAGGTCAGGAAGTCGGTGGAGATGGAGAGCTTTTCAAAATAAAACTCCAGAATACCTTTTGTTCTGGTTGTTGATTTTGTCGTACCAGACAAACAGTTTTCTCAACTTTGCCTCTAGACAGGAAAACTGTGGAATTGTGACACTTTTTTTCTGGCGTTTGTCTCGCCGGTGCTGCAGATGCAGGTTAAAGTTAAATCACACTTTTCCGCGGCACTTCCGCGATTGAACCCTCCTGTCCAAGTGATCCCCTTTAAAAACTCCAGTCAGGTTTATATACGGCCGTTACTCAAACCGCGCCTGACAGCTTACAAAACATTTCAGCCTCAAAACCCGCCGTGACCCCCCCACCCCAAAGGCACGTCAATCCTCCTCTCCGCGAACGCCGCTGACGGTCAGGTACCGCCGCGCCGCGGCTCGCATGCGTAAGCGTACCGACACCTCTGCGCGTTCACTCCTTTGGCTTCCGAGGCGCTAAGGGCTCTATAATTAGACGTTTTCTACCGACTGTATTCTGTTCCTCACACATGCACGGCCGTGTTTAGCCGGGTCTTGAGTCACGCATGTGGGGGAGGAGTGTCAGATTGCATCAGCGGCGTCAACAAGCGGCAAACCGGGGATGGAAGAGCGCTTTCCTATCCTCATCCTAACTTGCTGAGGAATCATCAGTCACTGGGTGTTTTTGTGCAGATGTCCACTCCAACAAGCCCCAAGCAGCCACAAGTACCCCC
>NC_050513.1:17949293-17950898 GCF_002922805.2 Oryzias melastigma | reverse complement strand
AAGTATTTAATCTCCGCCTGGACAAAGATAAGTTGATCCTTAGAACAAATTCCATCATTACCAACAATCCTCGCTGCTGGCAGCCGCACAAAAAGAGCCTTGATGAATGAGCTGTTTACCTACTCGAGTGCACGCAGCGCCGAGTGCAGGCCTGACCCGCCAAAATGCCACTTCATTATGAGGCCATGGAGCGGGGCCCCCCTCCCTCCCCCTCCGTCACAGGAGACTGGAAATCCCTTCATGTTTTCCCCAACAGTTATCAGACAAAACACACTCGGGGGACAATAGCCGTGGACTGGCATGCTAGGGGGAGGGCTCCGGGTTTGCGGCTCGCTCGCACCGCGTGACCCCGACTCGATCAGTCAAGAGTCTGAAAGCTGAACTTTGGGCGGCGGGGTCATCCAGTCTGCATTCGCAGCAGCCGGCGGGCTGAAAATGGGGAGTTTTTGAGGCGAGCAAACTTCCACCTCGGGTTTTATCAGGCGGCTTGAAGCTGGAGCGACAAATCCGCCGGGACGTTTCCTGGAAACCTGCCAGTGAGGCTCAGTCCAAAGGTTCGGTTGGCGGTCGTTGTCCCTGCAGCTCCAGAACCTCTTCATTGTCTGTGACGATGTTTTAGCTGCCCTGATCAACTGTTCTTCACCTCAAATGCAGCTGATGCTTCATCCAGGGCACCACTGTCAGTCAGACGCCACGTGTGAACAAATGCCTGTTGTCAAGGTTACACAATACCGGAAATTCCAATACTATCACGGCACTGTAACAGTTTTAGCATTTCAAGTTTCTCTTTCTTTTGTCTCTTTGAATAACTTTTATGTAAAGTGTTGCTTATTGGCTATTCATGCTTATTGAAGTCTTTCATAACGGTTAACAAAAAGTCTTGCATTTCCACCATTGTAAATAGTTGCATATCGGCTGCTATGTTAAGTGCCACGTGTTGACCAGTTTTATATGTCTACTAGCATAAAAAGTTGGATGTTGGCTCACATTAAGGGTTCCATATTGGCTAACTCAAAGAGCTGCAAATCAGTGGTGTAAAGTGTTGCACACCTGCTTACGTTTTGTTTCATATTGACTAATTTTGCATATCTGCTAACGTAAAATGTTGCCTATTAGCTAATGGAAAGTGTTGTAAATAGGTTAACAGAAAGTGTGCATATCAATTAGTGGAATGTGTGCATATTGGCTAACGGAAAGTGTTTATATCAGCTAGCGAAAAGTATTGCATATCAGTTACCGGATGTTTTTTCGTAAAATGCGCATATCGGTTAGTGGAAACTGTATAAAGTGAATATCGGCTAACAAAAAGTGTGCATATCAGGTAACGCAAAGTGTTGCATATGGGTTAGGGAAAAGTGTTCATATGGGCTCACGGAAAGTGTTTATGTTAGCTAACGGAAAGTATGGTATATCCGTTACCGAATGTTTTTTTTTTCCCGGAGTGTTACATATTGGTTAGCGGAAAGTGTTCATATTGGTTAGCAGAAAGTATGCATATCTGCTAACGAAAGGTTTTGCATATGGGCTAACAGAAAATGTTTATATCAGCTAGCAGAAAGTAATGTATACCCGTTACCTGATGTTTTTTTTTTTTTTTTTTTTTTT
>NC_050513.1:17929575-17949238 GCF_002922805.2 Oryzias melastigma | reverse complement strand
CAGAAAGTGTTGCATAGCAGCTAACGGAAGGTGTTACATATTGACTAACCTTGTGTTTTTCTTTGTTTTTCTGTTTTTTTTTTTAACCCCAAAAATCTGCTTTTCTAGACTTCTCAAAAAGCTTTAATTATGTTTTTTGCGTAAAATAGTTGTTGTAGTTTAAAGAGCATGTGTTTTTTGCTGTTGCTGGTAACGGCTTTAGTGTTGGGTTAAACCAAATAACATATGGAGAACAAGTGATTAAGTAATTCTGGAGGCCGTCACTAGGGCCTGGGCTCCACGGCATTGATGTTTTTCCTCAATCAGAGGGACTCAACTTCCCATAATCGTGTACAATTATTCAACGCATCAAAAGATGCAACATTTCACTTGTAAATTAGATGATTTCTGAACTCCTGATGTCCTGCCGCCTCCATGGACTTCATGTCAACAGAGTTTTGAGTGCGTCGTCTTGCAGCGATAATTGATAACAGTTATTAAGCTGTCAGATTCACTGCAGTCTGTCTGCATCTCGGCTTTACCGACACGAAACCAACAATTTGAGGATTTATCACCCAAGGAACTGAAATTATTGGCACGCAGCAAACATTTTACTCCCTGAGCCGGCTGGGCTTCAGTGTCAGAGACGTCGTCGTGATGCTCACCTCCCGCTGCTGCACATCTCGTGACGTGACCTCTTGTCCGCCGGAGATTACATCGTCGGCTCCGGCTGATGATCAGTAGTAATCTGGAGTTGTAGCTTCTCTGCCAAGTTTCTCCACCTTTTCCTTGTTCTCCTGATGCTCCTCGGTGAACCACATTCCCTAATTGCTCCGTAAATAATCTTATGGATGTTGTGATCTGCTTCCCCCCCCACACACACACATACACAGTTTGTTCCTGAATCACAGCAGATCCTATCTGGAGGCTCACGATGTAAAAACTTTGAATGTTTGGAGAGAATTTGAAGGTAGTTTTTCAAAAAGCCCCGGTGAGTTGTAAAGTGGGTCAGGTGTTAAGACGTTTCACAGGGGGGGGTGGAGGGGTTGGAATGGGGAGGAGGGGGGTAACGCTGAAATGTCCGCTGCTAAAGTAGGTCACGGTTAAACTTGATAAATGTCTCGTATGAGTGGGAGAGAGGCACTGTAGATATTCATCCGGGGCTGCAGAACAAAGAGCTTTATTCTTGAGGGAAGCGCCCGGCGGAGATGTTCAAGCCCGCGTTCTTGGAAGCGGCCTCAGATATTGGAGCGCAGACTCGACGTGAAGTTCAACAACCCGTTTTTTATTTTTTGAAAGAGCC
This sequence comes from Oryzias melastigma, assembly GCF_002922805.2. Lineage (NCBI taxonomy): Eukaryota > Metazoa > Chordata > Actinopteri > Beloniformes > Adrianichthyidae > Oryzias > Oryzias melastigma. The sequence goes on along the minus strand of NC_050513.1, from coordinate 17,947,956 downwards.
TTAATGTTAGCTTAGCTAGCCGCTAACTTTGAAAGTGAGCTTTATTACCTTTAACCAAACACACTCATGTAAAGTGGATGACAAACTGATGCTTTTAGCCACTTTGCTTTCCCACTTGCAGTGTTATTTCACTCCAGCTGCTCCATTTTACCTTTTTTTAGTTACATTATTACGCCGCGCTTGACAGCTCTATTAACTACCATAAATACTGACGCAATTCATCAGATTCTGAAGTGGAGAAAAGCAGCTTTTGCTGATTTGCAACACTTTTCGGTAGTGAAATGTTTCACGTAAATCAGCTGATTCTGATGCAGAGAGAAGGGACTTAGTGCTGTTATGCAACAGTTTGTGTTAGTATGAAGAATAGCTTCCACCTTAATCAAGTAAATGGTCAAAGAATTACAGTGTGTCAAAGAGTGTGTGTTTTTACATGCCGCCGGCGACATCTCCGGTGTGAAAGGGTTAACCTAAAGGAAACTGATAGTAATTGTTGAGATGTAAACGTGTTTTATTCTGTTTGCCCTGTTTTTGACACCAGATTGTCTTGTAGTAGCAAAAAGTAGTAGTAGTAGCAAAACATTATTTTGTCTACGTTAAAGCCTAACCTTGTTAGCAACATGGAAAAAAACAAACTGATACGGCTAAAAAAAATTTATTGTGACTACGCTAACTCCAAACCTTGTTAGTAACATGAAAATAAAATAAAATTATACCGCTGACTGATTCCGCTAAGACAAACGTTACTGTGACTACGCTAACTCCCAACTTTTACTAAGTCATAAGTAAAAAAAACGTTAATGTGACTACGCTAACTCCCAACTTTATTAGTAACGCATAAGTAAAACAAACTTTAATGTGACTACGCTAACTCCAAACTTTATTAGTAACGCATAAGTAAAACAAACGTTAATGTGACTACGCTAACTCCAAACTTTATTAGTAACGCATAAGTAAAACAAACGTTAATGTGACTACGCTAACTCACAACTTTATTAGTAACTCATAAGTAAAACAAGCGTTAATGTGACTACGCTAACTCCCAACTTTATTAGTAACTCATAAGTAAAACAAACGTTAATGTGACTACGCTAACTCCCAACCCTGTTAGTAACACAAAAAAAAAACAAACTGATACCGCTGACTGATTCTGCTAAGACAAACATTACTGTGACTACGCTAATTCCCAACTTTATCAGTAACGCGTACAAAAAACAAATGTTACTGTGACTTCGCTATCTCTCAACTTTGTTCGTAACATGGAAAAAAAGTGCAGATTCCGCTAAGACAAACGTTAGTGTGACTACGGTAGCTCCCAACTTTGTTAGTACCGTGTAAGAAAAAAAACCATTACTGTTACAATGCTAGGTAAGTCGTAAGAAAAACAAACGTTACAGTGACTATGCTAACTCTTAACTTTGTTGGTAACGTGTAAGAATAACAAACATTATGTGACTACACTAACTCCCAACCTTGTTAGTAACACGTAAGAGAGCAAACTGTTAGCGCTAACCAAAATTCCAAACCTTGTTAGTAACGTAATAAAAGGACTGATTCCACTAAGGCAAACTTTACTGTGACTACGCTAACTCTCGACTTACAAATGTCACTGTGAAAATGCTAACTCAAGTTATGTTCGTAACATGTAAAAATACAAACGTTAGTGTGAGTACGCTAACTCCCCACATTGTTAGCAACATGGAAAAAAAAGTCAAATTGCTACCTGTTAGATACATTAGCGTATTCACAATCAAACCCACCCTTCTTTGCAGCTCTTAGAAAGGAACAGACTGATGTTTTGACAGTACGTCTCAAAATCACTTCCAGATCACGAAGCACAAACACAATGAAGCCTTATTGGTGGCGCTCTGGATTTTAAAGTACACTGCCGTTTTATGAAAAATTAAGGCTTTTAAGGGAATCTTATAGTTCAGAATATACGGTAATCAACTTTAGCTCCACCCTGAAACACAGAAGGTTCTATATCTAGATCAATTTTGTTCATTTTTGCTGCCATTCATGAATTTATGTCAGACGGTCAGATTCTTTTTCACCTCCTGCTGACCTCCTTAACTACCTGTAACACCGGCTATTTTGGAAAAGTACCGCCAACATTACCCCTCATTGCTGTGCTCGGGACTGTGCTACACACACACAGCTAGAGCACCTGCTGTTGATGGAACTCACCCCCGAATTAAACGGGCCTGCCCTGAAAATGACGGTGTTGTGCAGCAAGGTGAAGCGCGTTTGTGTGTCTGCAGCGGCCGCAGGAAGCCCGAGACTCTTTAGGGAGGCGATGGAGTAAAACACAGTGTTATTATGAAAAGTGTAACAATACTTGAGCTCCATTATGAAACCATAAACCACATTTAACCGTGGCATGCAGCCATATCCTGCAGACTGGAGGAGAAGTACTTTAGTGTGAAAAATCTCCCGGCAAGTTAAGAAAAGAGGAGTCGGAACCTCTTAGCGCTGTTGCGGTCAACCAAAAACTGCTGACGCTGGTGTTTGAAAACCATTTTTACCGTCTACCATAACCAGTTTTGGTCATTAATCAAGGACTTGGGGGGTTTTCTTGTGATTTTTGCATCATAACATGCTTTCTTCATTTATTTAATTTTATAATCTTTAGTTTTTGCTTCCATGGCAACACCAACTTTTTTCCAAAACTAGCCAAAATCCAGATTACGTAACTGTATAAGTACTTTGTAAAGCCGTCTTTTTTTCATTTATCTTAAAATTATGAGCACTTTATCAAAAAAGTATTTTTTTGTTTGTTTGTTTATTAACAATTTTTGCTGGTTTTTAACACAAAACCAATCTAGCTATTTGTGTTCATCATACGCTTGGATCATGTTTTAGTGGGCTTTACTTTAATTGTACAAAAAAGATTGATGCCAAGTAACGTCTTTTATTTATTGGACTTTTAGCTAGTTTTTAGCAAAAATCAATCAAGCTAGCCAGATTTTTGTTTACTGTACATCTGGGTAATGTTTAAATGACGTTACTTGCATAATTGCTAACCAAAACACAACAGTTGCATGGCCTTGAAAATATTGAATAAAATAATCGCCTTAAGTCTTTTAGTTTTCAGCACAATTTTTACAAAAAACATTCTACTTAGCCGTAACTTTTTTTTGTCCATTTCAGTATTTTATTTGCGTACTTGCATAGTTATGAGAAAACATGCTAATAAGAAAGTCTCCATTTATGTTTTTTTATTTATTAAATATGCGTGGCTAGTTTTTTAAGAAAAAGTCTTGCTATCCGTACATTTGTTTTGGCTAATGTTCACTGTGTGGTACGTCCATAGCTATTGGATGAAAAGAAGACTTTGACATTATGGTCACAAATTAAGGATGTTCATTATTTTAGCTTTCAGAGTAATTCCACAGGGAGTAAACTAAACATTATTGAGTTTAAGTTCAAAAATGTAACAAAGAAAAAAAAAAACAACTAGTAGGCCGTGTTTTTGTTTATCATGTATTTAAATAAAGTTTTAGTCGGCGTTACTTGCATATTTTTGAGACTAAATGTACAGACTCCATTCTATTTATTGAAATCTTGTAGCTCAGTTTTTTCCAGCTTTCTGAATTTAGTTTTTTGTAGATCTGGGTAATGTATTAGTTGGCATTATGTATGCAGTAATGAGACGATTTATGCCAACAAATAGTAACTTTGGCTTTAACAGAATGACAGAAATTAAACGTGTTAATTATTTTTCTTTAATTACAACTTTTGGCTCGTTATTTAAAAAAAATTCTAGTTAACTGTATTTATTGCGTTTACGTTTTTTTATTTATTAAAAACTTGTGACTCCATTTTTTGCGTGCAACAATCTAGCTAGCTGCAGTTTTGTTTATCGTGCATTTGGCTAATGTTGTAATTAGCGTTACTTGCATAGTTATGCGAAAATTAATGCAAATACGCGAGTCTCAGTTGCTTGCTAACCATATTTTTGTTTATTGTACATTGACGTAATTTTTTAGTAGGTGTTACTTGTATAGTTATTAGAGAATGTATGATAACAAATGCAAAACAGTCGTGTCTTTAACATCTTTGACAGAATTAAACGTGTTAATTCTTGTAGCTTTCAGGCTGATTTCCTTATTGCTACATTCATTAATTAAACGGAGCGCAGCTGTGATTCTAAAAATCCGGCTGAATGTGACCCCCGGTTGGTCCTGATGTTTCCTTTCTGTACTTTGTATCGTCTCAAGGTTTTCCAGTGAAAGTTTATTCTTCAGCTGGAGAAATGACAGCTTCACAGACCATAGAATGAGCCGTATTATCCCAGCGTCATTTCTGAGAAGACAGCCTTGCATTAATGTTTTTTTTTTTTCTGATGTTCCCTCTCTTTACAAAACATTAGTGTAAATAGTGTGAACTTTTCGCCACTATCTGACATTTCCACGTGTGAATTAGCCCTGGCGGACAAAGAGCCGTCCCGCTCTATGCCGGCTGTGTGCTTGTGGGCGGAAGCCTTATTGTGCGTCGTTACACAATCCCCGCATTCTGAGACATGATCCGCTTTGGTGAACTTTTCCTGAAAGCAGGGACTGAGACAGGAGATTGATTCCTCTGCTTTATGTCCTTCAGCGCCGCCATAGTGCCCGGCAGCTCTTGCCCACCTTCGGCACACGGAGCTATAGGCACCTCGACCTGCACTGTCACCCAATTCAGAGCACTGATTGATTTTTTTTTCTTTCTTCTGGCTCTCGGTGACTGTGTTAACAACAGAGTGCTGTATTTGCAGTTCACATGGCTCGCCGCTCTTGAAGATTCGGTGTAATGGCTGAATGGAGGTGTGCTCGGCGGAGCTGTCGAAGTGTTGCAGCTTGCCTTCGCTGCAGAACAAAGACAACAGGCTCTTTGTCCTGCTTTGAAAATGTGAAACCTGTCGTGCTTAGAAATCCGTCTGCTGCTGTCAGTGGATGTGTGGGTTTGTGGGTCTGTATGGATGCTGGAGGTATGCATATGAGCACAGCTTTGAGCTTACGTAACGCTGGTGTTCTACTGTCGTTTTCACCTGATGGAAGGCGGGTGAAATGGGTTTTCATGATGTTGGAACTTGTGTTTAGAAACGTCTCTTATCAAGCTTATAATTTAGCATTAGTTTTGCTTATTGTTTAATGTGCAAATATGTTGTTAGCGAAATTAATTAGAGCTAAATCTAAAAATCAGTTAAAAACAAATTTTGTTTTGAAGAGAAAGTTTGATCAAATCATGCAATATTTAACCAAAATGTGTCAAATCGTAACTTAATTCATTGTGTTGCTAGCCTAAATCTAAGAGTGTTCAATGTGTCGGCAGTAGAGAATCTATTTCATTTGCAGCTCTATTCCGATATATAAAAGACTTGGTGTCATATAATTTCAGCCGGGCACAAAGCGCAATTATCAATTTAGTTAGCACTTCTGTGTTTTGAAAAGGATGCCATACGTCACGGCCTAATTTGTCAAAGTCAACTGGTTTAACTTTAGTTCTGCCACAAACGATTATTTTAATAGTCGACTAATCAGCGATTATTTTTTCCGATTAGTTGACTAATCGGGTCATGCACAAAGTGGATGTAAAGCGCACATCTTAACCACGATTAGCTTTAAACTAACTAAGAACTAGATGTATAGCATTACCTGCAATAATGCTAGTGTGAATGCTGTGAATTTGGCCACTGAAATTGCTAGTGCTGATAGCTGAAGATGCTGAAATTGATAGCTAAAAACGCTTAAGCTGATGGCCAGCTAAAATATTAGTTAAATGCCAAAACTGTCTGAAAAGCTGAATATAAACCTAAGTAAGCCTTAACTGCTAGCATGTAGCAGAAATATTAGCTAAACTCCAAATTAGCCTAAAAAACTGAAAAATCCTAAATTAGAGAAAATAGCTAGCGTGTAGCTAAACTTCAAATTAGCCCAAAAAATTGAAAAAAAATCCTAAATTAGCTTAAAGAGCTAACGTGTAGCAGAAATATTAGCTAAACTACCAATTAGCCTAAAAAACAAAAAAATCCTAAATTAGCTAAAATAGCTAGCTTGTAGCCGAAATATTAGCCAAACTCCAAATTAGCCTAAAAAACTGAAAAAATCCTGAATTAGCTAAAATAGTTAGCGTGTAGCTAAACTTCAAATTAGCCTAAAAAAATTTTTAAAAATCCTAAATTAGCTAAAATAGCTAGCATGTAGCCAAAATATTAGCCAAACTCCAAATTAGCCTAAAAAACTGAAAAAAATGCTAAATTACCTAAAATAGTTAGCGTGTAGCTAAACTTCAAATTAGCCTAAAATTTTTTTTAAAAATCCTAAATTAGCTAAAATAGCTAGCATGTAGCCGAAATATTAGCCAAACTCCAAATTAGCCTAAAAAACTGAAAAAAATCCTAAATTAGCTAAAATAGTTAGCATGTAGCTGAAATATTAGCTAAACTCCAAATTAGCCTGCAAAAGAGAAAAAATAATAGTATTACTTGTTCGTGACTCAAGTTGTTGTGACTGAGGGACAGTCGAATGACTTAAAAAAAATTGTGAATATTTATGCAGCTCATCACAAAAATTCCATAGAGGAGCCTTGAACTCGAGACAAACTTTCTTTTGCACTCACCAAAGGTTTCAGTAGTCCGTTAAGACGGCTGGAACCGCGGTGGTCAGCTGACAGAAGGCCGCATGATGCATTTGTTTGTCGGCCGACTGCAAATCTGGTGCCAAAAGATTTTTGACTGCTTGTAAAATTCGCTGACAGATTAACCCGTAAGGGATGCTGCGGGGGCTTGTCCGGGATGCCATCACTTGTCCTGAGTCGCTTGTAAAAATATGAAACTGAAACTTGCAAAGCTGGAATTTAAGCTAATGTGTCACAGCGTGGCTTGTGTGTACCAGTGTGTCTCTCCTACTACAGTAGAGTCGCTGTAGACTTTTTGTAAAGATGCTAGCTGACGCTTCATTCGCTTTTCTCTTACTGTCTCGGCATTCTTTACCTTTATTTAGCATTAGCTTAGCTGCTAAATCCTGTATCTTTGACAGCTCCATTTGTGTAGTTTTGTGCTTTTAAGACACTTTTAAGCCACAAAAACATCAGAAAATTAAGTCTAAATAGGAACAGTTTAGCTAACCCCAGGTTTTAGCTAGCAGACACGCCCACATGTTGATTGAGAGGCATGTGCAACGTTTGTTTCTCAAATGGTGAAGAACTTTTAAACAAAACTTTTTTTTCTCTCAACGCCTTCAGGGTATATTTATCCAGAGATTACCATCCAGCCACTTTCTGTATTCCAAATGTGTCAGTCGTCACGGACAGCTGCTTCACTTCCTACACCTCTCTGGATCCGGTCGGGGTCGCCGGGGGCAGACTCCCGTGAACGAGTCCCACCCGTGTGGTTTCCATAATCGTCCTGCTCCCGAGGAGCTTCGTTTCACCAAAAGGCGCCGTGTTACTGAAGGAAGACTTTTTTTTGGCAAACTCTTCACTTAATTCTCGGATGTTAGCATTTTGCTCGAGGCGTCTTTCGTCCTTTTTTTTTTTATGACAACCAAATATGAGTTTTGCAAGCTTAGACGGATCCAATTTTACAAATGTTTCATTCAACCTTGAATGTCAACAGTTTTTAACTTAAACGTAGAAAAAAAAACCTCAAGTTCAGGCTCGCTTCTCTTACATTTCCAAGCGACTCGTTACTTTTAATGCGAGCAAGTCCGGGCTGTTTTTTCCCCCCTTTCCTTTCGCCGCTTGCACTCAGTTTACAGCTGCACCTGTTGCCGCGGAACAGTCCGGGGCTTCGGGGGATGGGGGTAGGGATGGATCTGACGAGAGAAAAACGCCGCCAGGGCCGCTAAGAGGCTCGGCGAGTGGAGTGGCCACTCGGCAGCGGCTCCTGTCTGCAGCTGTTAACCGCGCTGAAAAGACACTCGAGGTGCTTCCGGGCCCCGCGTGGCATTAGCCGGCTTTACTCAAGCACCCCTCCTGGTAAAAAATACAAAAAAAACGCTTCTTTTACCTCCAGTACTTAAGCTAAGCCCTCATTTCTTTTCACTGAAATAGCCACATTGTTCTGTACTCAATCTAGAATATTCATTGGCAGGAAAGAAGTTAAATTCCTACAATGGAGGAATTTAACGACAAGTAAAAAAACACAAAATGTGTTTTATGTTCTCGCCCAGATTTTCTGCTTTCAGATTTGTACCATATTTGCTAAATGCTTCATAATGAGGCCTTGGGGAGCGCAGGATTTTGAAAAACCTTTATTGACTTTGATCAGCAGAAAACCCTAAGAACCCTCACAGGATGTGCGTCTCTCCGGGGAGAAGTTCCTCATTTTCCACCTTAAAACTTTTAAGGACTTCTGTTTCTGGTGCTAACGAAGGCTTTGATGTGCTGCCCTCCCTCACTGAATCTACAGGAAGTTACAAACTGGTACAAACAGTTTGGTCAGAGCGGGGATGAGTCTGTTATGGGTTGAAGTCGAGATCAATCTGAGCAAAATCTTTTTCTGTTTTCTGTTTTTGTCAAAAAAATATCAATTTCAATATAATTAATACTTAAGAATTGCTAATAGTGAAACTAACTTCTGTTTAGCAGTAAAGTTTTTGTAAAATTGTATGAATGAAGAGCCAAATTCTACATCAAATGGTTTTTCCGATCTTCCTTATAATTCTCAGCCTCACAAAACGCTTTAACTTTTAGATTAATGGATCTTCCGCACCACAAGGCGAAGTTAAAGCTTTAGTTTGCTGATGATTTCTGGTTGTGTTTACTGATGTTGAAGTGATGGTTGATTGGTGCTCGGGACTCTGTCAAAATATTTAGTTGGGTGTTATTGGGAATACGCTAACAATGCTAACTTATAGCAGTGTCGGACTCTATTTTTACAAGTTGCTAGCAAGGTTGGGAGTTTTGGGTATTATGAATATGCTAATGCGGCTAACTTATAGCGGTGTCTGACTCTATTTTTACAAGTTGCTAGCAAGGTTGGAAGTTTTGAGTATTATGAATATGCTAATTTGGCTAACTTATAGTGGTGTCGGACTGTTTTTTTAACGTGTTGCTAGTAATTTTGGGAGTTATAGGTATTATGAATATGCTAATGCGGATAACTTGTAGCGGTGTTGGACTCCATTTTTGCAAGTTGCTAGCAAGGTTGGGAGTTTTGGGTATTATGAATATATGCTAATGCGGCTAACTTATAGCGGTGTTGGACTCCATTTTTGCAAGTTGCTAGCAAGGTTGGGAGTTTTGGGTATTATGAATATGCTAATGCGGCTAACTTATAGCGGTGTCTGACTCTATTTTTACAAGTTGCTAGCAAGGTTGGAAGTTTTGAGTATTATGAATATGCTAATTTGGCTAACTTATAGTGGTGTCGGACTGTTTTTTTAACGTGTTGCTAGTAATTTTGGGAGTTATAGGTATTATGAATATGCTAATGCGGATAACTTGTAGCGGTGTCCGACTCTATTTTTAAAAGTTGCTAGCAAGGTTGGGAGTTTTGGGTGTTATGAATATATGCTAATGCGGCTAACTTATAGCGGTGTCTGACTCTATTTTTACAAGTTCCTAGCAAAGTTGGGAGGTATGCGTATTATGAGTATGCTAATTTGGCTAACTTATAGTGGTGTCGGACTGTTTTTTTACGTGTTGCTAGTAATTTTGGGAGTTATGGGTATTATGAATATGCTAATGTGGCTAAATTATAGCGGTGTCGGACTCTATGTTTACAAGTTGCTAGCAAAGTTGGGAGGTATGGGTATTATGAATATGCTAATGTGGCTAACTAGAAGTGTCGGAACGTCTTTTTTTGACATGTTGCCATTAAGTTTAGTTACATTTGTTTTAGCGCCATCAGTTTCTTTGTCTTGTTGCAAACAAGATTGAGTTTTACAGGAGTTGTGCACAGCGGCTGACGTGTAGCGATGTTGGATTGTGGTATTTTTGTGTTACTAGCAAAGTTGGGAGGTAATGAAACCACAGTAACATTTGTGTTAGCGCTGTCAGTCGGTTTTTATGCGTTGCAAACGAGGTTGGGAGTTATTTGTATTGTGAATACGCTGATGAGCTAATGTGTTGCGATATCAGACTGTGTTTTTTTTTTTTTTGCTAACAAGATTAGAAGTTTGTGTAGTCACGGTAACGTTTGTTTTACCGCTTGCAGTCTGTTATGATACGTGTTACAAAAAACGTTGGGAGTTACGGGAATGGTCAATATGCTAATGCTTAGCCGTGTTAAAGTGTTGCTAACAAGGTTGGGAGTTAGCATAATTATGGTAATGTTTGTTTTGGATCCATCTGTCTGTTTTTTATTTGTTGTGTTACAAACAAGGTTGGAAGCTATGGGAATTGTGCATCCCTAACGCTGCTAATGTTAGCGCTGTTGGACTATGTTTTTTTACGTGTTACTTACAAGGTTGGAGCTTATCGTAGTTCCAGTAACATTTCTTTTAGTTTTGTTTGGTGACATGTTGCAAACAAAGTTGGGAGTTACAGGGATTGTGAATACGCTAACTCTTCTAACGCAACTAACGTGTAGCGTGTTACAAACAAGTTCTTGAGTTCCTGTGAACAGTTCATAGCCTTAGAAACTTGTATCTCTTTTTGTCTCACTTCGTGCGCCTCATATATTGCAGTTTTGAACATATAGACCAATTATTCACGGTGTACTTTAATATCCACAGATTAAAATACAGTCAGCTGAATACAAATGTTTAGCTTTTAGTACTGGCTTTTTATATGTGTTCTATGACTTTGATAGCCTTTCAAATATTGATTTAATGAGAGAATAATTTATTGTGCTTGTTCAGCTTAAGAAAATGTTGACTTTTGTGGTAGTTTTGAGGACTTAGCTCTGTGTTTTTACTGGATGTGAACAATATCTTGCTAACGCTTTAGTCTATTTTGGACCGGACCGGACTGGTCCTCTCCTGGCTGGTTTAAAATGGTCCAGGCAGTTTATGAAGCAAGTGTTTCCTTTTTATTGGACTATCTTGTCATAGCTAAGCGACTACAGCAAAATCTAATAACAACAACAATGGAGGTCGAGCATCAGCTCCTTTTTTTCATATTTGGGTTCTGGTATTTCTGATACACAAAGAATTTAATAATCAATGGATCTCATCGTGTGACTACAGTAGCTCCGCCCTAACTGGTTTGTTCCATTTTTCTATGGACTTACAACCAACAAAAATGGTTCTGCTCAATGGGCCCATTTTATAATGGAAACGCTCAAAATACCGGTCCAGAACGGTCCGGACCGCTCAGTGGAAACGAGGCAGAATGCTCAAGTCAGGTCTATAAAATCTTGTGTGTCTAACAATTCAAACAAATCCAGAAGTTCTGAAGCTTTTTTGCTGGAACAGTTTGGAAAAATAGATGGTTGTTTCCACATAAATGTACCCTGAAGGCAAAACAAGTCTTTAAAGACAACACTTTGTTTTGTTGTTTACAAAGTAGTTCCCTTGGATGCATAAACACGGTTTTGTTCTTCCTTGTATCCGTCAGGTGCCATCCTGGGACGCTCCGAGACCCAGAAGTGCATCTACTACAACTCCAGCTTTGAAAAAGATGGAACCAACCGCAGCGGCATCGAGCCCTGCTACGGCGAAAACGACAAGCGGCGGCACTGCTACGCCACGTGGAAGAACGTCTCGGGGAACATCGAGATCGTCAAGCAGGGCTGCTGGCTGGACGACATGAACTGCTACGACAGGTAAAGGAGTCTTAACTCTTCAGAAAGCCTCGTTTTCTGATTCAACTCGAGGTAAAACTTGAGCTTCCTGCAGAAGGAAGCGTATCAATGCCTTTCTTCCTGTCAAAGCGGCGGCCTTGGCTCATTCACACAACGGCCTCCTTTCTGTCAGCGTTCCTTATGACTTCATTCAGACGCTTCATGATTGTGAAGAACGTGCGAGCCCAGCAGTTTCATTACAGCCTTCCTTTGTCCTCCGTTCCTTTTATGATGATTTTTTTGTTTGAAATGACGCCTGCAGCTCATCATTGTGCTCCGCTTTTTGCAACAACAACCATCAAACTTGTTCAAACCTTGTCTTTTCTTAGACCATCTTTCTTTGTGCCATACATTCAGAAATCTTTAGGACTGAGATAAAAAGAAAACATACTTTTTTGTATGATTTAAGGAAATGAACTCAGATACTTTTCTCTATTCACACTATTTTGGGTTCTAGTTCTAAAGGATGGATAATGCTAAAAAGTTTCACACGTTCATTTGGTTCGTTTTCGTACTCAGTGCTCATTGTAGAGACTATTTCTTTTTAAATATATATAAAAAACACAACTTTATACTGATTTTTTTTTAAAGACGTGTCGTACAAACGTGCATACTATCAAAAAATGTGTCATCTACGCCATAAAATGCTGTTGAGCGCTGGAGTACACGTCCCAAACCTGTAGGTGGCAGTGTACTGTCAACTGTACATCCATGTTCGCCAATCAGAACCACTGTTGTTTGGTATTGTCACTAGTTTGCTCCTAACGAAGCAAATATGTTTGTAAAAACGGGCTAGCATGAGCCATTGGCGTGAACGTTCCACGACCTAACTGGATACTTGGATATCCGTCTTTCAATGCTCGGTAACTGAACCTGCGACTTTCCGTTGAAAAGTCAACTACTCCACCTTGACATCACAGTTGCTGTAGCAACACTGGGGTCACCGAGACCCTAAACCAGTGGCGTAGTGCAAAGAAGTGGACGAAACTGCCAGAATCAACCCTGCAGTTACAGCAATCGGTCACTAGGGGGCAGTAAACGTTGAGCGAAAATAGAAGACTAGCTAGTTTCTGTTCTGTCCAGATGACCCCACCCTTACATTGACGTGTCACCCCTCCAATGAAAATAGAAAATGATTGGAAAAAAATGCGTCCCAACGTTAACGTGCCTTGAATAGATAGAAAGTTGTTTCCAGTTTTTCAGATTGCTAGAGAACTGGACCGAGCAGGTGTGATGTCACCCATCAAAATTAACTTGGTTCAGTGCTCCAACCGACTAAAGTCAGCTCGGTCGTGAATTTTTTGCCATAAAGCCACATTGGAGCCAAAGGTTGTTCGTAACCGTTGGTCAGTCTAAGACGATGTTTCTATGGCAGGTACTCTGGCCAATCAGGAGTGGCCACTCCTACCACTTGAAAGTGGGCCCGGGAGAATTTGTTAAATATTTCTAACCTTGAGCTTGGGACCACCAACTTTTATCGAGGCATCTAATTGGAATTGAAATAGCTAAAAAGAATTGCGGAAAAAAAGACTGATTAGCAAAAACACATAAGAAAAAATAATCTAGCAGAGTGAGAATGGTTATGAGTAACAGCTGTTTAGTTCTCAAAATAAGTCTATGGGATTTTGGCTCATTGGAAATAGAGGCTACTTCCTGTTTGGAATGTGAAGGGGGAGGGGTCACTAGGTCTAGTTCATATATTTGCATTCACACTTAAGCGAACCGTACCAGGGTTCACTTCATTGTGATTCACACCAGAAATTGGATGTGCCGGACAAACGGAACCATCTAAGGGGACGAACTCTTGCGTGAATCAGTTTTTCCATTAATCAAGGCGTTTATTCGTGAAGAGAAGCAGAAGTAATACATTCCTGCAGGAAATAAAGCAGCAGTCTGAGCTCTAAATAGTTGAAATGACCTTGAGCTCAGCGTCTGTCCCTTTGTGCGCTTCTACTTTGAATAACTCGCTCAAGACTCCGTTTTAATTACCACAGCCGAGGACGTCTGGGGTGCGTTGGGGCTGATGGTCGCGCCCAGACCCGGGCCGGCGCACAGACACCAGGAGAGGCTGTTGCGATGGCTCCCTATCTCGCCCCGTTTGTGTTTTGCTTTGATCCCCTGAGCGATAAAGTTGCAGCGGGGTCTGGTTCTGGTACCTCTGCTCAGACGGCGCCGCCGGCCTCCCCCGGGAGCGCAGAGCAAGTCCAGGGCGGCTGCCACTTCCTCTGGCTTTTATCTGATGTGAGTGCCAGTGAAATGCGGGCCGTGTGATTGGGAGCGCGCTCGCGTCTTTCTTTGCATGTTTATTTGGCTGTGTGGGAGTTATTTTAGAAAGCCTTTGTTTCCGTCCTCGCCGGCTGCACATAAAAGAGGAATTTTGCCCTTCGGATGCTAATTTTCTTCTTTTTTTTGCCAAATGTTTTGTCTTTTATGAGCATTTTAATCAAATAAAAGCGCTTTAATGTCTTCTTTGACCTTTGCAGCAGTGAGTGCGTGGAGAAGAAGGAGAGTCCGGACGTCTACTTCTGCTGCTGCGAAGGGAACCTGTGCAACGAGAAGTTCATGCACGCTCCGGACGGGCCCCAACAGAACGACCATTCAACCGCTTACAGTACGTGCTGCTCAAACTCTTATGTTGTTGGTTTGCAAGTCTTTATTAATATTTAAAAAAAATGGTAAGTAAATTTAAAAAAAAATCGTGGAGGCTTTTATTTTGAAGGGTCAGTTTTATTCATAATAACTAGTTGGTTTCCAATTGCTTCCTCGGACATTAAAGCAAATAAAAAACAAATTATTGTTAGTTTGATGTTAAAAACCTGAAATTTTAATCACTTTTTAGTTTTATTTCTTTTTGAAAACTTAAGAAGTTAAAAAAAAACGTTTTTTATTCAAATCCTTTCATCTGTTTGGCCTCATAAAAGTTTTTAAACAAACTAAAAACACACCTGCGATTAATAAAAACAAGCCTATCTTTGATCACATATTTGGTTTTGTAGCCACATCTTAAACTTGTCACAGAAATGCTTCTCTTTGCGTCAATATACGTAAATTATGTGAAGACTTTTGTACAGTAAAGTATTACATGCTAGCACAAAGCAGCTTTTCTCTGTATCAGAATAAATCAGTTTACATTAATTGCGTAAAGACTTTACTGTAGTCAGGTGTTGCATATCAGCGCAAAAATGCATTTTTTGCGTTGATTGCCCCAACACTTTACTACAGTCAAGTTTTTCTTATTGGTGCAAAACTCTGATCTCTATTTTACGTTAATTCCGTAAAGACTTTACATTCATAAAGTGTTGAAAATCTGTGCAAAGCTGCTTTTTTCCACAGTTAAATAAGTCTGTTACGTTATTTGCCTAAACAAGTATTGTTAAGTGTTTCATGTCGGTGCAAAACTGCTTTTATCCATGTCGGAATAAATCGGTTAACGTTAGTTGTGGAAAGACTTTACGTTCGTTAAGTACTTCCTGTCTACGTAAAGCACCTTTTTTTTAAATAAGTCACTTTACGCTATTTGCCTAAACAATTATTTGCTATCGTAAAGTGTTGCATACTGGCGCAAATTTACTATTCTTTGCGTCAGGATAAGTTTTTTTACGTTAATTGCGTAAATACACTACGATAATAAAGTGTTGCATATCAACACAAAGCTGCTTCTCTCAGTGTCAGAATAAGTCGGTTTACGTTAATTGCTTAAAGACTTTAACTAAAGTCAAGTGTTGCATGTCTGTGGAAAGCTCCGTTTCTCCGTGGTTAAATAAGTCAGTTCACGTTATTAGCCTGAAACAATTTGCTACTGTAAAGTGTTGCATACCGGCGATGCTGTAGAATTTACTGGAATTACTCTAGTTGTGTAAATTGGTTAAAAAATGTTATGCTGTCAACTAAAAGTGTTTAAAAAGTAAAAGTTTTGAAAAGTTGTTTTTCTCTGTGCAATAAAAGCGTAATTCTGCAACGCAGTCGATCAATTATAACCATTTTTGTAAAGGTGGCTTTTAATTTGAAATCGTCACTTTCTGGAGGTTTTTGATTTGACGTTTAGCTTAATTCTTTTGCTGTTTTGTAGAAATCTAAAGATTTCAATCATTTGAAATAGTGTCACGAATAACTGCAAAGAAATGCCGGAATTTTCTCAGAGATGACGGAAATAATCCTGTAATTATTTTTTAGATTTTTAAAAATACATTAAAAGAACTGATCTCAGAATGATCTCATCGGATGCAAACATCAGAGGCGCCCCGGCGTGTCCGGGTGCAGTAGCGGGTTCTGGCGCTGCGGCGGCGCCTGTGACGTCCTTCACATCCGACTCGGCGCCCAGAGGCTCGTCTGTCTCTTTGCATCCCTCTGAATGTGACTCTGAGAAACCTGCAGAGAAGCTCTTCACAAAACACCCCGAGAGTCCGGCAGTGCAGCTGGTGCAGGCCCCCAAACCGCCGCCGCCGCCCCCGAGCCAGGCAGCTCTGACAGCTCAGGCCGGATAGGGCTGTCACACCTTGTGAGGGGGCGGCGGGCTCACCCGGAGACTCCCGCGGGGTTGGGCTCAGGTCAAAGCTGCAATATTTTTGGCAGGAGGATTACACCCCGTCACGGGACGCGCCCGCTAATCTGGCAGCGGGCGCGTGCGGTGAATGTCAGGACGGTCCCGATGAAAGCGTTCACCCTCTGTTGTTCTGTCCCCCCACAGCCACCTCCAACCCCTTCCCGCAGAAGCCGCAGCTCTTCAGCACCATGCTGTACTCGCTGGTTCCCATCGTGGGGCTCGCCGCCGTCGTCCTCTTCTCCTTCTGGATGTGGAGGCACCACAAACTGGCCTACCCCGCCCTGGTGCCCACCCACGTAAGTGTCCCCGCCGCCGCCGCTCTGGTTTCAGGTGTGGAGTCTCTGTCGGAGCAGCTACGACGTCTTAACGTCAGACGTTCTTCGTAAAAGCGGTCAAACAGCTTGACCTGCTCTTGTTGGTGAAACGGGCCAACCCGGCGAAGGAAGGGGCGGGGCTTCAGGAGAACAGCTTTTTCAGTTCCAAATGTCTAAATCCTGCTTCACTTTACGTCATTTTACCCAAAACCAGCGAGTTTCAGACGGTTTCTTCAAGATTCTGAGAGTTTTTCCTTTTCCTGTGAGTTTGAAGAAATCTCTTTGCGTTTTAGCAAGTTTCAGCAAGTTTTACCTCATTTCTGCCACTTTCTGGGGACTTCGGGGTTTTTTGTTTTTTTTTTGCAAGTTTTTACAAATTTCTAGTTTTATGCAAGTTTCTAAGAGTTTCTGCTGGTTCCTGCTAGTTTAATAAGTAAACATTTGATTTAGAGAGTTTCAGCTAGTTTCTGTCTGTGGGTTTCTTCAAGTTTCTGCGAGTTTTGTCAATCTTCTATGAGCGTTTGTAAGTATCTGTGGGTTTTAGCTAGTTTTTGCTGGTATTAACTAATTTCATCCAGTTTCAGCAAGTTTTTGCAAGTTTTGGCGAGTTTCTGTAAAATTTTGCGAGTTTTTTGCTAGTTTCTGTAAATTGTTGCTAGCTTTGGCTAGTCTATGTACGTCTTTGCGAGTTTTAGCTTGGTGCTTCAAGTTTTTGCGAGTTTTGGCTGGTTTGTGTAAGTTTTTTTGCTATTTCTTGTAAGTTTTTGCGAGTTTTGGCTAGTTTCAACAAGTTCTTGCTAGCTTTGGCTAGTTTATGTAAGTTTTTGCGAGTTTTAGCTTGGTGCTTTAAGTTTTTGCGAGTTTTGGCTAGTTTCTGTAAATGTTTGCGAGTTTTAGCTTGGTGATTCAAGTTTTTGCGAGTTCTGGCTAGTTTCTGCAAATTTTTTTGCGAGTTTCTGTAAATTTTTGCGAGTTTTGGCTAGTTTCTGTACGTTTTTGCTAGTTTTATCTACTTTCTCTAAGTTCTGGTAAGTTTCTGTTGGCTTTAGGTAGTTTTTGGTGGTGTTAGTTAATGTCTTCCAGTTGGTGCAATTTTCTGTAAGTTTTTGGGAGTTTTATCTAGTTTCTGTAAATTGTTGCTAGCTTTGGCTAGTTTATGTAAGTTTTTGCTGGGGTTAGCTAAAATATTTTCGGGAGTTTCTGCTAGTTTTTGTGAGTGTTTTGCAAGTGTCCGTATATTTTTTTCTAGTTTCTGCCACTTTTTACTGTTTTCTGTGTTTTTTTTGAGAGTTTCTGCCAGTTCCTCCGAGTTTGTGCCAGTTTCTCTTCATATTAGCTAGTATCTGTGAGTTTCTGAGAATTTATGTGAGCTGCTGCGGTTTTCTGCAAGTTTTTGAGAGTTTTTGCAAGTTTCTGTTGGGTTTTGCTAGTATCCGTGGGTGTCTGAGACTTTCTGTGAGTTAATGCTGGTTTTAGGTAGTTCCTGTGGGTTTGTTGACGTTTCTGTTAGTTCTGTGGGTTTTAGCTAGTTTCTCTGGGTTTCTGATAGTTATGGTTTGGGACGGTTTCTGTGAATTTGTGAGATTTTCTGTTATTATCTGCTGCATTCAATGAGTCTCTCCAAGTTTCTCCGTTTTTCTGAGTTACTGCTGTATTTACGGAGTTTCTCCGTGTTTTCTGTGGGTTGCATCGGCCGCAGCAGCTATATGCTGCACTGCAAAAAAAAGAGAAAAAGAAAGAAAGAAAGCAAAGCTCTCCACCGTATGGAAGAGGAGTCAGGGGCCTCTGCATTATTGATGAGGCTTTATATAGGCAAA
>NC_050513.1:17909894-17928935 GCF_002922805.2 Oryzias melastigma | reverse complement strand
CAACGCAATCTGGAAACAAAGCTGCTGCGCATCGGGGAAAACAACACCGCTAAGAGGCTTATGGAGCATCTTACCTGGAAAGGGATAAATTGGGGTGGGGGGAGGGGGGGAAATAAACAACATATAACGAGATCATGACCTGAAAGGAGTAGATCGGGTATCGACCCGCGAGGCAGCGGCTATAAAACCAGATTCACGGACTCATCGGGGAGTCGGATGAAATGAAGTAGCCGGCAAACGAAGCCGGCGGTGTGGAACCGAGTGTGTATCACTGCACCAATGAGTAGGTGTTCAGAGGCGGGGGGGCGGTTTAGCTCCCATGTGTCTCTGGGAGGTGTTGATTCAGTTGTTTGCAGCTGCTGCAGATGCCGACTTAAGCCCCTTGTTTTTCTCCAACGCAGAGGTCACCGCAGAATGCCGAGATTGATGTCTTTAAAATAGACGCCAGGCGGGAATCTGTTTGTGCTTTTAAAGTTTGGGTTTATTTTGTAGAATTCCGAAGCGGTTTCTCTTCACGGTGAGATCAGGATTCCCTGTTTGGAACTGATTTCAATACTCCAGTATGTGGAGCCATTGCAGTTCTTCCATTAGCCACTAGGTGGCTTTTTTACATAAAAACACTCCAACCTGATAAAAAAAAAAAAAAAAAATCTAGTTTTAAAAAATATGTTTTTTCACATCACAGATAAATCTTCCCCATCAGCATTCAATTCAAAACTACCTATAGTTTTCGTGTGTCCCCCCCATACTAATGAAGTGAACAGTGGTTGCTAAGGAAAAAATGAAATTTACTTTAATCTAAAGGCCTGACATTAACACGTTATATCTATCAGCCCGAAAGATGAAAAAAAATGTATGGTTGCTATGGACTTTGACGTTCACATTATCCGCCATTTTGGTTTGAAACTGCGCTTTCTATAGTCGAAACAGAAAATAAAAAGGCTTTGAAGCAATTTTTTTCTTCTTCTTCTTCTTCTTTTTTTATTTTTTATTAAGCGGGTGCCATTAATTAAGAACTGGGTGACTTGTTACATGAAAACAAACAAAAAATCGTAGTCTTTTAAAGTTTGGTCTCGAAAACCTTTTTTTTGTTTTACAGGCGTTAATAAAGATATTTCTTAAAGGAGCTTTTTTAGCCCATGTTAAATTAGGGGTATAAAAACATCCTTATACATGTTTTTTAGACACTCCCCCAACAACATAAAACGCAAAACTACCTTTAGTTTCTACTTGTTTGAACATGATGTTTAATAAACATATTAATAATGTGTAATCAGTGGTTGCTAAGGAAAAAATGAAATTTACTTTGTCCTAAAGACCTGAGATTAACGCATTTTATCCATCAGCTCAAAAGAAAAAAAAAATTGTATGGTTGTTATGGAGCCTGATATTCACATTAGCCACCATTTTGTTTTAAAGCTGCAGTTTGTATAGAGTCAAAGCAACAAAGACAAGGCTTTTAAAGCAACTTTGATTTTTTATTTTAAAAAAAGGAGATAAAAAAAGGAAAACTACTGAAATATTTTTACAACTTTTAATGTTTTTATCTTGACATTTAATTTTGTAGAAAAAAATACAGACTAAAGGAATGTTAGTCCTCGTTTTTAAGATGCTAATGTTTATGCATCAAGATGAGGGAGATGTAACCTTTTTTATTCTGAATTTGCTGCTGGATTACTTTTTTTGTGCTTTCTTAGGTCGATGGTGTTCATGTGGGTTCATTATCAGCTTCTGCTAGTCTTTTTAGTTCATTTTTTGTCTCTTTTTATTAAACATTTGCTATTTTTTATAGTAATTTGCATCCCTGTCATATTTTTTTAGATCCTTTTGTTCTTGTTTTTCCAGGATTTTAAGTGTTTTGGTTAAATATTTTGTTGTCTAGTCCTCATTTAACGAAACTAATTCAAAATTTATTTTTTGATCTCGTTTTTCTCTCATATTTGCTTAATTTTTCTTATCACGTTTTGTCACGTAGTCGTTGTTTATTGTGTCTAATTTCGTAAGTCGTCTCACTGTTTTTTGTGTGCGTTTTTGCCTCCTAATGTTGTGTATATCTGTCAGCATCACAGGTTCTTCAGTGGGTCTTCTCTATAGGCGGTTGTTGCGCCGACGGTCAGATTCTCATCTACATCATTTTTTCTTTTCCCCGGCGTTTTCCTCCGCCAACATCTCGCCGCTTCCGCATTATAAATGATCCTTCTCCCACCTAATGATCATCCATTATCCGTGGCCTCAGCCGTGGAGACAGGAGGCAGCGCTGCTCCTGCTGCATCTCCTCATGCACTCGTCAGGTTTACGTTGGTGGAGGTGGATTTAATCAGGGAGATCAGATGAGGAAAAGGCGTGCTGGCTTCTCTTCAGCGTTCATTGGATCTGGAAACGCTGCGCTGGCGCCGTCATTATCCTGCTGAGATCACCAGCTTTTTCTCATGTTCTTGATTTAATATCATTTATATTTATGTACTCAAATTGTCGACTACATTTAAAACTTAATCCTTTCTTCTTGACTTGTTTCACAAGAATTAAGTCTACAAAAATACTCAAAAGCTTTATTTCATGATTTATGTCCGGTGACGGCAGCGCGTACAATTCATTTAGTCCATATCCTTAAAATCCAACATTATTATGCTAGTTTAGAACATTACATTACGTAAGTGTACTTTTACAATATTCCACTAAATTTATAAAAATTGCAAAAAATATCGCAAATATTCGTGCTTGAATTTTCAGGAAAAGATTGCGAATATTCAAGTATTCGTATATTAGCGATTTAATTCCCGGAGATTTTTTTGCAAAATTTGAGCCTTCAGAGATTGCTAATTTGTGATCTCTGGCATCACAGGTACAAATACTTGCATTTTCAGGCGCAGATCTTCTCACGATCTTTTCACGAAAATTATGTACGCATATCTGTGACGTCAGAAATCACTAAATTGTGATTCACAAACGTTAGTACACAAAATTTCAGGAATAAACCGCAAATATTCAAGTATTCGGATATTCATGATGTGTTCCAGGAAATGTGAGTATGAATGTTTGTGATGTCATTGATCACCAATGGACAGTATTTTGATATTCACAATCGGAATTACATATGCGTATTTGTGACATCACAGATTGCTAATTCGTGATTCACGAATGTTTGTGCCCAAATTTTCAGGAACAGATCGCGAATGTCTCAAAATTCATGTACAAATATTTGTGACATCAGAGATTGATAATTGTTTTTCGCAAATGTTTTTGCTGACATTTTCGTCAACAGATTGTAAACATCTCAAAAATTCGCAAATGTCTAAAAAAATTCATGTACAAATATTTGTGACGTCAGAGATCACTAATTTGTGATTTCTGACATCATAAATGTTTTTACTCAAATTTTCTGGACCAGATCACAAATATCCAAGTATTTGTACAATGATCCTGAAAATTTGAGTAGGAATGTTTGTGATGTCAGATGTAACAAATTGGCGATCTCTGACATCACAAGGATATTATCTTTAAAATCAGTCGAGGAAATTACTAGTCAATTTTTGTTACATCAAATTTTGGGAAAAATGCATTTATTGTTCTTTCTTTTGCTTTAAAATGGCTTTAAAACTGTTTTATTGTCATTAAAATGAAAAAGAATCTCAATTTTCTAGTCAAAATGCAAAAAAATTACTGTTATTATTTGCATTGTTTTTTCGTGTCTTTCATTTACTAAAGTGCTAAATGTCTCAGTTTTTTAAAAAAATTGTAAAATGTTTTTTTTAAATGCCATTTTTTTTTCAAATGTTGCATAAAAATAATAGTTAAAATCCTAAAATGACTGATAGTTTCCACTGAACATTTTCATTCTGATATTTTTTGAAGTGTAATTTTTTTTTTGTGATCGACGCCATTTTTTCAATTTTATTAGGAATAATTAAAGCAAACTTTCACTCTACTGATTTGTATTTATGACATCATTAGTAACTTTTTTAGGGCGTTTTTTTTATTCACAAATGTATTATAAATGGTTGCTATTTATTCTGAGTCACAGATTGAAGCTTCATATTGGAGAAAACGTGATAAAACGTGATAAAAAGTCATCAAAAACACAAACTTGAGTTTGTTTTTCCCCTGCTTGTCACTGGCTCGTGTTTGGCTCTGATCCGGCGGGATTTGTTTGCGTTCTCCCGCGATCCCGCCGCTCAGGTTTCTTCAAAGGATCATCTAAGTTTCCAAACGTTGTCACGGCGGCCTTAATAACCTCCTTACCTCACCGGTGTGGTATGAACCCCCCGCTCCTCCCCCCGCAGCCGATTCTGGATGGAGAGTGGGAACAGCGGTTGACGCATCCTCGCCTACCTTTAACCTGCTGCTTCATGACGGGTCGTAGCATTGATTTCTCTCTGTGCTTCTTATGCTCCTTCTCAACCAGCACGCCTTTCACATTATGGTGGAGGTAAGAGCAGTTTACCGTTCAAACTACCACCTTTCCCTCCTTTATTTGGTTTATTTATACTTTTGGACTCGATCCCACGCACCTTCAGTTTTGAGTTCTCCCATTGGTCCGTCCGTGGCATCTTCTCTGTTCTGTTTCCTGCCTGGTTTCGCTGCATGGGACGGACGTCCTCCATGTTTTCACGCTGGAACTCTCAGTGCATGGTGGGAAATGAATGCAGCCCTCCACCCCCCACCCCCCATCACACCTTTTACAGTATGAATGTCCACCTGTGATGTTTGTTCCCACCTGCTCGTGACCGTTTGACTGTATATGAGACCCGGACTGAGTGGCCCCTCCCCCGCTGACATTCCAGACAGGAAGTAGCCGCTGGTTCCTTGAAGCTGAAATCCTGTAGACTTCTATGGAGAAATAAACTACTAATACTCAGTCATCCTATTTGTCAGAGTAACTATACTATAACGCGTTTTTGCTAATCCGAGTTTTTTTTTTTCCACTTTTTTTTTTTTCAGTCATTCGAGTACTGACCAATCAGATGCCTCAATAATAGTTGGTGGTCTCACACCCAACTTTCAAAACATTTGAACCCCTGATTGGTCAGAATAGCTGCCATAGAAACGACTTAGATTGACTCAGACCGATCCACGGTTACTAGCGGCGTTTAGCTATATCGCGAAAAAACGACCGATGAACTGACTTAATGTGGTTGGAACCGCAATAAATTCAATTTTGATGCCTTTATGTGTCACCGGCGACTTCTAAATAACACGCACACTTTGATTTATCGTAGATTTTTGTTCATTTACCAAGAAAAGGCGCATTTATTTTGAAGTGTTTCCATTTTAATTTTGAGAAAAATATCTTTTTCGATACATCTTAAATATCACCTCCTCTAAGTGCAAAAAAGTTTGTTTTTTTAAAAAATGCAAGTTTTTTCAAATTTATGGTGTTTCCATTAAGAGAATTTATTATTGAAATTTCAATTTAAGAGTTAATAGAAACACAGCTGGTGCCGGTTTGTCGCCGCCACCAAATCTGCCTCTAGTTTACAAAGACCCTTCATTTGTTAGACTTCTGGTTGCCTTGGTTACAGAAGAGACTCAATCTAAAGATTAGTTTCAACAATCAACCATAACATCTTTTGGCAGACATGGGAACTTATCCATTCCCACACTTCTGTGTCTCGCCTGGTGGCATGTTGAAAGTAAACTAAAGAACTTCTCAGCACATGCAGGTTAACAAGAAGAAAAATAAAAGGCTAAAAGGGCTATTTGATTTATAAAATATATACATTTTATTGGCTTTGCGCGGACATGCTACACCTAATGTTCGTAGACTTGCATTACCACACAAAGGTGGATTGCGGTGTTTTGTAAACATGTCACGACTATCAACGCAGAGCTGCTTTTTCTCCAGAGTCCATTGGAATGTAGTTATTTTTGATATTGGTTCACGAGTTACGGTAGACAGAAGAGGGTTAGCCCGTCCTCGCTAATCCAAACCTTTTTTTTAAGTATTTTTGTTTTTTGCTTGTTATTCAAGTTATAAGCCAATTAATCGAATGCCTCCATGAAAGTGGGCGGTGCCTGTTGACCACAGAATCCAACGTTCAAAACATTCGGAAATGTTCGAAACATTTGGAAATGTTCCAAACTTCCAACAAGCTCTCTCCTGATTGGTCAGAGTAGCTACCATAGAAACGTTAGCTTAGATAAACTCAGACGGATCAACCGTTACGAACGACACTAAAGTGGGCGGTGCTTGCTGGCCCTCACGTCCAGCATTCAAAAACCCTTAAAATGGTAGGGGCGTGGCCTTCCACCAAGCTCACTCCTGATTGGTCAGAGTGGTTGCTATGGAAATTTCGACTCCAATCAACCAATCACTGCTTGCTGATGTCGTCTACGAAAAATGGCGACTGAATTGACTTAATTTGGTTGGAACCGTTTCCATTGGATGACATCACACTCACCTGGTCCGGTCTTCAGATACAGCCAGTGGATGGTGACCCAGTTTTTTGTTCTTTTTTGTGAATCTGTGGGGGAGTTCTGTGGTCAGGGAAACAGAGGTTTGATACCGAAACCGCCGACTGAAGTGGAGCGGAACGCCACTGTCACTCCAATGCTGCAAACATCTGTGGCTTTTCTTCTGGAGAAACCAAAGTCTGGCGTGTTGTCACTTCGGGTTAGCTCCTTTTAAGGTCACGTCAGCTGCTTTCGCTCACGACGTCGCCCCAAGTCAGCATGACGGAGCGCCTGAGAGCCGCTCGCCGTCCTTTCCTCTGTTTACGCCGGTTTAAACGCTAGAAGGACGTGTTTTGATGCCTTCGGTCAGACGAGAAACCCGAGGAGGCCACGCGAGAAGCTTGAGAAGAACGGCGTGAAGCAGCAGTTTTGGTGTTTTTCTGCTTCCTGCCGTGTGCTGAGTCAGTGTAATGCGCCCCCGTCGGAGGCCGAGGCGCCCCTGCGATCGGACAACAGATCCGGTGACTCCCGCGGGAGCCCCCCCGCTCGCGGCTCCTCGCCTCATCAAGCTGAAAAAAAAAACAAAAAAAAGTCAGGCAGGAGATTCCAGAGAGCAGCGAGATAAGAGCTCCTGCAGGAACACGCCTGCCGACCAGATCCTCAGGATTAGGAGTTCCGATCGGGCAAGCGGCGTCAAATCCAGGTGTCAGCACTCCCGTCAGAGTCAGCCGGCTCCGTCATCGCGCCGCTCCTGAGCAGGAATTCGCCTGTAGGCTGAAAGACCACGTCCAAAGCGCGGCGGTTTTCACCTCCGACAGGCATCGGCGCCTCGCGTTTCATCGCCGGCCGAGCAGGAATCTGTCACAGTGACATCCAGCTCCAAAGAGCCGGGAAGCGCCGCGGGGTGTTGGTTTAAGGCCGGGGATGCAACCAGCAGCGCTTAAGAGTTATTCGAGTCGATTTATTGCTGACTAGAACTCGGTTGGAGCCACCAAGTCTGACTTTAGAAAAATTAAAACTAATTTCCATTTATGTTTGGATTATGCTAAATAGAAATGTTTAAAAAAATAAAACTACCGTTTTTATATGAAATAGTTTTGACATGATGTCCTTTCAAAATAAAAGCGACATTATATCAAATATCAAAATTGAGAATTTTTTTGAAATCAATAGTAATTCTTGTCATTTTTTGCCTTAAAGTAGAATCAAAGTTAAACAAATGTTACTGTTTTTCATTTAAAATAGTTACTAAATTATTGGTCTTCCTTATAAGAGGAGTTCAGATTAGCAGGAGGCTTGTATGGAGTCAAATCTAGATCATTTTACACAGAATTTAAAAAAAGAAAAACTTGACTATAAATTTGGGGGAAAAAGGTTTTAATCTCAAAAGTAAACATTGTAAAACTAAAAGAAGTATTAAAATAAATTTAAAAACGTACGCTCTACCACAAGACCAGCTCAGTGGCCTTGTGGTAGAGCGTCCGCCCTTAGACTGGAAGGTCGTGAGTTCAAATCTTGTCCGAGTCATACCAAAGACTCTAAAAATGGGACTCGGTGCCTCCCTGCTTGACACTCAGCATTAAGGGGTTGAATCGGGGGAGGGGTGTCTGCAGCTCACCCCTCCCCCAGGTCAAATTCCGAGAGAACATTTCACTCGTCTTTCACACAAATTTAAGATATACCAAAAAGTTGCCAAACTGTTAACCTAAGACTGTTACCAAATTAAAAGTAGTGTTTTTGTAAAAGCTACTTTAAATTTTTGCTTTTTTTATTTCTCTAAATCCACTTTTTCAATTCAAATTTTTTTTGTTTTTTTCCGGAATTTATGCAAATTGTTGTGGGGGCGGAGCTTTGTGCTCATTGGCCACCAAGACTTGGTTGACACGAGGTGATGTCATTTCCACTCTAGAACAGCGCCTGCCTTTAGCGTAGCAGCAATAACTCTCCCGAAGTTTTCTGCGTTTAGTAACATTTTTAACAAATTTTTATTTCCAAATTTACGATTCATTTTTTCACATTTTTAAGTAATGCAATTAGCAATTTTGAGTTTATAGCTGTTTTCAAATTTACAATTTTAATCTTGATTTGACCCCATAGATTTCAGGGTTTTTTCTGGTTCATCCATCAACCGATCTAGTTCCACCTCTAAACTATCCATAAAGGAAAACGTTTTCTTACTGGAACTACATTATCTATAAAATCTTTTAGAAAAATCAGGAAAATTTAAAGTATTAAAGTGAGAAATCCAACAAGCCAAGTCTAACCTGCTTGTATTTAGTCTAACCTCTAAATACAAGCAATTGTATTTGGTCACTAAACTAGTCAAACTTCAAGGAAACGGAGAAGACCAGAATGTAGAATCTTCATTTTTCTGAACTTCCTTTAACGATGATGTCTTCGTTGTTTGTTTTCTAAAAGCGTCGGGCTGCTGCTCATTTGCGGCGTTTCCTGTTCGACCAGTATGCTTGGAGCCAACATTTCTGTCTGTTATGTCAATAACCGTCATGTTCCGCGCTCAGATGTTTCACTTTCTTAGAGATCTACATCCAGTCTTACTCTATGTTTCATTGAACATGAAAACCTGCAGTTTTGGTTCAAATATGGTATAAATCCAGAACGCCCTCTGTCAGTGTGCTCATTTATAATTTAGCTTCATTACCACAGGTACAGCGAGGTCGGCGTCATGAGACGGAAGTCAAAATGTCGCCTGCTAGAACTATTTGAAGTGTGAAGGCGTGACTGGAAGTCAATGACAAACACTCGGAGGGTCATTGGAGCTTTAGAAACCAAACAGGAAGAACTCTTCACAAAGTCTAGAGCCCCAACTATTGATCAGGAACAAAAGTATCGTCGATTGACGACACGCTGTAAATGTTCTAGATTATTTCATGTTTTTCTACTAAATTCTCCAGACCTTCGTCCATCTCTACGTACAGTCATTTACACTAGAGACTTGGACTTGAGACAGTCTCACATCCCTTGACTTCAGACTCTACCTCAAGTACTTGAGATATCCTTGAGACTTGAGGTTTGGGACTTGTGAAGTGTTCATATTTGTTGTCTTCAGGACGTGGCTGTCGAGTCAATGCACTTGCGTTGAGATTGCCAAAACATCAACTTCCTGTTACTGTGTGCCCACAAGTCATTTAAAACAGACTTTAATTGAAATTGCAGCAAAAGACTTGAGAACCGACTTGAGACAGCTTTAGACACTAGACTTGACCAGAAATTAAGCCTAAAAAACTCGAGACTTGACGTAAAATTTCAGTTAAAAATGTGACATTTTCAAGACTTGACTTGAAATTACAGGTTAAGACTTGTGACTTGTCTCAATTTATAGGCTAAGATTTGGGACTTTACAGCTAAATACTTGATAGTAAACTCAGAGTCAAGTCTCAAGCTAAAGATTTAAGATTTGACTTGTAATTGATACTTGAAATGCAATTATAGTTAGACATTTGACTTGAAATTACAGCTAAAGACTAGAAACTTGACTTAAAATTACAGCAAAAAACATTATATATTTCTTAATTTACAGGTTAAGACTTGAGACTTGTCTCAATAAATAGGCTAAGATTTGGGACTTTACAGCTAAATACTTAATAGTAAACTCAGAGTCAAGTCTCAAGCTAAAGATTTATGACTTGACTTGTTATTGATACTTGAATTGCAATTATAGTCAGACATTTGACTTGAAATTACAGCTAAAGACTAGAAACTTGACTTAAAATTACAGCTAAAAGCATTATATTACATCTTAAGACTTGGGAACTTGCCTTGAAATCAGAGTATAAAGCTAAATAATTGAAATAAAATTACAGCTAAAGATTCAAGACTTGACTTGAATTTACAAATAGACTCGAGACTTGACTTTAAATTAAGCTAAAAACTTGAGACTTGAAATTACAGATAAGGTCTTGAGGCTTGTCTTAATTTACAGGCTAAGACTTGGTCCTTGACTTGAAATTACACCTTGAGACTTGAGATTTGACTTGAAATCCAGGCTGAAAACTTTGAAGTAAAAACTGATAAATCATCAACGTCTTAGGACATCAACTTGATTCACTCCTTGACAGTGTTTGGTAATTTGCTAAAATTTACCAAAAAAATGTAAAATGGCAAGACAGGAACATAAAATCCTTAAAATAATCCGTCATATTCCGAAATAGATGAAGATCTTTTAAGTCATCAGACTGTTTTGTGTGAAACTATGTATTCAGAGTTGTTTGTGTAGCTAGGTACATTTTTTTTATAAAGTATTTTTAGGATCCATGAACTCAACTGATGAATTGTTGACTCTGATTCTCACTAGGGCTGCCACACGTAATCGATGACTAATCGACTATTAAAATAGTCTAGGACTAATTTAATAGTCGATTAGTCGTTACTTTATATTGTATGGAGTCAGAGTGTAGTAAAGTTGAGAGTTATAATGGTATTATGTTAGCTTTTTGGACTATTTTAGCATTTATTAAGATTTTTTAGGTCATTTTGGTGTTTGGCTAATATTTCAGCTACATGCTAGCTATTTTGGCTAATTTAGGCTTTTTTGTTTGTTTTTTATTCTATTTTGGAGTTTAGCTAATATTCCAGCAACATGCTAGGTATTTTAGCTAATTTACGCTTTTTTGTTTTTTAGGCTATTTTGGAGTTTAGCTAATATTCCAGCTAGCTTTTTTTGGATAATTTAAGATTTTTCCCTTTTTTTGGCTAATTTGGAGTTTAGTTAATATTTCAGAAACACACTAGTTATTTTGGCAAATTTAGGATTTTTTCAATTTGTTAGGCTAGTTAGGAGCTTAGCTAATATTCCAGCTGCATGCTAGCTGTTTTTGGCTAACTTAGGCTTTTTTCAGTTTTTTAGGCTAATATGTTTTTATTGTCAGTTAGCTTCAGCAATTTCAGCCATCAGTTGCAGCATCTTCAGCTATCAGCACTAGGATCAGCTTACAGCATTCCCACTAGCATTATCGCAGGTAATGCTGTATATCTAGTTATAGTTAGTTTAAAGCTAATGATGGTTAAGATGTGTGCTTTACATCCACTTTGTGTATGACCTGATCAGTCAACTAATCAGAAAAAATAATCAGTGATGAATCGACAATTAAAGTAATCGTTACTGGCAGCCCTAATCCTCGGTGCCGGCCGTACTCCTCCTTCCAGCTGGTTTTCAGATGATCCAACGATCCAGACAAACCGGGTCAGAGTAGCAGCATGAAGCTAACCAAGAACATCCGGACGAGCATCGAGTTCTTTGACCCGACTAACTGCTTGCTGGTTCAAACAGGAATTTTCGTAACACGCTTTCCGACGGTGACCCGGTCACCCCCGACCGATGAGCTGTCATCGGGCTCGACCCACAGTGAGAACACTGCGACAGATGAAAGGGTCGCCCGTTTGTGTTGCAGAACCAGAATTAAAACCAGGTGGGCACGGTGGTGAACCCGAATCGTGAACACCGATGTTTTCGTCCTGCTCTGACATCCGAACCTCGAGCTCCTCCCCTGGTGGGGGGGTGTTTTCCTCGCCGTTCGGTGTGAACGCCGGCAGCAGGTCGGCCTCACGGCTCGCTGTTCGTTTAAATAAACACAGGAAGGACGCCTCGTCTCTTTCCTTCATTACATCATCCAGCCGACAAAGAGGGAAAAACACTCTGGAGCTTCTCCGAGAGGCCAAAGTTCACCAGGAGCTGTAAAACTTCCCGATAAAAATCTAACTCATAAAGTAGGAGTTCACCCCCCACCCCACCCCGAGCCGTTCCGGTCTAGTCCGGACAGGCTTCCCGAGGAGGACTTGGACCTGGAAGGCGGCTGGTGCTTTTATCCCAAAGATAGCTGGGAGGTGTGAGATGTTTCCAGCTATCAAATCTGCCGCAAAGCTCCGGACTCGGGGCCAGCTTCTTCCCGGGAGGTTAGACAAACAGCGCCGCGCCGGCGGACGGCGCTGGCCGGGCCCGCCGGACCCAGCTCCTCCTCTTCCTCGGGCCGCGGCGCAGATCTCTATCGGGTTTCATCAAAGGCCCATCCGTCATGTGCTCGTCTTTCTCCTCCACCTTTCATCCCTGGAAATGTGACTCCCGCGCCGCATGCTTGTTTTTGGCCCCCCCTCCCCCACGTCTCCGTGTCTCATCTCGGCGCTGGCCGGCGTCCTTCTCTGTCAAGTCACATGTGAAAGTGATCAGCTTAACGCCGATCGCCAGCTGTGTTTAACCTACTTTGGATGTGGAGCAGCGGGCCTCGCTGATGCGTCCTTCCACGGTTTTCACACCACAAACTTCATTAAGGGACCAAAACACAGAAACTGCTGATGGAGTTTAACATTATGAGAGAGAGACGGAACGGAGCGCTGTCACCAGGAAGGAACAACATTCAAAAACATCCAATCAGACGGAAATACAGACATACGTACATCTATTCATCCATCTATTGATCTATTCATCCATCCATCCATCTATTCATCTATCCATTGATCCATCCATCCTTTGATCTATTCATCATCCATACATCCCTCCATCCATCTATTGATCTATTCATCCATCCATCCATCCATCCATCTATTGATCTATTCATCCATCCATCTATTCATCCATCCATTGATCCATCTATTCATCTATCCATTGATCTATTCATCCATCCATCCATCCATCCATTGATCTATTCATCCATCCATCCGTCCATCCATCCATCCATTGATCTATTCATCCATCCATCCGTCCGTCCATCCATCCATCCATTGATCTATTCATCCATCCATCCGTCCGTCCATCCATCCATCCATTGATCTATTCATCCATCCATCCATCCATCCATCCATCCATTGATCTATTCATCCATCCATCCATCCATCTGTTGATCTATTCATCCATCAAGACGTAAATACAGACATACATCTATCAATCATCCATCTTTTTATATATTGATCTATTTATTCATCCATCCAACCAACCACCTATCCCTCCATCCATCCATCTATTATCCATCCATCCAATCATCCATCTTTTTATCAATCTATTGATCCATCCATCAAGACATCTATTTATTTATCCATCCATCGTATTATTTATCTATCCGTCTATTCAATAATCTATTTAATAATCCACCCATCCATCCATCTCCAAGGGGTTTCTGGGTCCAACCCGGTGACTGTTGGTCAGAGGCGGGTACACCCTGAACCGGACCCTCACATTCAGACCTGGAGGCTCTTATCGAGTCCCCCATGAGTCTACGCAGCATGTTTTTAGACTGTGGGAGGAAAGCGGTTTGCTGGAAGAAAACCCACAATGCACCAGGAGAACACGCCTGACGTCCCAATCAGGACTCAAACCGGGCCCTTGCCGTTCACTGTTCTGGTCGCTGTGGACCCGTGTGAGTAACTCCTCCTTAACGCTGATGTCCTCTGCTTGCAGGACCCCGGGCCCTCGCCGCCGTCCCCCATCCTGGGCCACAAACCCCTGCAGCTGATCGAGGTGAAAGCCAGGGGGCGCTTCGGCTGCGTGTGGAAGGCGCAGCTGCTGAGTGAATACGTGGCCGTCAAGATCTTCCCCATCCAGGTACGCTGGCGCCGGAGCGGCACGCCGAGGTCCCAGGGTTTTTGTTGTTTCTGTTTCGCTAACCACCCCTCCCCCGCAGGACAAGCTGTCGTGGCAGAACGAGTACGAGATCTACACCGTGAGCGGCATGAAGCACGACAACATCCTGCACTTCATCGGCGTGGAGAAGCGCAACAACAACCTGGACCTGGAGCTGTGGCTCATCACCGCCTACCACGATAAGGTGAGTCCGGCCCCCTTTTCCCATCATGCAGTGCATCTAAACAGAACCTGCTTGTGGGGGGAAGCCGGTTCCAGGTGGATCCAGCTGCAGGTGTGAACCCGCGGTTGAACCCGCGCTCCTGCAGCGTCTCCTTCACTGCTGATTTATGCCCCCATCTTTGATTAGGATTTCCTGGCGGCGTGCGGCGTGCGGAGGCTTGCCTCGCACCTCAACCTGTGAGGAGAATCAAAGAAGATCTCCAAACAAGCCGACCTCTGTCCTCCTGCGGGTGCTGCCTGCCCTCTAGTGGCGGCGCTGCAGAACGGCGCCTGGCCTCTGCAGGAGTGACCTTGTGTCGGACCGGCATGTTTAATATATGAGCGGAGACGTTGTGTAAGGAGGAAGGAAGTAAACAGACGGAACGTGTGAGGAGCTTTAAGGTCGACTCGCTAAAGTAGTTAAGTGTTTAAGCATCCTTTTAAGCCTGATGGGAAAAAACATCCCAGAGGTCGATGATCAGGTTCTTTCAGGTCAAGATCAGTTCTCCGTCGCCATGGAAACGTCGTGTTTGTCTGACATTAGTGGGTCCCATATAAGGTTACGTTCTCTTTAGCTTTCATTTGGAAAAAACTTGTCTCAAGATCTGAAAATGTGGATTTTTGTTTTTATTAAATTTTTTGAGGTGGTTGTAAAGTTGAAAATGTTCTCCTGAAAGAGCTTGAGTCCTTGATTACAGCCTCTTAATCTCATAAGTCAACAAATGCTCTCCACTTTTTAAACACTATGTTTCCATGGCAACCAACTCAAATTTGGGTCAATGTGCCCTATGGATTCTCTCTCCTAACTTGTCTTATATAGACGGATGTTTGGGCCCCCATCACGCCACTCTTTAATGTTTTGGGTGTCCCCAACTCGCCGTTTCACTAGACGTGTGGTACCGGCACTGTGTTAGGGTACTGGTACTGGGTTAGTACCAGTACTAGTACCAGTACCAGTAAACGATTATTTTAATAGTCGACCAATCACCGATAATCTTTTCCGATTAGTCGACTAATCGTGGCAGGACCAGTACTGGTACTGGTTTAGGGTACTGGTCCGCGTTTCATAAGTTGAGGACCCCTGATTAACATATGATTTTTTTTCCTATCTGAGGACCGGTACCAAGAAACCCTCAGACCAGTCCTGGTTCATGAGCCCTGATTTAATGGGAACAGCCAGCATGTCAGGAAACATAGAGTTGGGGACACCCAAAACGTCAAAAGGTGGCGCAAAGGGGGCCGAATCAGACGTCTATATACGATGAGTTGGGAGTGACAACATGCCTGACTGAATTTAGCTGTTGGATTTAGTTCCGAAAGCCCACAACATAGAATACTAACTCTGTAGTGGTTGTGACCCTTGACTTTAATGGATCGCGCTATTGTAAGTCAAATGTAGGGGGGCACTTTAGCAAAAATTAATTGAAACTTTTACTAGCTAGGTCACGACACACCTTTAAATAAAAATGCAGTATGTGAAACCTATGCACATCCTCGTCGTTTACCTTTCTATTGCTATGGATTTGACGAGTGAGGAAAAATGACTGGTTGCTAAGGAAAGTCTGAACATTTACTTTGTTGTAGAGACACAATATTTGGTACAGCCATCTATCAGACCCAGAGAATAAAAAAAGTTAATGGTTGTTATGGGCCATCCCCTTTATTAGCGCTGCTAATTTGAATTTGTTTTCATGCAATTGGGATATCTTCAGCAGAAGCCATTATAAGGATGTTGTGCTGTTCTCCTTCCATTTCTCTGTCACTGCTGCCATAAAAACTACATTTTTTAGCAAAAAGCCATTAAAATTTTTGCTAACCAGGTTACAACACACCTTCACATTACCTTTGACATTTTGAATCAATCATATGGCTGGTTGCTAAGGAAAATGTGAACATTTACTTTGTGGTAGAGACCCAATATTTGGTACAGACATTAATCAGAACCAAAGATGAAAAATAGTCTATGGTTGCTGTGGGCAATCACCTTTATTAGGGCCGCCGTTTTAAATTTGTTTCCATACCATGGGGATATGTTTAGCAGAAGCCAATAAAGGAAGTTCTGTCTTCTCTCCTCCAGGGCTCCCTGACCGACTACCTTAAAGCCAACGTGGTGTCATGGAACGAGCTCTGCCACATCGCTCAGACGGCGGCCCGCGGCCTCGCCTACCTGCACGAGGACATCCCGGGACACAAGGATGGGCACAAGCCCTCCATTGCTCACAGGTGACTGACATCAGTGACCTTTTGAGTGATCCCACACTCTCCGCAATCTGATCTGTCGGACTGAAAGTGTCTCCTCCTTCATTCAGGGACATAAAGAGTAAGAATCTGCTTCTGAAGACCAACCTGACTGCCTGCATCGCTGACTTTGGCCTCGCTCTAAAGTTCGAGGCCGGCAAATCCCCCGGAGACACACACGGACAGGTACGACCGGCACACGCCTTCACCGTCGGCTTACATTTCTGTGCAGATGGAGACTTTCACTGTTTTCCATCCCGCAGGTGGGAACCCGTCGCTACATGGCCCCCGAGGTCCTGGAGGGCGCCATCAACTTCCAGCGAGACTCCTTCCTGCGCATCGACATGTACGCCTTCGGCCTCGTCCTCTGGGAGTTGGCGTCCCGTTGCACCGCCGCAGACGGTGAGCGACGCTACCACAAACGCTCTTTCAGGGGTTTTCAGTCCAGTTTGTTGATGGTGGGTGTGGTCCACAGGCCCGGTGGACGAGTACATGCTCCCCTTCGAGGAGGAGGTGGGCCAGCACCCGTCCCTGGAGGACATGCAGGAGGTGGTGGTGCACAAGAAGCTGCGGCCCTGCCTGAGAGACTGCTGGCAGAAACACACGGTGAGCCGCCGCTGCGGGGTGTCGGGAGCCTCTCTGGTTTAGGGAAGCTAAAACGTGTGACTCCTGGTGTTCCTCAGGGCCTGACCATCCTCTGCGAAACCATCGAGGACTGCTGGGACCACGAGGCCGAGGCCCGCCTGTCCGCCGGCTGCGTGGAGGAGCGCATCGGCCAGATGCAGCGCCAGGCCCCCATCATCGGCCCGGACGAGATCGTCACCATGGTGACGAACGTGGACCTCCCCCCAAAGGAGTCTAGCCTATGATCACCTAACCAGCGGGAAGTCGGCTGGAGGAGAGGAACCTCCGACCCTGGTTGGTCGGTTTGATGTTTTTGGTTTTGTTCAAGTTTCTTTTTTTTAATCTTTTAAGTGCGGGCCGCTACTTCAGGAAGCCCCCGCGCCCACCTCACTACATCAGTCCACGTCATTTTTGATCCGTGTGCCTGAGGATTCGAACGCCCGTCTGTCAGCGGGCGGGACGCTCCGGACGAGCCCGGGACGGCGGGACGCTTCTACCACGCATCGTTTTTTATACACACACACGCGTGCAGGATGTTTGGACTTTTAACTGAACTGCATTTTAGTGTTTGGAGAAAAAACACAAGAAAAAGGTTAAAAGGTGTCGGGGGAGGGGCCCCGATGCGCCGCTGTTTCCTGTGTGCGTTCCTCCGAAGAAACGACTCTCTGCCAACAAGCAACGGCTTCTGAATGTTCATAGTGTAATGCTGCTGTACATAGTGTATCATGGACCCTGACTGGTTGTTTATTAGGCGTACTTTAACCAGGGGAGGCGGGGCTTAAGGGGGGGCGGGTCCATTTTCAAGCATTACGACAATTTAAAACAAGAAAAAAAAACAAAAAACATGAACCTCTTTCAACCAGGTATACCTCAGTTCAGATGGACTTCATCATCACCCCCCCGCTCATCGTCATCGTTTCTTTGGCCATAGGACACGCCCCCCCTAACCCCTCCCACTACGATGTCTCTCACTATTTTTTGAATATTATTTTGGGTTTGCTCTCATCACCAAATTTTGTTGAAATCGGAGGAACTCGCCCGGGGTTTGATGATTTTTGGGGGGGAGGAGCCAGATTGGAGGGCCCCGCCCCTCAATCCCCTCCCCCTTCTATCCAGCTGAGCCAACCTCCTTTGTTTGTTTCTCGTCTCTTTTCGGAACACCTCAGGAATCTTTGCTACTCTCTTCCTCGCGTTCACGACACTAACCGGGTTTCCTGCGGGTCGTTTTTTTACGTCTCTGTTTTTGTTCCTTTCAGCCATAAAACTCTGCCGGTTTTGCCGTTTGGTGTTTCTCGCATCGACGCTAACCCAACATCCTGGTGCCATCCCCTCCCCCGCAGACACACACTTC
Source organism: Oryzias melastigma (assembly GCF_002922805.2). Classification (NCBI taxonomy): domain Eukaryota; kingdom Metazoa; phylum Chordata; class Actinopteri; order Beloniformes; family Adrianichthyidae; genus Oryzias; species Oryzias melastigma. The sequence goes on along the minus strand of NC_050513.1, from coordinate 17,910,543 downwards.
TAATCGATGTCAGGCGAAACGGATGTATCAGTCACTGCCGTGACCTTTGACCTTTTCCTCCGAGGGGACGTTGAACTCCGGCAGACCTGCAGTCTCTCCTCAATCTTTGGGGGGTTTTGGTTTCGCGCGGCGCAGTTTCACCGTCACGAGGAAATAAACCCCCCCCAGCGAAGGAAGTCGAAGCCATCTTTGCCAACTGTAGCACGAGAGCGACGTCTGCACCCGCCGACCCGCCGGGTCAGAGCTACCTCATCCGCAGGGATTTCTTTGGGGGTTGACGGTGAAACCATCAACGAAGCAGTTGCCAAAGTGGCTTTTTCTAAACCCCTCCCCCGCCCAGGTGAAACTGCGCTGCCGCTGAAACCGACCCCGACCGGCAAACACCATTCAGGGATTCAGTACTATGCTCTTCGAAGTCTACGTGAGTTATATGCAACCAGTGCCGCAATCTACCGCTGCAGGAGTGACTTTCAACACACCCACACCCCCGACTTGTAGCATCTTCATTTTTGTTTTTGACCCCCGTGACCTTTTGCATACTGACGTGTTGTATTTATTTTTAATTTACTGGCCTGAGGTTGTTTTTATTTTCCTTGTGGGGGAGGGGGTTCGGAGCTCAGGTGCAGATGAGGATACGTGTTTTGTTGTT
>NC_050513.1:17896073-17909569 GCF_002922805.2 Oryzias melastigma | reverse complement strand
CTATTTTACGCAGTCTAGGATTTGTACAGACATAAATACTTGTATCGACTATATACTCTGAGCTGAATCTTTATAAGTGCGTGTTGAACTTCAGTGTTTTCCCTCCACACTCATCGATGCTGTTGTCCCAAGCCTGGCCGAATAACAAAAACAAAAATCAACATCCGGTGAAAGCACTCAAGAAATCGCCCGAGGAGTTCCTCAGGGAGCCTGTTCGGATCCCCTAACGGTTGCAATACTCCCCGCTATGTGACGACTCATTCCAGCATCTCAAGTCTTCTCCGCGGTCCGGTGGGAGATCCCGAGGGAACGCGGAAGCGCAGCCACCCAGATCTGGAAACCAGACCCACAAAAACAAAAACACTACGAGCGATTTCCCGGCCCGACATTTCTGGAGGCTTACGAGTGGCAGCGCTGATCCCAGATCCTCACGTTCTAATTCCTGATACATGTGACTGTAGATTCATGTTACTGACAAAAATGTGAAAACCCGACGAGATGCTCTCTCTCTCTCTCTCTGTCTGTCTGTCTCTCTCTATCTGTCTCTCTCTCTGGAAAGTGTTGGAATGAAGACGGGGGAGGGGCGGAGGGAGATCAGCGCTGTCGCTCTCGGCTGCTGTTAGCCTGTAAGGATTTTTATCAGCTGAATTCATCCACGTGATGTAAATAAATGTGTTTTTAGATTGTGAGCGTTCTCGTGGTTATTGTTGACCATCACTGCTTCATCACTTCCAGACTTACCGATTGATTTGAGCAAAGAAAACGTACGAAAAATGTCAGTCAAGACAGTGTCTGAGCTAAGTTCATATTTAGATTTTTGACATTTTATTAGCTTTCTTTGATTCAGTACGTATTATCAAAGCATTTAAAGTACTAGCCTTGTTGCTAGCAATGTAGCATTTAATGTAATGTGAATATAGCGTTATTTAAGTTTCTGGAATTATTTAGATTTTTTTTTGTAAATTTGAGATTTTAGCTTTATTTATATAGATGTAGAATATTTAATTTAGTGTTTTTATCTCTTTTTTTTAAACTACATAACATTTTATTTAGTGTTTTAAGCATTTCTCTGCATAAATATTAGCATAAAGCCGTATAGCATTTAATTTAGCTCTACCTTTTTACTGGCAATATATATCATTTCATTTAGTATTTTTAGAATAAGTTAGCAAAGCATTTATTATAGTCTTTCTATCTTTATTTAGCAAGTTAATATTTAATTTGGTGTTTTGAACTTAATGAACAATGTTGCATTAAAGTTAGTGTTTTTAGCTAATTTTATTAGCAATATATAGCATTTCATTTAGTATTTTTACATAACTGAACGATGTCTATTATTTATTTTGGCATTTCTGGCATTCTTTAGATACGTAGTATTTTATTAGGAGTTTTCAGCTTTATTTAGAAATTCAACATTTAATTTTGTATTTAGCTTTTTTTTCTTTACCTATATAGCATTTAATTTAGTATTTTTAGCATAATTCAACATTTTATTTATGAGCTTTTTTGTTAGCTATATAGCATTTTATGTATTATTTTTAGCATAATTTACAAATGTAGATTTTAATTTAGTGTTTTTAGCATTTTTAAATATTTTCTTTGTTATATAGTATTTAGGGCTGCCACGATTAGTCGACTAATCGACGACTAATCGACTATTAAAATAGTCGACGACTAATTTAATAGTCAATTAGTCGTTACTTTATATTAAATGGAGTCAGTGTAGTAAAGTTGAAAGTTATAATGGTGTTATGCTAGCTTATTGGACTATTTTGGCATTTATTAAGGTTTTTTTAGGCTATTTTGAAGTTTTTATTTCAGCTACATGCTAGCTGTCTTTGCTAACTTAGGCTTTTTTTAGGCTAATTTGGCCTTTAACTAATATTTTAGTTGGCTATCAGCATCTTCAGCCATCGTCACTAGCATCTTTTGCGGCCAAATTCAGCTTACATTTCATCTATAATGATGCTAGTGTGAATATATATATATATATAGTTTTTAGTTAGTTTAAAGTGAATTAAGGTTAAGATTTGTGTTTTACATCAACTTTGTGCATGACCCGATTAGTCGACTAATCGGAAAAAAATAATCGGTTATTAGTCGACTATTAAAATAATCGCTTGTGGCAGCCCTAATAGTATTTAATTTAGTTGTTTAGACTCGTTTTGTTTTTTTTAACAATGTAGTACTTATTAAAAATGTTAGCTTCTTTAATCTACATATTATTTTAGTGTTTCTACTGTTATTTAGCAAACTAGCATTTAATTTATTGATTTAATAATTTAGTATTTTTTATCTCCACTAATTTAATTTAGGCTGGTTTTAGGATAACAAGTTTTTTTCTGTTTTGTGCTCATTTAAAAAAAAAAAACATAAATTCAAAATGTATAAAAAAATATAGTAGTATTTTTTTAATGATACAAGTATTTATACTGAGTAGAATGTTTTTAAGTACAAAATTCATTAGGAAAAAAATGAAAAGAATCTCAAAAGTTATTTTTCAAACGCCAGATTCCAATAAAATTGATTATGTTTTTAATTTGAAATTGGTCAAAAAGTAAAATCAATAAAAATATGTAGATTGCTGGTCGGTTTATAACAACTGGCCCAGTATTACAAAAATAATGTCTTTTGGTTCACTTTTACTCCTTTCAAAATGATACTATGATAATATGAAGAGTCAATTTATTTCAAATACAACTCATGTCCAGCAATGAGATTTTCAACATGAAACGGGATTATTGTGAAATAAATCAATTTGTAAAAATGTATGCACTAAATATTTAGTATATGTTTCATAAATCAGTTTATGGTGTTTATAATTCAAATTTTAAAGATCATAAGTGGTTTAAAAGGTTATTTTTTTGGATGTTAGTTCACAGATTACCACTAGATGGCAGCATTTAGCAGCAGAAACCTCCACAAGCATCACTTTCAATGCTGAACTTTGAAGTTAAAGAAGCCACACTTTATCATATTGTTTGTTAAATAGATAATTAGTCTTTATTGGGGACAGTCAGTAAAATAAAATAAAAGGATGCTTGAAGGGAACTCCTCAGGCAAAAGCCGACAGGGCCCACTGCTTGATGTCGGTGGGGCATTGTGGGTACTTCTGCAGCGCCGCCATGATCTGGCTGTGGTCCACCATCAGCCTCATCAGCTGGTACTCCCTCTGGGTTTTAGGCGAGCCGTCGACGGGCCGGACCAGCTCCAGCTGCTGCAGGTGCTCGAACGCCTGCGGACGGAGCGGAGGTTGACGTGTGGACGGTTCGAGTCCCTGCAGGAGGACGGACGTCTCACCTTCACCACGACGGGCTGGCTGAAGTTGTACATGGAATTCGACTTCCGCTGCAGGAACTTCTTGAACTCTGAAAGCACAAACGCTCAGGTTCTGTCCCGTCGCTTCACACGTTTGTGAAAAAGATTCAAGTCCGTACCGTTGTGGACCATCTGCAGGTTGAAGGGCTCGCCTTCGTAAACGTCGTTGAGGTGTTTCATGGCGATGATCAGGCACAGCTCCACGATGGACAGACCTGCAGAGACGAGCCATGAAACGAGACTCTGGTAGACTCCAACATAAACAACAAACCCATTTTACCGTGTAGCATGTTCGTCTTGGCGTCTGCGAGAAAGAGGCGGCTGACATCCAGCAGGTCAGAGGCTTTGATGGCGGGTTTGGCGAGCGTGACACGACTCAAACAGAGCATCTGCAGTCATATACGGGGAACAGTTGATGAAGACTCGATAATAAATATCACGACGTTCGCACGACTCTTACCAGGAGCATGTGCAACGAGCGGAAGTCTTTGCTGCAGTTAAAGTGTCTCTGCAAAACGTCTTGAACAGACTTGTCTTCGCAAAGAGTCTAAGGAGGAAAGCCAAAGTGTTAGTCGTCCCGAGGTACCAAGTCCATAGCAACCATAGACTTTTTTTCATGTCTCAGGCTGATGAACAAGTGCAGCAATTTTCATGTCTCTATCCATAAATAAGTTATAAACTTTCCTTAGCAACCAATATTTTTGCTTGTCACGCATTCACTGCGAATGAGAAAACACTGAATGCATTTAGCTTAACACAAGCTTTAACACTGGAGCTGTCGCAGAAGTCCTAGCTGGAGTCAAAGTGTCTCTGCAAAACTTCTTAAACAGACTTGTCTTCGCAAAGTCTAGGAGGAAAGCCAAAATGTTAGTCGTCCCAAATCGTGTCCCGAGGTACCAAGTCCATAGCAACCATAGACTGTTTTAAATTTCTTGGGGTGACGAAGAAGTGCAGCAATTTTCATGTCTCTATCCTTAAATAAGTCATAAATTTTCCATGGCAACCAATGTTTTTGCAGTTTTGTGTGGATCAAACAAAGTTGCAATGGCTATAAATATTTGGTACAGCTTAAGTGTCTCTGCAAAACTTCTTGAACAGACTTGACCTCACAAATCTCTAAGGAAGAAAGACAGAATGTTTGTCGTTCCAAATCATCCCATCCAGAGGCTTTCCAGGGGTACCAAGTCCATAGCAACCATAGACTTATTTTCATGTCTCGGCCTGTCAAACAAGTGTAGCAATTTTCATGTCTCTACCCTTAAGTAAGTTCTAAACTTTCCATAGCAACCAATGTTTTTGCAAGTCACACAGGCATTTCGAATCAGAAATCACTGAATTACATGTTACGTTTAGATAAACACAAGCTTTAACCCTTTAACACTGGAGCTATCGCCGGTGATACCAAAATAACAATAAATAAACAATCAACTGTAACAATTAACAGATTTCTGGTTGAAGAGTTACAATAATTCAAAGAACGCCAACACTGGAGCAAAATCCTGGTGTTAAAGGGTTAATTGTCTGCAGTTTTTTGTCGATCAGACAAAGGTGCAATGGCCAGAAGTATTTGAGTGTGTCTGTTAATAGAACAGAATCTAAGCAAGAGAAAGAAAACTGCAAATCAGTGTATTGTCCCGGATCACGCCTTCAGAGGCCCCCGAGAGGTAACAAGGTCATAGCAACCATTGAGTTTTTTTCATGTCTCAAGGTGACCAATAAGTGTAACAAGTTTCGTGTCTCTATCCTAAAATAACTTTCCATAGCAACCACTATTTTTGATTGCCATACGATACTACATGACATTTTGAGATTTAGCGGACATATGCGAGCAAAGCATTTCACACATACGTTCATTCATTTTTAGCCATTTATACCTTCACGCTGGCGTTCCACTCCTGAGCGAACCTGCTGTCGCAGAACTCATCGGGGAGGCTGAGCTGGGCCCGGACCCGGTCCAGGTACTGACCGAACGTCAGACCGCTCAGCAGGTGAATCTGTCGGTGAGAAAACCTGGACTTCACCCGCTTCTCCAGCAGCTCCAGGACATCCTGAGAGGACATAAAAAAAGTCAAAAGTCTCGCTCGTCTACTCTGAAAGACAAAATGGCGTCCGGAGGCGCACCAGCCTGCAGGTGAGGCCCACCACGGCGACGGGCGCCTGGGTGGACTGGGACACGTCGAACAGGTTGTAGAGCAGCGTTTGGTTCTTGTGGTGGGCGAACAGGTCGAACTCGTCCAGGACGAACAGGACGGGGCGGCTGCTGGTGCGGTCGCCTGACGGAACCACAAACAAAGTGCTGGAGGGGACGAGATTTCACCGTCATCCCCCCGATTTAAACACCTCAAACCTTTCTTCAGAGCTTCCAGCAGGAAAGCCAAATTCTCAGCGAAGCTTCCCTGAAACAAAATTTAAAAATTTTAACAAATTGAAGGCAAAAACAAACAAAAAAATATTTTAAAACGTACGAAAACTTTGTCTCCAACCACGTTCTCCAGGTGGAGCTGTCGAGTTATTTCTTTAAGTGCAATTCTGTCGTCGGCCTGTAGGAGGCCTGGAACAAACAAAACAACAAACGAATAAACACCAAGATCAGGAGATCAGATCCGGATTCAGAGAACTGATTACCGTTGAGGTGGACCTGCAGGAGGTTTTCCTGCACCTCCTTCTCCTGCAGCAGCTCCTGCAGGACGCTCCTCAGCAGCTGTGCAAACACAGACGCCGTCAGACGCCGCTCGCACCTTCATCACCCCCCACCACCTCCTCACCGAGCTTTTCCCCGCTCCTCTGGGACCCACGATCAACACCGAGTTGCTCTCCCCGTAGACGGCGCTGCGCCTCAGCAGCTCCTCCAGGTGTCTGAGGAGGCGGAGCTTCAAATTATTTTTTTTTTTCTAGAAACCTCCTGCCAGAGGGAGCTTCGTCAAATGAGGCTGACAGCGCCGACCCAGTTTGGCGCCGTCAGCCCCGCGAGACTGAACTGGGTCACAGAGCTGCGGGTCGTCTCTACTTTAATCAGACGTCTCATTTTTTTATATATTTACCACTAAATCCAAACAATAAACAAACTCACTTGTGTTGAGCCTCCACTCCTTCCAGTCCCTCCGTGAGTTTTTGATGGCAAAACCGTTCCCTTAATATCCGCTGAACCTGTAATTTGTAGAAGAAACCACATAAATTCAAGTCAAATTCATACCGATGCAAACTCAAGGTTTAAGAAAGAAATACAAGCCTGTGAAATGCATTCTCCCAGGGGCTGATGGGAAATGTTCCCTTTCCTCTTGCTCATGATAACCTTATGAGAGAGTAAACAAACATTAGGCTTAAACATTGTATTAAATTATAGGTTATGACTGAATATGTTATTCAATTATCAGTTTAGCAACGCAATTATTTACAATTTTATTAATTTTAGACCCATAAAGCCATTTGAGTTACTGTTGTATGAAATGCGGTTTATAAATAAAGTTTGATTTGAACCCATTGATCATTCACGTCATGTTGTGAGGTAATGTTGTTAGCCGAATTGTCAATAAAGTTTTATTAAAACAAAATACAATGTTTATTTTGTTTTTAGGCGTAAAAAACAGCACAGCGGTGAAAGTTTTTCTTAATTTATCGTGATTTAAACCGGAATGTCGGTAACTAGGACGTTCCTCCTGCTGCGTTGTATGAGAAATGCTTTATAAATAAAGTTTTATTTAAAAATCAACTCTGGAGTGCGTTAAAACCACTAAATTAAACGAAAACCGTTTCAGGTCTTACTGTGAGCCAAATTGTAAATAAAGGTTTATTTGCAAAAAAAGCAAACCGCTTGTTGTGTTTTTAGTCGTACAAAATGCGCCACAGATACAAATGTTTTTGATTTAGCTACATTTAAACAGGAAGTTTGGCGACTCCGGCATCCCTCGAGCCACAAAGAAACATCGCGTAGAAAAATGCTTCCCACGTGACCAAATGTTAAGAAAGTTACATTTTAGTAAACAAAGTTTACTCACGCGGCTCCAGAAAACCAGGCGGAAACCTCAAAGATCTTCGCGCGACTTCTGCTACGCAGGAGATGACGACTTCCGGCATCCGCTAGATCTCTGGTCAGTGATTGGCTGGAAGGACAGCTGTGATTGGCTGAAAGCGGAGCAGAAAATTATCTTTGAAAAATGTTTATAAACACACTTAATTACAGCAGGAACAACGCTTAAAGCTGTAAATAATCGCGTAAATTAAGATTATATGGCAATAACTTTGTTAAAGATCGAATTATGAAACACCAGCGGGGTTTATAAAGGCTACAAATACCCAAAAACGTTTATAATCGTTTGGGTCCTATGTAATATCTACACGTTTGTCTTATTAATGGAATATTAACTTTTTCACATATATTTTTTTCCTAAAATAAGTAATAAATAATTACTACTACATAATAATTTAGTAATTATCTGTGTCTTTTTAATTCCAATATTCATTGCCTGATTATAATAACTTCACAAAATCAAAATATTAAAAACTGTGCGCATGTGGGCGTGGGGGGGGGGGTGCTCGATTATAAAACAATAAAACAATTTAGACCACATGAGGATTTCTGTGGAATGATTTTATGTGGAATTTTGTGGAATTTGTAAAAAAAAAAAGAAATAAATAAATAAAAATAAGATTCTTAGATTTGAAAAAATATATATATTTTTTTCTTTTAATTTTTTTGTAGTACAAAATAATAAGCGTGGATAGAAACATATGCACAAATAAAATAAAATAAAAAACATTACAATGTTTTTGTTACACTTAGATCCAACGATGACTTTTGATGCTTGGTTTTATTTTTGAATGTTTGCGTTTTTTTTAATCATTTTTTTTTATTTAAAAAAAATCGATGTATTAGTTTGTATCAATTTTTTACGAAAATAAAATCAAGAAAATGTTTGGTATTGTTTAGATTATTCACATTTTCTGTAAAGCACAAAAAAATGAAAAAATAAAATAAAATTTATTTTAATGTTATAAAAAACAAAGCTTTAAAGTTTTCAATTCCATAGCAACTTTTAATGGTTGATTTAATATGAAAATTTGTAAAAAAAAAATAATAATAATAATAATAAATACATGTATTAAAAAAGTTTTTTTGTCTTACTTTAATACAAAAGAAAAAAACAAGAAACAAGGTTAAAATTATTATTGTTTAGTCTTAAATAAACTTCCTCAATTGATGATTCTTATGATTTGTCCTTTTTTCTTTCATCAAAATCCTCTTTTTTGTGTCTTTTTTTCCCAATTTTTTTTGTCTGATTTTTTTAAAAAGCGAAATAAATAAATAAATAATCAAATCTCATAGTGTCAACTGATGTAAGATTTTTGTTAAAAAAGAAAAATATAATAAAATGTTTTATTTTTTTAGACAAATAAAGTATTCATGAACAAGTTTGAATTTTTAAATGCTTTTTATTTGTTATGCCAAAAAAACTTAAACAACTTAGACATTTTTTATTTGTAAAAAAATAAAAATAAAATCACGAACGAGTTGATCATTTTGATTCTCTTAAATATATTTTTTATTTGTAATGCAAAAGATGAGACACAAACACATGTACAGACATTTAAAACCTCACAAATGTACATTTTTATTTTTACATTTTCTGTTAATGTTATTAAACTTGCGAAGAAGAAGAGCTGAATTCTGATAAAGTTCTGTGTAATGAAGAATTTTATGCAGAACATTTTATTGTGAGATGACTTTTTCATCCATGATAAGTGAAAAAGTGTGTTTTTAGACCCTCACCTCTGTGGATTCATGCCATAAATCAGCTCAGCTGCAGGTTTTCACTCCTGCAGCTCCTAGACGGATGACAGGAGCGCCACATTTCTGCGCTCACGTTTGTCCCATTACAGTGAAATACGGCGTGGACGGCCGGGTGTGTGTGTGCTGGCGGACAGGCGGGGAGCAGGAGCCGCCCCTCCTCAGCTCTGACCTTCAGAGCGGCGCGGTCCTCACATCACTCACTGATGCTCTGAGCTCTCACACCTTCTTTTTTTCATCACGCTTTTATTTTTTCTTCAACCGCAGTCACTGAAGAGGATGAGGGGAAATCTGGCTCATATTGATTTTCAGGTTTTGCTAAATTTCCCAAAAAAAAAAACACCAAATGTGACCCAAAAGAGGTCACTATCAGACACAACAAAATGGTTTCTTGAAAGTTTACCCCAAACTGAAAAAACGAACAAAAGCAACAGATAAAAGTTCATATAGGCTAACATTTTTGACTAATTTAGTTTACTGAGGGATTTAAGGCTAATTAAGAGTCTAGTTATATTTTAGCAACAGGCTAACATTTTTGGCTAATTTGTTATTTTACTAGTTTTTTTCGGCTAACTTAGAGTTTAGCTTCTATTTTAGCAACAGGCTAACATTTTAGGGTAATTTGTTATTCTACTATTTTTTTTGGCTAACTTAGAGTTTAGCTTCTATTTTAGCAACAGGCTAAATTTTTAGGGTAATTAGTTATCTATTGTTTTTAAGGATAATTTAGAGTTTATCTTCTCGTTTAGCAACAGGCTAACATATTTGACTAATTTAGGTCCCTGAGGAATTTAAGGTTAATTTAGACTTTAGCTTCTATTTTAGCAACAGGCTAACATTTTTGGCTAATTTGTTATTTTACTAGTTTTTTTGGCTAACTTAGAGTTTAGCTTCTATTTTAGCAACAGGCTAACATTTTAGGGTAATTTGTTATTCTACTAGTTTTTTTGGCTAACTTAGAGTTTAGCTTCTATTTTAGCAACAGGCTAAATTTTTAGGGTAATTACTTATCTATTGTTTTTTAGGCTGATTTATAGTTTATCTTCTCGTTTAGCAACAGGCTAACATATTTGACTAATTTAGGTCACTGAGGAATTTAAGGTTAATTTAGACTTTAACTTCTATTTTAGCAACAGGCTAACATTTTTGGCTAATTTGTTATTTTACTAGTTTTTTTGGCTAACTTAGAGTTTAGCTTCGATTTTAGCAACAGGCTAACATTTTAGGGTAATTCGCTGTCTACTGTTTTTTAGGCTAATTTAGAGTTTATCTTCTCGTTTAGCAACAGGATAACATTTTTGGCTAATTTGTTATTTTATTATTTTTTTGGCTAACTTAGAGTTTAGCTTCTATTTTAGCAACATGCTAAAATTTTAGGGTAATTCGCTATCTACTGCTTTTTTAGGCTATTTTAGAGTTTAGCTTTTATTTTAGCAACAGGATAACATTTTGGCTAAGTTATTTTAATGAGGAATTTTAGGCAATTTTGGGGTTTAGCTAGTAATTAAGCTTTTTTGGCTGATTTAGTATCTACTGGGGTTTTTTATGCTAATTTGGAGTTTAGCTTATATTTTAGCAATATGCTAGCGTTTTTGGCTAATTTGTTATCTACTGTGTTTTATTAGGCTAATTAAGAGCTCAGGTTCTATTTTAGCAACAGGCTAATATTTTTATCAAAATTGTTATCTACTGGGTTTTTTAGGGCAGTTTAGAACTTAGCTTCTATTTTAGTAACATGCTAACGTTTTTGTCAAATTTGTTATCTACTGGGGTCTTTTAGGCAGATTTAGAGTTTGGCTTCTATTTTAGCAACAGTCTAATGTTTTTGACTGAATTTTAGGCAATTTTGAAGTTCAGCTAGTTTTTAAGCAACAAGCTAGATTTCTAGTTTAGCTCATATTTAAGCAACATACTAAACATTTTTTGCAATATTGGCATGTATTAGAGATTTTTAAGCTACTACATGATTTTTCAGAAATTAAGTCAACTTCTTTCATTGTCCTTTAACAAAATTTCCAGTCCTGTAGCAAATTGAACATTTTGCAAATACCTTTTCCCTTTTCAGCAAATCCGTTCAGCAATTAAAGTAAATTTCGTCACGAAGCAAAAAGCATTTACACTAGCATTATTGACGGTAATGCAATTGGGTTACATAGAATATTAAATATGCATTTTGATGCTTTGTCCCATTCGAATGTTTCTGGGGAAAAAAATGATTTTTTCTTTTTTTAACACCGTTCAAGCAGTCAAACCACTTTAAAAGTGTGGCTACCTTTAACAATGTTGGAAATAAATTTTGGTTGAGACTCACTCATTGTTTTTTCTCTGTCATGGTTCCACCATCAGCTACTACCTCCGACCACCAGAGGGAGCCCTTCCCAGAGTTCTAACCCCGACGTCTCCTCATACAACTATAACTTCCTCGTTGTCCTGGCTAGCTCCTAGCATTTGACCTTAGCCTGGTTTGACTTCACACCTGCCTTGTTCCTTCCCTGTTTCCCTCGCCATTATAGTCCACGCACATGGATTCAAACGCCTCTTCATCACATTCTTATGCTGAAACAGATTTTGTAGCCTTAAATCAGACGATGTTGACCGTTCCCTTTCAGCACAAACATTCCTCATGTACCTGAAGAAAACCATTTGAATTTGCTTGTGTAAAAGCAGCTTGTTTTTGAGATACAGTTGCAGTCAATCTTCTGATCATTACATAAAATGTATCCATATATACCATGTTATTAAAGTAGAGTGTGTATTTATATTCAGGGGGACTTTTTTTAAGTCATACCCTTTGAAAAACTAGTGAAATACTGTTTCTGGTACTGTCTTTGGATATATTGAGATATGATATCATTGGACTATTTTGGTATTTATTAATTTTTTTAAGGTATTTTGGAGTTTAGCTAAAACTTCAGCTACATGTTAGCTGTTTTGGCTAATTTCGGATTTTTTTCAGTTTCTTAGCCAATTATTGGGTTTAGCAAATATTTCAGTCGCATGCTAGCTACTTTGGCTAGTTTAGGCTTTGTCTGTTTTGTTTTGAAGGCTATTTTGGAGTTTAGCTAATATTTCAGCTGCATGCTAGCTATTTTTTTTTTTTGTTAATTTAGGCTTTTTTGTTTTTTTTGGGCTATTTTAGAGTTTAGCTAATTTTTAATCTACATGCTAGCCATTTTGGCTAATTTAGTCTTTTTTAGTTTTTTATGGTATTTTGGAGCTTAGCTAATATTTCAGCTGAATACTAGCTATTTTGGTTAATTTAGCTTTTTTTGTTTTTCAGGCTATATTGAAGTTTAGGTATTATTTCAGCTACACACTAGCTGTTTTCAGCTATTAGCTTCAGCATTTCCAGTTATCGACTTCAGCGTTTTTAACTATCAATTTCAGTATCTTCCGCTATCAGCATTAGCATCTTCAGCACCCAAATTCAGCTCACAGCATTCACACTAGCATTATCACAGGTAAATCTATATATCTAGTTTTTAGTTAGTTTAAAGCTAATAATGGTTAAGATTTGTGCTTTACTTCCAGTTTGTGCATGACCCAATTAGTTGACTAATCGGAAAAAAATAATTTGTGATTAGTCGACTGTGAAAATAATCGTTTTTGGCAGCACTTCTAAAAGCTATGATGCCGTTTAAGAACGCGTTAAATGTTGGCGCTTGGTTTTGCCCACAGTGTTCACACTGGACAAGCAGGGAGGGGCTTTTGTTCACTAGTCCACCAAAAGCTAAAGCTACAAATGCAACACAATAGAGAAGTATCAGCAGAATCTTCAAGATTTTGTACCACCACACAATTTTTTGGAAAACCGCTGATGTGGTCATGAATGTAGACGGCGGGTGTCAGGTGTTGGGGATGACGCCATTTTGAAATTGGGCGACAGCTGGACGATGGCTGCTGGATCGCCGGCTGACAGCAGCTCTGATTGGCTGATTTGTAAATGTCTCCAGACAGAAGTCGTCAAAATCAAGTGTCACCGGTGGCAGAACATTCCTCACAACTCAGATTTTGAACACACTATACCCTTGTCTATTGTCTGAAATGAGCCCATTATCAGACAACTTTGAAGACCTTCCTATCAGTCATCTTCCAAATGTGCTCAGGTGGCCACTGACTGACGTCAAAAAATCATCCGGTCCCAGTGAAGTTTTTCTTAAAACCTTCATGGTTGTTGGGCTGCCTCCCGATTATAAAGGCCGCCGCCCAACCACCTGCTGGATTAGCTTAGTGTTTCGGTCGCTGACCAGTGGCATTCTGGGATATGTGACCGTAGTCTCAGTGTGAAATCTTGTTCAAAATATTTATTACAATTTTGTCTAATTTTTTTAAAGACTAAAAACAGGGAAAACAAGCACCACAACGTTTATGTTTGACAATTTTTTTTTTTTTT
>NC_050513.1:17878397-17895627 GCF_002922805.2 Oryzias melastigma | reverse complement strand
TGGGGTAATTATTTTAAGATATTTAAAATGTGCTAACACATACTTGTTTTTTAATTTATTGATAAAACAGGAAATACCCGCCAAAACTTTCATGTTTATAGACACCCCATAATGACATTAAAAAAATATATGTTCTAGAAATTATTTTGAAATATATAAAATTCTTGATTTTATTTATTTATTTTAATTGTGTCCATTTTATTTTGAAAAGAAGAAAACAAAAACAGGATAACAAGCACCACATCGGGTAAGTTTGTCCAAAAAAATCCTTTTCTTCATAGGAAGTATATAAAATGCGTTATTTTTATGTTTGTAGTCTCTTAGATTTTTCTAAACTTTAATTTTTTAAAAGGGGAAAAAACATTGTGGTTTCTTGATCAATTTAGTTGATTTTAAGCTTGTTAAATATAAATAAATATTTCTAAATTTAAATTAAATATTTCTGACTTATTCTGCGTCCTTAAAACTCCGCAACTGTTGCGGTTCTCGCCGCTTTGACGCTTTTTTCGCTTATTTTGATGCTAACTTTACGCTACGCGCGCTCCCGACTGCGCGTTCCGGAGGAACGTGCATCACCTCTCGCATCTGCTTGCTGCTCCTGGCCCGCATGCGCAGTGCGGCTCTCCATCATTTCCAATATCCCAGTGTAGGAGAACCAGCAGAGGCACAGAACTAATGGGTAGGCTTCTTATTCCTATTTTTCTGCCCCGCAGAGACGCCGTTGCGCCCGCGAATGTGTCCGGTTCTGCTCCGGTTCGCGTTCTCGGTCTGGTCTGGGTGATAGCGGCCGCTTGACGGTGTCGTTTGACTGGAGCTTTGGTGTCTGAAAAGCGTCTCCCCCCCCTGCAAACGCAACGGGCTTGCACGGCTCTTAGTTAGCATGCTAAGCTAATATAAGCTAACTCGGCCTGGCCCCCGGCCTAGCCTGGGGTTTGGGTTCGACACCTACCGCAGGCCTGGCTTCTTTTTACCTCGACAAATTGGAGTCGGAACTCGGACTGCTGTCCCGCCGAAGCGTTCGAGTTCGGTTTGGGTTCGTCAACTGAAGGTTCGACAGGAGGAAAGCCCCGCGCGGCCGAGCTCTCCGTCCGATTCATTTTCGTTACAACAAGCTAGCAGGCTAGCTAGGTAGCGGTAGCCAGACAGCTGACGCTCGCTAGCCCCCCGACCAGCCCCGCAGACGCGGGGGACGCTGCTTAGAAAAGCGGTCGTTCGGGTCCGACGACCCGCCGCCTTTTCACCCAGGAGGCCGGCACTCCTCCCCGCGGATCCTGACCCGCGCGCCCGCCTCGGTTTACGAACTCTCCCCGTTCACGGCAGCCGTGCTAGCGTTCGCCAGGCTAATTGGCTATTATCTTCTGACACCTCCGGTTGTTTTGGTGCCGCACAAAGCGCCCGTCGAGCTCCCCCGGGGTCCGAGCGTAGCGCGCCGCGCTAGCTTGGCGTTAGCTGTCAACTTGTCCGCAGCCCGGGGACGGAGCCGGACCGGCGGCACCCGGACGGGCTGCTCGGCTGGGGTGTTCTGCCCCCTTTTCTGATGCCACAGCGCGCGGGGTTGCCCCGCCGAGCCGCCGGTCCCGTGTGCTGCGGTTCTGACAATTTATGAGGGATGCTGCTTTGCATCCGATGCAGTGTGCGCACGTGACGGCTCCATAGATGCTCCTAAATGTGGACCGAACCCCCATGTCAGCGTTCGGATGAGAAGTGAGTTATCGATCTGTGTTTTCATTAATTTTTAGGGCAAAATCCTCGCAGATCGTTCGTTTTAAACCACATACATCATTGTTGAGGCAGGTTGTCATGAAAAACAGACATTTGTGTTGCATCCTGTTTAATTTAAGCACTAAATAAGCACTTTCAACATCTAGTAATATGTAATAAAATAATCTAAATCCCTTTTGTTTAGGTTTGTTGAAATCATCAATTTTAGACATTATTTTGCTGCGTAAACGTTTTAGTGAAAATTCATTTCAGACAGTAAACAGTGAATTTTGTTGTTTAAATTCTCACCTTCATTAATAGTTATTTTAAGATGGTAAACTGTGAATTTGGTCGTGTAACTTGTTAGTTGAAGTTAATTTCTTTTCATTTTGCAGCCTAAATTCGTTTGTTGAAACCCGTAATTTTAGATAGTAAACCGTGAATTTTGTTTTTCAGACAGAAATTTGTATTTTTTTTGGTTAGTTGTTCATTGAAATTGTTCATTTTTGACGTTAAGCGGTAATTTTGTCGCATAAACTTGTACATCCATTATTCGTTCATTTCAGTGAGTCAACAGTAAAAGTTCAGATAGAAAACTGTGAATTTTCTTGTGTAAATTTGTACGTCGAAAATGTTAATTTCTAACGATAAGTGGGACATTTTGTCGTGTAAACGCATTCATTGAAATAGGAAATTTCAGTCAGAAAACTGAATTTTGTTAGTAAAATTGTTCATTGAAATCCTTAATTTCAGACCGTCAGCAGTGAATTTTATCCTGTAAACTTGAACAGCCGTTGTTTGTTTTTTAGTGAGTAAATGCTAAATTGTCACGTAAACACGTTCATTCAAATAATACATTTAAGACAGTTAGCTGTGAATTTGGTTGTGTGACATTTTAGGCATTAAGCTGGGAATTTTATATCGTGTGCCCTCACACTTCCATTATTTTTTCAATTTCAGACAAAAACTTGTTAATTGAAACCTTTAATTTCAGACAGTAAACAGTAAAATTTGTTGCATAAACTTTATTTTTATAACTGTAAAATTATATTTTAAACTGTAAATGTTGTCACTTAAATTGTCAGTTGAAATTTTATAATTTCAGACTAAAATCTGTAAATTTGGTCTCTTAAACTAATTTGTTAAAATAGTTGATTCTAAACAATAACCAGTATTTGTGGCAGAGAGTAGCTTATAATTGGGGATTTTTTTGTGTACGTTTTTTATTGTCAGAAATTGTTTATTTCAGACAATAATCCATGTTATTTGTTGCATGATTGCGTTTGTTGAATATGTTTAATTTCAGACAATAATTTGTGAATTCTTTTGTGCTAATTAGTTCAACACAGTGACATTTGTTACATAAACTTTATGGCAAAATTGATCATTTTTGACAATAACAAGTTAATTTAAACACGCTTGTTGAAATAGTTAATTTTAAACAGTAATCAATTAATTTTGTTGCGTTAACTTATTTTTTGAAAATGTTAATTTGCAACAAAATATGAATTTTAAATGGATAATTTTAAGCACTAACAGGTGTATTCTTTTGTCGCGTGAACCTATTTGTTAAAAACATTTTATTTCAGACAATAAACAATACATTGTTTTTGCTAAAAGTTGTTTGTTGGAATAGTTCATTGTAGACAATAACCAGTGAAATTTGTTGTAATCGTTTTAGTCAGTAAACTCTGTTACGTAAATTTGTTTGGTGATATTGTTAATTTCAGACAATAATCAATAAAATATGTTGCGTAAACTTGTTTGGTGAAATGCTTATTTTATACAAGAATCTGTGAGTTGTTGGATAACAAAAATAAATGAGGGTGTAAGAAAATCTTGATTCAGTGAAAAATCGTGATACTTTATTTGGTGATTTGATTTTTAAAATACTGCCACAGTGAAATTTCTTAAATTACCACAAAAAAAAAAGTCATGACTTTGTTTGGGTAAAATCAACTTGTTTATGAGACACAGTTTCATTGCCTTATGTTCTGATCATTAAATAACATGTATTTTACCATTTTACTTTTTACTAATAATGTATTAATATTTAGATAACTCTTAAGTCAAATATTAAAAAGTTGAGAAATATTGTCCAGAACTGCCTTGAGATATATCAGGATACGTATCGTATCTTGACATATTGAGAAATGTATAAGGATACATATCGGGATACTTATCATATCAAGGAATGGCATGTGTATCGGGATACGTATCGTGATAATTATCATATCATGACATGTATCGGGATACGTATCGTATCATCACATTTATCGGGATACGTATCGTATCATCACATTTATCGGGATACGTATCGTATCATGACATGTATCGGGATACGTATAGTGACATGTATCGGGATACGTATCGTACCATCACATGTATCGGGATACATATCGTATCGTGACATGTATTGGGATACGTATAGTATCATGACATGTATCGGGAAACGTATAGTATCATGACATGTATCGGGATACGTATCGTACCATCACATTTATCGGGATACGTATCGTATCATCACATTTATCAGGATACGTATCGTATCATGACATGTATCGGGATACGTATCGTACCATCACATTTATCGGGATATGTATCGTATCATGACATGTATCGGGATACGTATCGTACCATCACATTTATCGGGATACGTATCGTACCATGACATGTATCGGGATACGTATCGTACCATGACATGTATCGGGATACGTATCGTATCATGACATGTATCGGGATACCTATAGTGACATGTATCGGCATACGTATCGTACCATCACATGTATCGGGATACATATCGTATCGTGACATGTATTGGGATACGTATCGTATCATGACATGTATCGGCATACGTTTCATACCATCACATGTATCGGGATACATATCTCATCGTGACATATATCAGGATACGTATCGTATCGT
Source organism: Oryzias melastigma (assembly GCF_002922805.2). Lineage (NCBI taxonomy): Eukaryota > Metazoa > Chordata > Actinopteri > Beloniformes > Adrianichthyidae > Oryzias > Oryzias melastigma. The sequence goes on along the minus strand of NC_050513.1, from coordinate 17,891,001 downwards.
GACATGTATCGGCATACGTATCGTATCATGACATGTATCAGGATACGTACCGTGACATGTATCGGGATACGTATCGTGACATGTATTGGGATACTTATTAAGACAAGTATCAGGATACGTATTGTATCGTGTCATGTATCGGGATACGTATCGTATCATGACATCTATCGCATTTGTATCGTATCATGACATGTATCGCATTTGTATCGTATCGTGACATGTATCGAGATACGTATCGTATCATGACATGTATCTGCATACGTATCGTGACATGTATCGGCATACGTATGGTATCGTGACATGTATCGGCATACGTATGGTATCGTGACATGTATCGAGATGCGTATCGTATCGTGACATGTATGGCATACGTATCGTATTGTAATATGTATCCGCATACGTATGGTATCGTGACATGTATCGGCATACGTATGGTATCGTGACATGTATCGGCATACGTATCGTATCGTGACATGTATCGTCATACGTATCGTATCGTGACATGTATCGTCATACGTATCGTATCGGGATACGTACCGTATCGGGATACGTATCGTATCGTGACATGTATCGGGATATGTATCGTATCACCAGACTCTTGCCAATACACACCCCTAGTAAACACGTTTGCTTAGGTTGTAATTACCAATAATCACTGAATTTTGTTGCGTGAAATAATCCGGTGTTATTGTAGCCACCTCTGTCTTCAAACTCTTCGTACATTGCTGGTGTCGGCGTTTGGTCAAAGTCTGACAAAATTAAGCGTATCTTTTTAATAGTCACCGCCTGCGGCTTTGACCTAAATCTTAAGGTGATGGTTTTACGGCTAAAAGTCTCCTTTTTTCATATGTCTAGTCTGAAATATGTATCAGACAAATAAAATGTCAAAACAGTGTTTTAAAAATATTCGTTCACTGATCTTTCCTTTGAGTTCTTCTGATTGATTTGGTTCCTATTTTGTTGATTCTGCAGAAACGTTTCAGTACGTTTATGATTCAGTCTCTTGAGGTCCAAAATCGGCACCTTCATTAGTCGTTTTCTACATGACAATCACTCCTGAGCCGCTCTCGACTGTCATTAGTTTCCCGGCAGACATCAGTGTCAGCTTCATCATGGCCCGTTTCAGTTGTTTTCAGGACATTTCTGCTCGCTGCAGTTTCTCGGTGACGGGCTGAGGACAGCGGTTCACCCAGAGGACAGGAATTTCACGTGTTCTACGGCGGCGTTCGTTTCAGATGAGAATCGCCGTACCAGGTCAGACGCCATGGCGTTCTGTGGACCCGATGATCAGACACTATTATCAAAATATTTGCTTGGGCTCCAAAATTTTGTTGGAAAGTTTCAATTCTAGACATTTAATCTTCTTGGATTACATATGAACCCATTTAGGAAGAATGCCACCCTAATTTATGATGTTTAATTACTAAAAATCAAAAGCGTATTTAAAAAGAATATTTTGAATCTCTCAGCCCATTTTAGCTGGGTTTTTTTTTTTTACCTGCAACAAAGACTTTTTTCTTTTTATCTAGCAAGATGAAGTGAAATGACTGTTTACAGTGACGCAGCGTTTTATGCAGCAGGGAGCACAAAATGTCAGTTTGGAAATTAATGGAAAAATCACAAATTTCCACCAAAACGTAATTAGATCTATAATGAAATGGATTTAAAAGAGTCTTCAACAGTGAAGAAAATAAACTGCTGATAAATATTCAATCAATGAATTTATTCTAAGAAAGGATAACTGTATAGATTTAAATTGAAGCTTTTTTTTTTTTATTAAATGTCTAAGTAAGCATTTCCACGTCAACCACCGTACCTTGTCCATTTAAGAAGATCTTTCAAATATTTTAAATAGGTTTTAAAGCTGTTATTTTCAATTTATATTCAAAAGTTAGCATTCTTTACCTATTTCAAAACATTTTGTTTTTTTTTGGTAAGGCTCTTAAAGTAGGTTTCTTTTTTAAATGCAATTAAAATTAAAAGTTAGTCTTTCAACTTCAGCGTCTTCTTTGACCATTTCAAACAATTCTGTACTTTTATTTTGAAACAGTCTTAAAGCCGTTTTAATTACAATAAAATGTTTCTACGTCAACTCAATTTTTTTGTCCATCTCAAAACACTTTGCACATTTATTTTGAAAGGATCTTGATGTACCGTTTGTTTTTTTTTTCTAAATTAAATAGTATTTCAACATCAAATACCATTTTATTGTCCATCTCAAAACACTTATTTTGAAAAGACCTCAAAAGCACAGTTTTTTTTTTAATTTTTGTTTTTTTTTTAATTCAAAAGTATCTCTACGTCAAACTATTTTTGTCCATCTCAAAACATTTTGCACCTTTATTTTGAAAAGGTCCTAAAGCTCTTGTTTTCTTTTGCTAAATCAAAAGTTAGCTTTTCTTTGCCAGCCTCCATTCCTTATCTTTCAAAACATTTTGCACTTTTATTTTGAAAGGGTTTTGAAGGTGTTTAAAAAATTAAATAACTTTCCACGTCAAGCTAAAAATATTTATTTTGAAAACGTCTTAAAGCAAGTTTTTTTCATATATTAAATTCAAAAGTTAGCATTTTGTCAACCTTCAGTTTTGTTGTCAATTAAATACTTTTATTTTGAAAGAAGCAGATTTTCTTACCCTTGTAAATTCAAAAGTTAGCTTTTCTATGCAAACATCTATTTTTTTGCCCAATTAAAAACGTTTTGCACATTTATTTTGAAAGGATCTTAAATCAGTTTTTTTCCTTTGCTAATTTTAAAAGTTAGTGTTCCTTCTTCATGTATTCTTCATCAAATTTCAAAACATTTACACACATTTATTTTGAAGGGGTCTTAAAAATGTATTTGTTAATGTACTAAAGTCCTGTTATGTAGAGTTTTAGAACACTTTTCATAAAAATGTTCAGTAATATTTTATTTAACTTCGTTTGGTGTTTTTTGGTTTGTCATATGATAGAACTTTAAAAATCACATATTTTATAGTAAGACAAAAGTGATTTATTTATTTTTTTAACAACTAGAGTCAAGAGATGTTTACAGACACATTTAGGACTTGTCAGGTCTTCCATAAACTCCAGGTGTTGGGAATGTTATCATTCCACTCAAAGAGCAATTCAGTCCAAACTCAAAACTTTCAAGACGGTTCCCAGGTTTTCCCAGACCGGGTCGGACGCTGCACTTTTCCACGCCACTTTCACACTCCGACGCCTCAGATTGTTTTTGTTTTGCTCTCCCAGACGTTGAAAGCGCGCATGGTTTTCCCACTGTAGCAGTTTTCCGTCCAGCCTCTGGAGGATGAACGCTCCTCCGTCTGACGCATCCTCCCCTCAGCTGCTGACTCATCCGTGGCCAGTGAGCCGCCACTAGCAAACCCAGTGACAGAGGGGGGGAAGAGGGCGAGCAGGATGAAAAAGAAATGGCAGCGGTTACATGTTTAGCAGGAAAACACGCAGCGGGAGCGGGGGATCCGTCTCCTGAGCCTGGCATCCCATCAGCCCAACCGCCAAATCATTAAAACCTAATTTCCCTTCAGCGCCGTGCTCGCCAAAGACGGAGGAAAACAACGAGAACATAATTTCTAATTTGTTCCCGATGAAACACGGGAAGGTTCTTAAAGCAGGCGCTCGCCCGAGTGTCGCTGATTAGAAAATACCCCAAGCTTCGGCGTGAAAAAACGCGAATGGCGTCCTTGACAGTATGGAGAGAAAATAGTACCATCCGATTTCGGTTATGGTTGTGTGTAACTTTAGGTTTGTGCATAATTCTTGGTTTGCAACTCTAACAATACCTGTTCTGCGTAGCTGTGTGTACTTGCAATTGTGTTTTACACGTACCAAAAAAAAATACAGTTTACACAACCTAAAATACAACACTGAAAGTAATACAAATCTTTAAAAGAATACACACCAATTACCTGATACTGTCAACAGGTAGTTGATGTCATCGAGTAATCGTAGGAATGTAGTGCTTTCTACTGTAGTGGTATTATTCGTGCTGAGCACTCAGATACTCAAGATCAGCTCCCAAAAATTCAAGTACACATATTTGCAACGTCCCACGATTCACAATCTTTAGAAATATACTAGATTGTAGTAAAATTCTGGGAAAAATACAGAATAATGTTGGATTTTAATTTAATGTACTAAAAATTAGCCGAGTGTGTGGCGCTAATCTCATCAAAGATAAAGAAATCGTCAAAATAAAGTGTCTGTGAAGCTTCCAGTTTTTCCAAAGTAAAACTACCAAGTATGTTTTTGTAGTTGGGGGGGTAAAAAATTAGACTAAAGTTCTCTTTACTGACATAAGTTATGACAAAACGAAGTAGCTTAACACCAGAGCTTTAGCTCCAGTGTGTAAGCAACTTTGTTTTTTTAGAATAGTAATCATTGACTAATCAACCAACCGAAAAAATAAACTACTACTGAAATAATGGTTAGTGACAGCCATACAAATCTTTAAAAATTATTCACCAGTCACCTGATACACACAAAATCTCATTTACAATTTAATTTTATTTATATACCCAATATCTCAAAGAAAGTTTGCCTCATTGAGCTTCATGCCGGTAATTCATATACAAATCAGATCCGAGACTCTTCTCTAAGATTCATTTGTAACTGATGCGTTTAAATGCTAGAATGCTGGGTTAGCAATTTTCTTGTCAACCACTTTGAACGTAGAATATTAATTAAACCTGGTGAAACTTGACGTTTCCACATTTCCACTACGCATGCGCCGTGAAAACAAACCGCTCGGTGGAAACGAGGCTTAAGTGAGTAGAAAAGCTCGCCAGAATTAACCGGTCCGTCCCGTAACGGACGGCTCGGCGGGAACGAGGCTTTAGCTTTGGAGAGCTCTACAGAGACGCCGTTATTATGAACGTAGGCGCCAAAGTCGCGCCAGAGGACCCAAGATCGTGTCTGTATGTTGACTTTGAAACTCGACGCCCCCGCCGCGGGACTCGTATTTTTGGTTCTTGAATAGAGCTGCCACGATTAGTCGACTAATCGGTTATTAAAATAGTCAACGACTAATTTAATAGTCCATTAGTTGTTACTTTATATTATATGGAGTCAGAGTGTAGTAAAGTTGAAAGTTATAATGGCTAATGCTAACCTTTAGGACTATTTTGGTATTTATTAAGGTTTTTTGGGCTATTTAAGCCGTTTTATATTTTGGCTAATATTTTAGCTGATTTAGGCTTTTTTCATTTCTTTAGGCTATTTTGGAGTTTAGCTAATATTTTTGATACATGCTGGCTATTTTTTGCCAACTTGGGCTTTTTTCAGTGTTTAATTCTAATTTGGCATTTAACTAATATTTTTAGCTGACTATTAGCTTCTGCGTTTCAGCTATCAACTTTAGCGTTTTTAGCTATCAATTTCAGCATCTTCAGCAGCCAAATTCAGCTTACAGCATTCACACTAGCATTATCACAGGTAATGCTATATATCTAGTTTTAGTGATTTTAAAGCTAATGGTGGTTAAGATGTGTGCTTTGAATCTAGTATGCGTATGACCCGATTAGTCGACCAATGGTAAAAAATAATCCGTGACTAATCGACTATTGAGATAATCGTTTCTGGCAGCACTATTCCAAAGACACTTCGAGCGACCTTCCGATCATTGGACAACCACTCTACCTGTTTTAACTGGTCATGTGAGTCTTGGATGAGGGAGTTTGAATCCCTTCACTTAGAAACTCTCCGGTTATGAACTAATCTGAGCTGTTTTGGTTTGATGGGTCACTGATTTACATATCTGAGACAAACTACCTTTCAAAGAAGATTTATCAATTTCTAAGCAGATTTCTGGTCTTCTTTGACCCATCTTCTGTAATTGGTAGACGTTGGTGCTGGAACATGAGGGAGGTTGTAGTTGATCGCGTCAAACTTGTTGATGTGCATTTGTGCTGCTCTGCCCTCACAGGAATCATGGGAAACCGGGCGCCCAGCCGTGCTCCGGGAGCCTCATGCTGAGCAGACTCCTCGCGTCTGGCTGAGTGACTGTGTTCAGATAAATGGTGAAGGATCAAGAGTGAAAGTTTTTCCCTTAAAGTCACCGCCACCTCGCCGAACCCCCCGCCCCCCGAGTCGGATGGCTCAGAGTGACTCGACGACGGAGGTCCAGGCGCCGCTCAGCTCCGTGGCCATGAAGCAGCTGGAAGGGTAGGGTTTGCCGTGAGCTCGCCTCACCCCCGACCCTTCCGCCTCCCCGTTTGCCGTAGACGAGAGGCGCCACCGCGCCCCCCTCCCCGGCCCTCCCCACCCCCCACCACGGCTGTACACGACGGAAGATGACGATCGTCGCAGAGGCGCTGGTTGACGTCTGATGTGAAAACCTGCGAGGTGTCGAGCGTAAAACCAGCGGAGCAATGAACGGAGGAAAGGACTGCGAGGCGGGAGCCGACCGGCCGGCCGGCCCCGTCCAGGTCCCCATCGGCTGGCAGCGCAGGGCGGAGCACGGCGGCGGCGGCGTCGTGTATGTGAGGTAAGAGTCAAATGAGAGCTTCACACTTATTTCTACGCAAACATTTACATCTTTAGATCTTTAAACCTGAACATCCTGGTAAGAAAAGGAACATTCCCAGACACTCGGATGTAAAATGCTTCGATTGGTTAACTAAGACCGTGGTAGTCTTAGTTTGCAGGATTTGTTTGTTTTCTTTTTAGGTAGTTTTGGTTAGGCAGCCATTAGCCGGGAGCTGCTGACTCAGTTAATTGCAAAAAGTACGTCATGTGACTCTTGTTCAGTAGTTTCTGAAAACTACAGCTATTAAATGAGATTTTACCCATTCAATATCTCAAATTTCCCCTCACAAACAAATTTGTTTGGTCATAAAGCAACAGTTTGATAACGCTGTTACGCCCTGCTGCTACTACTGGACCTTTTTTTCCATCCAGCCCTTCACCTGGCAGGTGTGTCCGATCTCCCTTAATTGGCACCTGCTGCCTCTTTAAGACAGAGGTGGCCTCACTAATTCAGGCAGGGAGGGAGCAGCTGAGGGACTGGTTGAGTTTTAGGGACTGCTGGGTTTTATTTTAGTTTGGACCTTGGTAGTCTTAGTGTACGGGCTTTATTTATTTGTTTTCCTTGGGTAGTTTTGTTGGCTGGGTCAGCAGTCTCCATGACTTGTTTTATTTTTGCCCAAGGTTCCAATTCCTTTAGTTGTGTCTTTTGTCTAATTGTTTTCCTCTTTTGCTTTTCAGGACACACTTCCTTTGTTTCTCCCATTTAATTAACTGTGTTCCTTTTTATCACTCGTGTCCGGATTTTGGTATGCTCCCATTTTTGTTTTTCCACCCGGACTTGAGCCAGGTTGGCCCATTGGGGGAGTAACTAACGCATTACATTAGGAGTGCAACAGATCTCAAACACAGCCAAAACTGAACACTTGCGGTTCGGATCATTTTTCAGATCAGAAAATAAATAAATAAAAGCCTTCAATTAATTAAAAAAAAAAAGCTTTAATATATATATATATATATTTAATAAAGCAAAAGTACTTTAAAACACACATATATATGGCATTCAAATATTATGTAGTGAAAGCCTTTTATAAAAATAAACCATTAAAGACTAATTTGAACTCAAGATATTCCTATTTATATTAAATACATATACAATAGAAACAATTCCATCTTGAAAAAAATATTTGTAATAAAAACAGGGCATGTCTGAATGTTTTACTTCAAATTCTTTCAAAATAAAGAATAGATCAATACTCGATCCATAAAAGTAGAGATCAAACGTATAAAGCTGAAGTCCGCTAGCTGGATGCTAACATATAATGGGATTTCCCATAGGACAGCTAATGCTAACATTCGGTCGACCTAAACATGCGTTGCTGACTAAATGAACATCTTTATAAATTCACAGGCATTAACTTTCTAAACTCTTTTAAATAACTATTTTTTAAAGTAACCATTTGTGGTCTAACACATTTTTTGCTGATTCTTTCTTATTCTTCTGGAATAAGGTGTAATACTGTAGCTCGATCGCCACCTAGTGGCCAAACTGAAACGCCCTCCTGGAGAGGCAGAACAACCGTTGTTGGGTGTTCCACGGTGAGCTGTGGCCTGTGATCCGTATGGATTTCACCTGAAGGGGGCGGCTGAACCCTCCACTGTGTTTGTTTTTGTTGTTCCTGAGTGAAAACAAACAGCTGGTCTGATGAACAAAGCTCTCATTTGTCCTTTCCTCTCTCTCCCCCCGCCCTTAGCCCCAGTGGTTCGGTCCTGTCCAGCCTGGAGCAGGTGAAGACCTACCTGCTGACGGATGGAACCTGCAAATGTGGCCTGGAGTGCCCGCTTATCCTCCACAAGGTAAGCAAACCGCCAAGAGAAAGCTGCTGAGTCATGGTAGGAGCGACGATGCAGACCGTCAGCAGCTGTTCTTTTTGTTGGTTTTTAGTATTTTCATCTCAACAGGAGGGAAAAAAACTTGAAATCTAAATTAAATCAAACAGATCGAATGATATTAAAAGACCCACTCTGGTGAAAATTGTGTTTTTAAGCATGTTTTTGCATCGTTTTTCTCAGGTTGGAGGACATATTTAAGTTTAAAACTGCATTTCTGAGTATTTCTTTTGTCAAATCATTGTGAATCAGGATAAAAGACAAAAAAATGAAGTTTGAAAAGAACTACCAAAGCTGAGTCTCTGATTAGTCACAGTTCAACTGGTTAAACTTTTGTCGTACGTTCAATGGCGTTGTGTATTCGTATGTACTGTGGGACAATAAAGTATTTAGTCACCAATTGTGCAAGTTCTTCAACTTAAAAAGATGAGAGGCCTGTAATTTTTATGACCTCAACTATAAAAGACAAAATGAGAAAAAAAAAAACAGAAAGTCACTAATTTTTAAATAAATTTATTTTCAAATTATGTTGGAAAATAAGTATTTGATCTCCTAAAAAAAAAAGTGAGATTTCTGTCTCTCACAGACCTGGAACTTCTTCTGTCCTGCATCAATGACACCAGTTTGAACTTGTTATCTAAAGAAGAGACATCTGTCCACAACCTCAGTCACTCTCCAAACTCCACCAAAGAGCTGTCTGAGGACACCAGAAACAAAAACGTCCAGAAACGTACTTAAAAAAATTGCATAGTAACGCGTGAACGCCAGAGTTCTGAACACAGGACCTAATAACGCTCGTTTATGTAAACTTTTCATTAAAAGTAGTTACTTCATCGTTTATTGACATGCTGGCTGTTCCCATTAAATCATGGGTCCCCAACCCTCGGGTCGCGGATCAGTACCAGCCCGATGGTCGCTTGGTACCAGGCCACAGAAAGGAGAAAAATACAAACGCTAACTTTGATTAGTTCAGCTGTTCCTGAGGAAAGTTTTATTTTGAAGAACTACCATATCGGGGTATCAAGTGGCCCTCAGACTGGTACGGGTTTGCGAGCCCGGGATTGGGGACCCCTGATTCAATGGGAATAGGGAGCACGTTGAAAAACTTGAAGTTGGGGTCATCCAATTTGTCAAAAAGTGGCGTGGAGGGAGCCCAAACCCATACGTCCATGTATGATGACTTGGGAGAGAGAATCGTTGGCCAGAAAGGGTTAAAAAGTCTTCATCTTGTTCTTTATGTTGAAATTTTTGTGTTGTTTCACCAGATTTAATTTATCAACTTTGTGTTCATCAGTTTGAATATTTTGAGAGTTTCATATGTATCTGAGATGCAGAAGTAAACTCCTTTTTTTTTCGTTTTCATTGCAATGTTTTCTGTGGATTAAAGTGCATGGCAGCGCCTGCAGTTCGGCCTGTCATGAGGGTGTTGGCCCATGAGCAACATGAATCAACCTCAGCGACTCTTAATCCCCGCAGAGGCTGGATTTCATGCTGCAGAGATGCTGAAAAATGTTTGAGAACCTCCCTGAAGCGTGCTCCGCCGCCTGCTCCCAACAGCAGGCTGACATAAATCCACGCCGGCCACTTGACTGATCTCTGAAGCCGCAGGAGCTTCTCACAATCGCACCTTACCTTCCTCACGGATTATGTCATAACTAGATTAAAAAAAAAAAACATCTTTAATTCTGTAGAAGTCCACCTCCTTACATGAAGAGGAATGAGGAGCTTAACCCTTTAACACCTGAGACGTCACCGCTGACGCCTCAATGACATTCTGTAAAGCCGCGTTTCCACTGAGCGTACGGTACCGTCTAGGGAATCACTGGGTACCTCACGATGCGATACATGGCTCGCGATATCGATTATATCGCCATACTGCGATATCTGGTAAAAATCGTCTCTAATAACTCATAATATATAGAAGAAAACATATTTCCCTATTTATTTTATAGCTTGAACACAATCATAATGAACAGCTTGTCTTATTTTATGCAACAAATAATAGATACCTTTCCTCAACATTGCTCAAATCCATGATATTATGTCTTTGACAGACAATGGAATTGGAATTATCTGTGAAATTCAGTGTTAGTATTAGTAAACCTGAACAGCAGAGCCACTACTTAATGCAAAAATAACAAAAAATAAAGTATAAGTGGTTGTGATTTAATACAAATCATTTTAATATTCGTAAATCCAGTTAAAAGGTGTACACAGAGCGACAAACGCATTAAAAAGTAAAAATTGTGGGTCGATTTGTGAATCATTAGCTACGTTTACATGGCCCCAAGTAACCGGAACAAACGCCTGATCAGAACAGAAATGCGTCGTGTAAACGTTCGGAATACTCTGTCCTGATCAGACTCTTTCGGATCCAAATTTCTTTCTAATCAAGACAGCTGGGTTATACCGATGGTTGATCCGATTGAGCGGCATGTAAACGCACGTTCCGACCGTGTGTCATTACTGCGCTGGATTTTACGTCATGCGTAGAGGGTATGCCCTGCACGAGTGACCCACCGGATTCAGGAAAAATGTGTCCCGGGAGAACTGTGTCTCCGAGAGGCTTCAGGACGGTGTGAGCCGGCTTTTGAATGCGGAAATGCTGCTCCGCGGACCGGAAAGTCCTGAGAAACCGCTACATCTCGCTCTATACGTGATCTTTGTTCACAGCGAAATTCATTATTTCTTCTTTTACGACTATTTCCGACTATTTTAGAGAGTTCTGCTCATGTCAACATGATTTATTCTGAGCAACCGTGTGGCGCACGGAACATTTGTTACAATCAAATGAAGTTTTTGAGGGCCCACGTGCACGGTTCTATTCCAATCCGATCTTTGATCTGATCAAGGACATTTGGCACATGTAAACGCAGCTACTGAGCTTGATTCATTAATCGAATCTGGGGTTGGGGTGCTTTGGGAGCTGGACTGTTATCATTACTGGAGCTGTAGATCATGACGTCAGACTTCTGAAACTTACATTTTTTTGACCAATCACAAAATTCGACTGTAATACCTCATTTAAACCTGTAGGGGGCAGCACACGGATTAAACAGTTTTGTTTCATTTAGTCAAAAATGTGGCTATGACCAACAGACGGCTCTTTTAAAGTCTCATTTATAGCCAAGAAGAGATCAACAGCCAAAAAAAAGTTAATTTAAGGTTTGGTTACCCATTAAAAGGTTTCAGTCATCTCCCTGTTGTGACTGATGGCGGTGTAGTTGGTTGTGTTGAGATTCTCCAGAGATATGAGTGTATCTGTGTTGTTTAAACCGTCACACTCATAGATGTACAGCTCTTATTGAACATGGGTTTATAACGCACATGTCTGGTATGTTAGTCACTCTGGTTCGTACACATCTGATCAAATCCTCCGAATATTTCTCCTCAGGTGTTCAACTTTGACCCGGGGGCGTCTGTCAAGCAGCGGACGGCGGACGACGTGAAAGCGGACGAAGACGTGACCAAGCTCTGCATTCACAAGAGGAAGCTGCTGGCCGTGGCCACGCTGCACAAGAGCATGGAGACGCACCCGCCTCCGACGCTCAACAACGCAACGGCAGGTGAGAGGTCGAGGCGTCCGGACTCTGGTGAGCACATTTACTGAAGCTCGGAACGTGTTTTTGATTTCTCCGGTCTGTGCCGCCCGCCGCAGGTCCGTCGTCTGTTCATTCCACAACTCAGCGAGCAATAAGAGCTAAACCCCACGAGGGTCCGCCCAACGCCGGCAACCCTGACTGCAAGAACGCCTACAAAATGATGATGGCGGCGGGACAGCAGCAGAGGTTGTATTCGCCGCAGGATGTGGGCGGAGCCCAGCAGCCGGACCTCTACGCTGGATACTCCAGGGCTCCTAGACTCGGGAGTGGAGAGCCTGGCCCCAAATCCCCATACCGGGGTGGCTACGGAGGCATGCTAAGCCCGCCCCCCTCCGGTGCTAAGCTGTACGGGGAGGGCTCTCAGTCGCCCGGGGCGGACACTCTGGGCAGTCCTGAGGGCTTCTCAAGGACCAATCCTTGTGGGTTTCCTGCGGCGGGCAGCCCCGGCTCCGCCTCCGTGCACGGGAACCCGAGGACGCCACTTTCCCCGCCCGGCATGATGCTGCACGGCTCCCCCGCGGGCCAGCCCTCCTGCGCCATGACGGGGAGGACTAGCACACCCCTCTCCCCCACGGCCACTGCCAAAAGCCCCGTCATGAACATGAACATGCCCCGCGGGAACTTCCCCCCAGGAGTCGAAATGCCCCGCG
>NC_050513.1:17864456-17877864 GCF_002922805.2 Oryzias melastigma | reverse complement strand
CCATGCCCTCCGGGCATCAGGCCCCGTGTGGCGCCATGAAAGTTCCCCCACGCTCGCCGCGGCCTGCCATGGGGTCCCCCCGGCCGTCCATGCCGTCGAGCCCCTCCACCAACAAAACCGACCCGCTCCACCAGTACAAGGAGTCCCAGATGATTCCTGGGATGGGCAGCTCGGCCGGGGCTCACCAGCACACCAGTCCCATGTACTCCCCCACCCCGTCCACCCCAATGATGTCATCTTCCCTGGCCCCGCCCAGTGCTTCCCAGAAGGGCCACCCCGGACTGCTTGGGATGCCCCTGAACCACATCCTGAACCAACAGAACGCCGCCTCCTTCCCTGCCAGCAGCCTACTCTCAGCCGCAGCCAAAGCACAGCTAGCAAATCAAAACAAACTGGGCTCCTCTGGGAACAGCCCTGCAGGCATGCCGGGCGGGGGTAACGGAGGGGGCGGCGGCGGGCACCCCGGCTCCATGAGCGGCCCTCGAAGCATGGAGGGACACAGCACTTTAAATGCAATGCTTCCCCCAAACGCCGGCATGCTGCTCAACACTCCCGAGGCCCCGAGCGGACGGGCCGCCCTCCGAGACAAACTCATGGCGCAGCAGAGGGACCCGGCGCGCAAACGGAAACAGTCGTCAGGTGGTGCCGCCACCCACGACGGCCCCAACAACATGGTCTACAACGTGATCAGCAAACCAGGCATGGGAGGGAACCTCATGCCCGGCCCCAGCGCAGCAGAACAGTTGCGTAAAGTGGGTCGAATGGGGAACCTCCCCCCAAACACTTCCATGGCTCAGCTGCTGCAGTCCATGAGCTCCCAGAGTTCCCACAACCTGAGCGGAAACAGCCATCGTCCAGGCCTGAGCCCGGGGCTGGGGGCCGGCACTCCAGGAGGGGCGCAGATCCACTACAGCGAGAACGCGGGGATGGTCCCCACTGGCGGCCCCCCACAGAACCTCATGGTCCAGCAGAGACATCGGGGCCCCGCAGATGCCATCCAGCACTGCCAGAGCATGGACGTCCCAGGGGGCCACCTGGTCTCCCGTCCAGGGCAGTTCCCCGACATGATGGCGAAGATGCAGGCGTCCTCCATGAGCAACTGCGGTCAGATGGGGCAGGGCGGGCCGCCGGTGGGGCGCAACAACCCCCCACCACTGTCGCACCCTGGCCCCCACCCTTCACAGCTTCACGGCATGGGGAGGACCAACATGGTAGCGCCGCATGGAGGCGGAGATGTGAACTGCAACCAGAGTGTGTCTGAGACAGGTGAGCAGAACCTCGTTTTTAATCTACTGGTGTTTATCGTGTTTTCAGCACTATACGGCGTACCATCAATGAATGCTGTATTTTTGAACATATATAAGGTGCAATTAAGTGAAACAAGAGTCTAAGACAAGTTTCCAGTCTCTGAAACTTCTTTATAACACACTACACGACAGCCACGATAGAAGCGTTAGCTGTTCTAGCATATTCGCAAAACCTATAAGCCCCCCAACTTTTTTTTGCAGCACATAAAAAGGATGATACGGCTATAACAAGCATTACCGTGACTATGCTAGCTCTCAACTTTGTTAGTAACACGTAAAACACTCTGACATAACTGCATGTTAGCTGCATTAGTGTATTGTGACTACCGCAGCTACATGTTAGCCGTGCTAGCAAATTCACAAAACTTGTAACTCCCAACCTTGTTTGCAACACGTATAAAACAGATAAATATAGCTAAAATAAACAATACAGTGACTATGTAAACTATTAACCTTAGTAACACGTTAAAAACAGACCAATAAGGTAAAACAAACCATACAGTGGCTACGCTAACTCCTAACCTTAACAACACGTAAAAAAACAGACTGATACCACTAGAACAAACAATACAGTGACTACGCTAACTCGTAACCACAGAGACACGTAAAATACAGACAAATACCGCTTAAACAAGCAATACAATGACTACTCTAACTCCTAACCCTGAGTAACATGAAAATAATAATCTGTATGAGCCGTGATGGTGTATCATGAATACGCTAACCTTGCTAATACTGATACCACCAAAACAAACTGTAATATGGCAAAGCTAACTCCCAACCTTGTAACAGGTAAAAAAAAAAACTCATACCCCTAAAACTTAACTGTGACCTCGCTAACTTCAAACCTTGTTAGTAATATTAATATAAAAAAAAACTGACTAGTACTACTAAAACAAATGGCATCGTAAATATGCTAACTCTCAGTCTTGTTAGTAACGTAAAAAAATGTCAGATGGCACTGCGACTATGCTAACCTTGTTGATAACTTGTAAGAAATAGACCAATACCACTAAAGCAAACGTTACTCTCATCACGCTACCTCACAGCCTTGCTAGTAACACGTATAAAACATTCCGTTACCGCTAAAACAACCGTTACTATAAGTATGCTAACCTTGCTAGTAACACGTTAAAAAACATACATCTTGACAGGGCTGCACGTTAGCCATCTTAGCATTTTCACAACATTCAACCAAACATTTTGACAGAGCGCCATGTACCTCTCAATACTTTGATTTTTAAAAGGAATTAAGGCTTTTAAGTGTGACTTAAAGTGCGAAAAATCCTGTGTTTTTGATGTTTACAGCTGTTTTTATCCTTTTAATCCAAGAAAAGGTCATCGTCAAAACGTATAAAGTTTCTTCTTCAAAATTAAGCGTTCAGCTTTCACCCCTGACCTCATCCCGACTGTGGGATGAAGATGATGGAGATGAGCACGACTCTTCTCCAGCTGAAAGTGAGCTAAAGCGATGCCCCCCCCACCGCATTTGGACAGTGGGGCTCCTGCTGTATCTCAGCTTAACGAGCGGGCCCCTTATCTTTTGGAGGCTCCGCTAATTGTGAGTCGGTCAGTGTTCGTCTTTGTTTTATTTGTATTCCAGCATCTAAAAAAAAAAGATGGAGAAGGGATCTGCATCCTGTTTTTTAAGGGAAACAGCCCAGATACGCAGCTCTAAAGAGCTTCTCCCAGCAAGCCGGTCGCTATAGTAACATTAGACCCTGAATAGAGCCCGGAGCGAAGCCTTTGATGAGGGTTTGTGTGCGTTTGTACATGTCTGCGCGATACAGTTTGTGTGTGTGCGCGCATATGAATGACGAGGCACATGACCGCGTTTGTGTGTCGCCGCACATGTCGGCGCTTGTTCTGAACCTCCCCCTACCCCCCGCCTGCTGCAGGACTGGACTGAGCTTTAGTATTCATTTGGAGTCCATGTGTCCTCATATGGTTTCTAATGGAGATATGACCGAGATCCGCTGCAGGCCAGCTGTTCTTATCAGCCCCAGCATTCATTGAAATTCAGACGCTTGCGATTCCAGGGGGGGGGACGGGAATATTGCTTCTTCCATGGATTTGACTCCACAAACTGACATAATTCTGTTTGTAAACAGATTATGACTTACAGCTCCCAATTAAGATTAGCAAAAAACGTCATCATTGGGGATCACTTCATGTAGCCGCCAAAATAGTTAAACATTTAAAACTGAAACCAGCCTTCTGTTTGTTGACCTTCAAAGCCTTTAGCAGATTAATGAGTCATCATCAGGGCCGGATGACTCAGCTATACTGCTTTGTATTGGGCTGATTTCCGTTTTGCCAGAAAATTATACTAACCCATTTTTACCTTTGAGAAAATCAGTAAATAGCTGTTAAAAAAAAGTAGTAGTAACGGCCACACCCCTTATATACTCAATTTCATGTCTAACTCTAAAGGTTAATGGGGTTTAAATGTGATATTGACGTTTGGGTCTTTCTAATCTGATTTTATGTCAGCGTAAACAGACTACAATAGGCCTCTGTTACTGATTGAGCTCCAGGTATTTTGATTTTTAAACCCAGATTCAAGCAGGAACTCTTAAACGACGTACACATCAAACGTGATCCAGCTTTGATGTTGTGTGTGTTTCTATATGTCAATATGGAAACACACACAGATGTGAAAATATACCGAAGGACTTGAATGCGCGTCAAAACAGAGTGAAGGACACAAATTTGACTCATGTCAAAATAGAGCGATGGACGCGAATTTGACTCGTGTCTAAATACAGCGATGGACGTGAATTTGACTCGTCAAAATAGAGCGAGGGACGCGAATTTGACTCGTCAAAATAGAGTGACAGACGCGAATTTGACTCATGTCTAAACAGAGAGGCGGACGCGAATTTGACTCTTGTCAAAATACAGCGATGGACGTGAATTTGACTCGTCAAAATAGAGCGAGGGACGCGAATTTGACTTGTCAAAATAGAGTGACGGACGCGAATTTGACTCGTGTCAAAATAGAGCAACGGACGTGAATTTGACTTGTGTCAAAATAGAGGGAAGGATGCGAATTTGACTCATCAAAATAGAGCAACGGACGCGAATTTGACCCATGTCTAAACAGAGCGGCGGACGCGAATTTGACTCGTCAAAATAGAGCAACGGATGCGAATTTGACTCGTGTCAAAATAGAGCAACAGACGCAAATTTGACTCGTGTCAAAATAGAGCAACGGACGCGAATTTGACTCATGTCTAAACAGAGCGGCGGACGCGAATTTGACTCGTCAAAATAGAGCAACGGACGCGAATTTGACTCGTGTCAAAATAGAGGGAAGGACGCGAATTTGACTCGTGTCAAAATAGAGGGAAGGACGCAAATTTGACTCTTCAAAATAGAGCAACGGACGCAAACTTGACTCATGTCTAAACAGAGAGAAGGACGCGAATTTGACTCGTGCCTAAATAGACAGAAAAGCGTGAATTTTATTCTCGTCAAAATAAAGCGATGGACGCGAATTCAATGCTTCAAAATAGAGGTAGATGTGAATCTGGCGCGGGTCAAGATGGAGCGTCGGACAGAAATTTGACGCCCGTTAAAAAGGATCAGAGGACGCAAATTTGACTCCTCCTATAAAGAGGGCGGGGAAAATGTGTCTCTGGTCAAAATAGAGCGGAGGATGCAAAGTGGACACGAGCTTGCCGTGCGAATCTCGTTGAACGTAGCATAAGCACCGCCCACTGTTGGATTATGATGTGAATGGATGTTTTTAGGTCAAATGTTTTTCTTTCTTCAAAGAAAATGTTGGTTCATTTTTTTTTTTACTTACAATTCAAGTCAACCGCCCGCACAAATAAAACGTAGCTAGCCTTTTTTTAATAGTTCTACCAACAGCACTGATTGATTTTGAGTTTTTACTCTGCAACCAAATTTTCTAATAATTTCTACTTTTTTTAAATAGGAAATTTTTCATATCAAAGAGATTTAGTTTCAAATTTTTTCTGGTTTTGCGCTCATGCTTGTGTCTTCTGGTTAAGGTAGTACTGCAAAGGTAAAAAAATGCAGTAATATTACATCAGGTGACCCTTAAATTGATGATTTTGATTGTTGCGTCCCTCAGACAGCATGAAGGATGTTGGTGAATGACAGATGTTCTCTCTCTGTTCTCTGGGTGATGATCTGACGAACAGACAGAAGTCTTTGAAAGTGGCCTCTTCTGCTTTAGCTTTAGCTTCTAGCCATCTGCTGCTATACAGCCAAGGAGCTTTGACACCCCCCACCACCACCGCGACTCGCCGCAGCCACCCCCCCAAACCACATGCACTAACACACACACTCTCCATCAACAAATACTCCAAAGTTCACTGCAAACCCCTCTGGACCCCCTGCCACCCAGCTGACCGTCGCCCCCATCCCCCAGCAGTCTACATTCACGGCGCCCAACCCTCCCCTCCTAACCCCCCCAGCCTCACCCTCATCCTCCCACCCAACTCCACCAACAAGCTTCCTGGCAGCGGACAGCACCACCAATCATCACTCGGTTCCCATGGCAACCTCCCCCGGCAACAGCCGTCACTATATCATAGCAGTAGTGGAGGACGTGGGGAGGATGGGGGGGGAGGGGGTTTGGCCGAGTCGTGGCTCTCAGCGTTGGAGAGCAGCGAGAAGGCGGAGGGAGGGATGGGTGGGGGGGTGGGGAAAGAAAAGAGTATAAGGGGGGGAGAACACACACAGCTGCCCTTCAGCTACGCAGCATCGCACCAGCTGCTCCGTCGCCGCTCGTCCACGCACACACCCACCAAAAACCCGCGCACGAGGCCTCTGAGAAACCGCTCCGGCTTTGTCTGCGCAACGTCGCTGGCGGCCCGTCTCCTCATTCATTGATACATCTGTGGCCTCGATGTGGGCTCTTCCTGCTCTGCCCTTGGATGCTTCGCTAACAAGTCGGCTGCACTGTTCATCTGGCAGCTCGTCCATCTGTTAGCTCTGCCTGCAACAGATTGCTAATGTTCAACTTTTTCCTTTCACTGGAACGCTCCCTAGCGAGGCCTCCTCTTCATTGATTTTCCTGCTAGAGAACTGAAAACTTAACATTTGGACAAAGAGATGTATCCATCAACCGTCCTGGTTTTGCTAGTTTTCAGTTAAATGCACCAGGTTCAATTTAAAAAATAGTTCCTGAAAATATTCCATTAGTCCCTACAAAAGTACGAAAAAACACTGTATACGAGAAGAAATATCATGTACTCTATGATCAGTTTTGTTATGTAACCATGGAAACCAACAAAACTTGCTACTAATTCCTCACATTAGTGCTGCCACAAACAATTATTTTAGTGGTTGACTAATCACAGATTATTTTTTTCCGATTAGTCGATTAATTCGGTACTAGTGCGAATGCTGTAAGCTGAATTTGGCAACTTAATATGCTAGTGATGATAGCTGAAGATGTTGAAATTAATAGCTGGAGACACTGAAGCTGATAGCTTGCTAAAATATTAGTAAAATGCCAAATTAGCCTAAAAAATAAAGAAAGCCTAATTTTGCCAAAACAGCTAACATGTAACTGAAATATTAGCTAGACTCCAACTTAGCCTTAAAAAACTGAAAAAAATCCCAAATTAGCCAAAAAAGCTAGCATGTAGCTGAATCATTAGCTAAATTCCAAAACAGCCTAAAAAAATTAAAAAAAGCTTAAGTTAGCCAAAACATCTAGTATGTAACTGAAATATTAGCTAAGCTTCAAAGTAGCCTAAAAAAAAGCTTAAATTAGCCAAAATGTATAGTATGTAGCTGAAATATTATCCATCCATCCATCCATCCATTTTCTTGACCGCTTCTTCCCTTTCGGGGTCGCGGGGGTGCCGGAGCCTATCCCGGCTACTGAAGGGCGAAGGCGGGGTACACCCTGGACAGGTCGCCAGTCCGTCGCAGGGCCTCAATCACACACCCATTCACTCTCACATTCACACCTAGGGACAATTCAGAGTCACCAATTAACCTATGAAGCATGTTTTTGGACGGTGGGAGGAAGTCGGAGTCCCCGGTGAAAACCCACGCATGCACGGGGAGAACATGCAAACTCCACACAGAAAGGTCCCAGCCGGGATTCGAACCGGGGCCTTCTCGCTGTGAGGCAAGAGTGCTAACTACTGCGCCACCGTGCAGCCCCTGAAATATTATCTGAACTCAAAAATAGTCTAAAAAACCTTAATAAATGCCAAAATAGTCCAAAAAGTTAGCATAACGCCATAAAAACTCTCAGCTTAACTACACTCTGACTCCATATAATATAATATAAAGTAGCGACTAATTGAATAATAAATTAGTCGTCCAATCGTGGCAGCCCTACCTCACATGAATGGAAATAAGAACTGGACTGAGTGAGTGTGTGGGACATCACCCATACAAAATTAAGTCAGTTCAGTAGCCGTTTTTTGCGATATGGAAGTCGCCATGTTCCAACCCAACGACGTCAGTAAACAGTGATTGGTCCAGGTCCGTCTGAGTCGGTCTGGCCAATCAGGAGTGAGCTCTTCAGAAGTCCACACCCCTACTACTTTAAAGTGGGTTATACGACATCCGTCAAACGTTTCAAACAGGGGCCGCCTACTGTAATGAAGGCATCTGATTGGTCAGTTTTGTAACTTTCAAATATAAAACGTGAAAAAAATAAAAGAATATCAAAAAGTCTTGTTTCTACTGACCGGTATGGTCCGGTATTTTGAGGGTTTCCATTGTAAAATAGACCCATTAAACACTACTGAACTGTACCTCTTGAGGGCCCCCCATCCGTTGTAGGTCCATAGAAAAGTGGAACGGTTGGTTGGTTGCTGTTTATTCCTCTCTAGAAGTCTATTAGCTTTTGGCTTCATGGAACCAGTAGGTACTTCCTGTTTGGAACACGAGATGGGAGGGGTCATATAGTTCAGTTCTTGTATAGTCAATTCTCAACATTTGTGTAGAGCTATATCTTAAGGGACAGGGCTTTGTCCTTGAATCAAGAAATAAATAATATAGGTTTTCAAATTTTCCTTATGATTTCACCTTGAGGCAACACACTTTGTTTATATTTTAATGAAATAAAAACATCTGAATTCAATAGATGACCCCTTAGGGGCTTGTCGGTTTCCATTGAATTAAATTAGCAATGTCTTGGGAGTCAATACTTACAATACCTGTACTCTTAGCAGAAATCCTGAATATGTTATACATTTATTTTACCGTAAGAATTAAAGTCAAACTTGGTTTAGGTCTTCAGATGAACAAGTAACCATGAATTCCTCATCTCTAGAACATTCCATCCCATAAGCTGTGACTTTAAGAATATCATGCTCAAGTTGGCGATGACCATAGCACTGAAAAACTAGCTCTAAACCTAATAAAGACAGGTGCATCATGGGATCCATCTTTACTTCTTTAACTTGACATCAACTGTCCTTCATCCTAAATCTGTCCTAAAGTGAACGCATTTCTGTAAATTTTGACACTTTAATGTGGGTGAAAACAATGGTTGCTAAGGAAACGGCAACATTTGTTCTACAGCACATACATGGAACTCATAATACATATTTAGGAGCCCCATATATGAAAAAAAGTCAATGGTTGCTGTGGACTTCCTCCTTCATTGAAGTAATAATTTCATCAAAAATGTTGTATGGTTTCCTATCAAAAGTGGCTAGCTGCAGTAATGGGTGGGGCTTAAGCTTGTGGCTCTTTTTGTTTTAGGCCATCCTCTGGGTTTTTCAAAATTTTAGTTTTAACCTTCATGTTCTATTCTCTGACGTTGTGTCCCGTTGCGTTTTCAGCAAACCCCTCATCTCTCAGCTGTGGCATGGGCGCCCTACAGCCACACGTCAACGCAGTGGGGGCTCAGGTTTACCAGCAGCAGGTGCACCAAAGCATGCAGCAGGGCATGTCTTCACACCCGGCCTACCAGGGGCAGCAGCACTTCTCCAACAACATGCCCTACCCTGACGGCAACGCCGGCTCCATGGCCTGCCTCTACCAGAACTATCAGGTGGGGCGAAGCTTCGGCTTCTGCAGACGTTTAGTGTTTATGGTGAAAAAGTTGACTTTTGTTTTATGTCCTCCACAGCAGGGAGCGATGTCACATCCACAGTTTGGCGAGGAGCAGCAGCCCCAAGCGGAGGGTCATCCCGTAGGCGCGCCTGGGTCTGACAGGGGCCCCGGTGGAGGCCCGGAGGTGGTGGACGCCATCTACAGAGCCGTGGTGGACGCTGCGAGCAAGGGCATGCACGTCACCATCACCACCACCGTGAGCGGGACCACACAGGCCAGCCCCGTGCCCGCCCTCAGCGCCATGAGTGCCTTCACCGCCTCCATCGGGGAGCCCGTCAACCTCCCCCAGGCAGTCAACGCCGTCCTGCACGGGCGGCAAGAGGGAGAGGCCCTACAGCAGGCCCGGGCGAGGCACGCCAGGTCCGGACGGGCCCAGAAGAGCATGGATCCAGGAAAGAGGACTCCAGAGGTCCCCGAGGCCGGTGATTACTTCCGTTCTCCCGGCCGTGGGACTCCTAGAGGACAGTGGGATGGAGAGGTGCAGCACGGAGGAGGGTTCGACTCGCAGACCAACAACAGCGGCTGGACCGGCGAGGAGATAGTGGAATGCTCCACCCAAGTAAGAAGTAGTCCCTGCATGGAGAGACCTGCCAGTCTCGCCCCCGCCCCTCCGTGCCCCGGCGACGGGTCCGGTGACCACACCCTGGCCATGGTCCACGACAAAGCCTTCCTCGAAGACGGCTACCGGTACAACAACTGCAACCGGACCCCTGCGAACTACAAGGAACACCTGGAGCAGACCGTAGAGCGCTGCGCCCACATCAACGGAGCCGCCCAGCATTTCAACACCCGGGGCTACGGCGATGTCCTGGGCCCCTCGAGGCAAGAGCTCACCGGGGACGACCAGTCGCCCAGCTCGTCCACCAGCCTGGAGGGGCCGCTGGCCACGGCCAAGGACTACGGGCACTACAACGGCCACTTCAATGGCATGGCCCCCAGCCCGTCGGACACCAAGAGCCTGAGCAGCGAGGAGGACCTGCGGCAGCCGGACTCCCCCTCCTCAGAGCTGCTCCACTACCGCTCCCGGACCTTCAACATGGGGGAGCTGGTGTGGGGCCAGCTGAAGGGTTTCCCCCCGTGGCCCGCCAAGCTAGCCGGGGACGAGCAGGTGCACGGTGCCGCCATGCAACTGCGAGAACAGGCCAAGGTGAGCAAAGAAACCCCAAAGCATCAAACGTAGGGCTGTAATGAGTATCCGAGTACTCACTGCTTCTAACTTCACCGTCATCAACCCTGAGTGCATTGTCAACACGAGGCCTAGTGTCAGAAAACCGTAAGCGTCTTCTCAAAATTAACTTTATATCCGGCTTGCAAGTTGCAGCCGAATTAAATATAAACCTCATAATATTTGGTGATGGTTCATAGTGAAGTCATCCAGTCTGATCTGCTGAAAACCCATAACCACCAACAAACATAGGAAGACACAAGAAACCAATCAGTTACCAAAGACCAGTGATTTACATAAACTGATTAAATTATCCCGGACGAGCCCCCAATTACACTATGCACCTGCGATGAAATCTAAAGCTTTAAATCAGTTGCATATCGGTGCAAAATGTGTATGAAAGCTGCTTTTCTCTGCCACAGAATCAGCTGATTCATGGTGATTGTCAATAATTTGCGGTGCATTAATGAGTTTGACTTGGTGGAGATGCTGTTTCTAGATTTTACTTTTTTATTAATTTATTATTTAATCATCATTTTTTTATTTGTTTACTGCTGAAGTTAATCAGGAAATTGACCAATAACATTTTTTTTTAGATCTAAATCTTTTTTTATCAGTTTTGTTGATTCTCCTGCTCTAAAATAAGGTATAAATGATCATTTTATACAAATGATTTTAATATTCATACATCCAGTGAAAAAACCAACATATAGGAACTGTATAAAAGTTTATTTAATTGTAAGAATCGTGGTTCAGTCTGTGAATCGTTGAATTTGTGATTTGAATCAGATTACCTCATAAATAACGATCCACAGTAGAGGTTTAGGGATAAATCGATTTCCCGATATATCGCGATATTTCATTTGGCAATATGTGATTCAGTTTAAATGTTGCCTGGGCAGTGATTTATGAGCAAACGTAGCTCAGCATCTTACTTTTGTTTTCCCCCTAAACCTCCACCACTAGTTGGCAGCACACTGAGCGTCTTTGAGCAGGTCAACACCGAGTGATGTGTACAACACTGAAAAAAGACAGTCATCGTGAGGAAATACGTGTTTACCTCCGCATGTGAGAAAACGGAGCTGCTGTGCAGCTGTCACCAAAATAAAGCGTCTTAGCCACATTCTATCCCTCTCCTTCATCCTGTCATCACAGTAAAATGTTTTTGGAAAGAATTTGATTTTTTCCCCTTCATTTTTGAATAAACGTTTAAATGCTACATTTATGACTGTTAGAAATAAACAGCACTTTATCTCCTCAGTCATACTTGTAGAAGCTTATTGGCTAAGGTAAATTCATTACATGTTTTTTTTTTTTCTTATTCTAAAAAATGTTTTTTGGGTGGAATTCAGACAATGTCGACTGTTCCCTTGAAGAGCAGATATTTCTTAAATTACCAAAAGAAATGCAAGCTTAGTTTGCTTAGGCAAAACCAACCGATATATGAGATACAGTTTAACGCTGTGATCATTAAATAAAATAATTTTTTACAATTTTCTTAATATGAGAGGTGTAGTCAAATTCAGGTAGTTTTTTTTCTAATTCATACTCTTTACAGAAAATTGTAAAAAAAAATTGTTCTTGAACAGTCTTTGGAGATATCACAATATGCATACTATCTTATGATGAATACCAAGATATGTATCGTATGGTGATACTATCTTATGATGAATACCAAGATATGTATCGTATCGTGATACTATCTTATGATGAATACCAAGATATGCTTCGTATCGTGATACTATCTTATGATGAATACCAAGATATGCATCGTATCGTGATACTATCTTATGAATACCACGATATGCATCGTATCGTGATACTATCTTATGAATACCACGATATGCATCGTATCGTGATACTATCTTATGATGAATACCAAGATATGCATCGTATCGTGATACTATCTTATGATGAATATCAAGATATGTATCGTATTGTGGTACTATCTTATGATGAATACCACAACATGCATCGTATTGTGATACGCATCATATGAGATGAGAGGTCATTACTACAATATTTATCGTATTGGTACTCTTGCCAAAAGTATGAGATGCATACCATGATACGTATCGTATCCCTAGATTCTTGCCAAAATGTGTAAGAGAGGCATACCGCGATATGTATCATATCGCTGGACTCTTGCCAAAAAATATGAGACGTGTGTACCACGATGCGTATTGTATCGCTAGACTCTGGACAAAGAGTACGAGACATGCATACCGTTATCTAAATCATATCGCTAGAATCCTGCCAAAGGACATGAGAGAATACCGCGATACGTATTATATTACTAGATTCTTGCCAAAGTGTATGAGAGAGGGATACCACGACAAATATAATTTGGCTAGACTCTTGCCAAAGAGTATGAGAGATGCGTACCACGATATGTATCGTTTCACTAGTATCTTGCGATTATGTATAGCATCGCTACTATTTCCAAAACACACTCTTAATTCACTGCCCCAATCAAATGTCCCAAGGTGTTGGTCCCAATTCCTCACTGTCGTCTCACCTCCTTCCTGCAGGTGGAGCCAGAGAAGCTTAAAACACTAACTCACGACTTGGAGGCACTGGACCGAGCTGCCAAACGAGGCCTGAAGTAAGAACCCGCACGTTGACACCATCCACACACTTGTCCCCTTCTGTGTTGTTTGTCCAGGGAAACCTTTGTGGTTAGAGGGGTGTGGGGGGGTGTCCCTGCCGGGCCGGGCCGGCTTAAATGTGAATAATGTCAAATATAAATGTTGTTCAACAGACCGGGGAAACTGAATCACTTGCACGCTGTTTTCCACGAGGCCATCAGCGAGCTAGATAAGATGTCAGGCACAGTGAGTACTTACTTTTTTTTTTTACCGCCGTTAAAAGC
>NC_050513.1:17854675-17864413 GCF_002922805.2 Oryzias melastigma | reverse complement strand
CAGAGACTTCGTCCGTTCAAGCCTTGATGCGATCTGAGCTCTAACAGGTGCTACACATGGACTCTCAGTGGTACTGCTCCACGACTTGACTGACCACAGAAGGTGCTGGAAACTCCAATCACCAATACAGTTTTAACTGTAGAAGAAGAAGAAAAAAAAGACAAAAAACTGTTGCAATTTGTCTACAGCTCACTGAATTAACTATTTTTTTCTAGTATAAATAGAAAAAAAACAAACAAAAAAAGCTGCAAGCATTACCTTACATATTTAAGAAAAATAGACAGTCCAAATATTTCTGATACATTTTCAATATGTATATAGATTATCCTGAAATTTCATGCTATTAAAAATTGTATGTAAATATTGTACAATGTCATGTACAAGCGTACTTAATGCACATTTTATCTTTTATTGTACAAAAACAAAGCAGAAGAAGTGTACCAATGTCTTGGTTTCTATCAGAAGTGCGGCTGCGTACGGCCGCATGCATAGGATAAATAAGAATACAGCCTAAAGCTTTTATATGACAAACTGTAAGTCGTGCCGTTCTTTTTTTTTTTTTAACATCTTTTTTTGTTTTTTGTAAAGGAGGAGCATGAGTTTCAGAATTCTCCTTTACAAAAGTCACTTCTCACCAGTTGAGTGTTTATTTGTGCTGGGGAGAAATTATTTAAAAAAACAGAATGAACTTTACCAGCTGAAAGCGTTCAGTGTTTCCGATTCCGCAGTCACCACCAGAAAAACAGGAAAAAGTTCTTCAAAGCAGCCTGGTTTGTAGGTAAAAAAGATGTTTTTTCTGACTAACAAGAGTGTGAAGAAGGAAAAGTCCACCTTTAACTGTTGGATCAATTTCTACCTCTCAGTATTCTTTCTTGTCATATTCACTCTGGTGTCATAGCATAAACCGGAACAATGATAAATTTAAAATGTGTCTATCTTTTTAATATTTAAAAATGACTTTAAATGACTGTAATGTAAAACAACCTACAACTTTGAGGAAAAAGCGTCAATTATTTTCAGTTGTTTTTGATAAGAGGTCACAACAGCAGCCATGAAGGTTATAGTCCATAGCAACCATAGGGATTTATTCAAGTCTTCTAATGATAAATACTTTTGCAAGTTTTGGTATATCTATCAAAAAATAGATTTACATTTTTCCTTAGCAACCACTGTTAATGCTCAAAAGGTAGCTAAAATACCCTGAAATGACTACATCTCATGGTGTCTTTTAACCACAAGCAGTTTCAAGTCAGATTATTTTCTACCTCTTGATTATTTCTTGCTTCCTTGTGATGTTCGTTCTGATGTCACAGGAGGAGGAAATATTTTCAATTTAAAATGTCTTGAAATCTCTTTTAAAAAATATATATATCTAAAAATGAAAATTACCGTCAAAGAATCTTCCCATTATCACTGTAAAAGTGGTTTTAAATAAAGTGTCAGTAAATCTTTAAGACAACTTTAATGTAAAACAACCCAGGACTTTGCAAACTTGCAAAACCGGAAAAAATTCGGAGTTAAAATAAGTCGTGAAGGTTAAAGTCCATAGCAACCATAGAGTTTTATTCAAGTCTTGTACTGATAAATACTTGTACAAGTTTTGGTTTCTCCATCAAAAAATAATTTTAAAAATTTCCTTAGCAACCACTGTTTAGGCAGGAAACGCAGCTAAAATCTCCTAAAATGGGTTTTAACCAAACAAAGTTTTAAATTTTCCGCAAGGTAACATTTTTTATGTTATTTTGATAACCGATACTTTTAGAATAGTCTGACTGAAGGACAGTTGTGGGGCAGTAATCCTGTTTGATCTGTTTGAAAACGTACAAGTGCGACAACTACGACCCTTTGTCCCAAGACGGCGTCTTTGATTGAGTCTTGGGTTTTCCTCAAAGTTGGGGATGTTTTTAAACACTTTGTAAACAAAATGGGAAAATTACAAGCGGCTGTATTCTAACGTCAGTAAATTTTGGGGTGGATTTTTCCTTCTAGGGAACCAGCCTGCACCTTTGATTGTGTTCATTTCTGCCAGAATTATAGCTTTAGATAGAATTATGAGATATATAACACTAACTTTTATTTAGGGGCCTTTTTTTAAAATGTAAATTATTTGTGTACAGTTCTGCATATTTATTTTAAGCTTTACAAATATGATAATGGCAATAATACTACCAGGAGTTGAGAACTCGAGCCTTACGTGTGTATATGTGTGATTTTCAGCTGACGCGGTGAGAAATCATGTCCATCATGACGTTTTTTTTATTAATTAATTTATGGTTTTAGTGTTACAGGAAGTGACCGTTTTTTTTTTTTAAATGTTACAGATTATGAGAGGGGTTCGTATTGACACATTTTAACTGGCAGTGCGGAAGCTGCTCGGAAACCGAACGACATCGCTACAGAACGATCGAGTGCAATAAAGACGAGATAACGAGCGGCACCTGGTATCCCTTTGATCAGTGCCGTTGGCTACGTTTTTGTTTTCTTTTTCTTTTTTCCCTCTGATGTGCTCGAATATCAAACTTTTTTTTAATGAGTTCTTGCAGGTGTTTGAGCAGGTGCGGGGATTCATTCGATGCTACGTACACACCAGGCATAGCGAAGGTTTTTGTATCGTAAGTTCACACTGGACTTTCGTTACGTAATACTAGTACACGTCAAATCTCAAAGCAATTCAAATTCTGATATGTGAAATATTTGGTGTCTTATTATAAGTTTCTGCTTCGTGATCACTTTTCAAAAAGTAGGCACTTTCGTAAATAAAAAACGACGCTACCACTATCAAAGCAAAGTCTTTGATTGGTCGAAGTTCAACTGTTTGACCTTTTGCCTTAATTGGCTTCGCGTTTTGTACGTGTAGCCCGAAAACTGACTTAAAAATTTGCGTTAACGTGGAATCCCAAATTGCATATTTACGCGCATATGCGTAGACGTTTGATTAAAAGTTGTCGGCCGAACTCGTTTCCAAGCCCGGTGTGAACGTAGCATCAGAGTCGCGAGTGCAAAATTGTGTGCAAATTGATGCTAGCAACTTTATAACCCACACACTTTTTTTATATTAGGACTTAAAACACTAAATGTTTTAGAGAAACCTGCATTTGATTGTACTTCCGACTTGTTTAGCTTCACTACACGTGCGACCTTTTCAAATCGACAATTGTTTGGATTTGAAGCAAAGTAAAAACTAAACAAAAACGTGAGCTCTTTCGGTAAAGTTCATTCTGCTCTTCTGCCCCCGTTTCTTTTGTGCAATGACATCCCGGAGCCCCGCCCCCCGCAGGGCGGTCCCCACCCCCTGGGGGCGGGCCCAACCCCCCACGTGTTACAGATCTGTCTGTTTTCATGTTGTTTGTGGTCAAACGTTGGACACATTTTTGTGTTTGAGGTTGTTTTTTTTTTCTCTGCCTTTGACTGTTGAGGTGTGAGTGTGACTTTTTTTTCTGGCTTTTCAAATCTCTCCACCCCTTTTCTCGTCAGTATTTGATTTTTTTTTCTCAGCTTGTAATTAAGTATATATTTTCTCCCTAATATATACTTAAAACCTAAAAATAAACCTTGCGTGAAGTATGATGTGCACTTGATTGCTCTTGTTTGTTTTGTTTTTTTCTTTTTTGCATTAATGTGGGCTAGGGATAGTTTGTCAGAGTCCATTATTTTGAGATTGTTGGGACTTTTTTTTAATGGTTTGATGTAAGCAGCAGAATATTTTGTAAATATTGTGAAACATTACAGGTCATGCAGTGATGTAACATTTTGAATAATGTTGCACAGATGTTTAAGATATTAAAAACATGTTCACTCTTACTTGAATATTTGTTTACAAAGTTTTTTTTTTTCTCTGCTTCTATTTTCCCTGAATATTAAAAATATAAGGTACAGGTGTGGAACTATAGTAGTTTGTTGTTGCACTCTGCCCCCTACTGGGTAAAATGAAATCTGCTGGTTGTGCTCTAAAACTTAGTATCAAGTATTAATATTGGTAACAAAGTAGACGATTGGCTAATTTTTAGGACTTGTTTAACATGATTGGTCAATATTGGCACATTAAAGAGATTGACTGGTGTTTGAGCCAATCACTATTGAGTACACCTTACTTAAATAAGGCAAATTAGCTGAACTACTACACAATTTCTTGGCTAAAAATTCAAAAAAATTGTTGCGCAAAATTTTTATCCAACTTGAAAGAAAACTTTTAAAAGCTTAACACTTAAAAAAAGACAACTTTTGAAAAGCTTGGTAGATTGAAAAGGTTAGCAAATGTGGAATTTCAATATCTGTTGGTAAAAACGATGTTTAGCTAGCGTTAGCTTCACAAGAAAATATTTAAAAGGTAAAAACTTAAAAAAAATAAGACAAATATTTAAAAGTTGGTTTGATTGAAAAGGTGAGTAAATATTTAGTTTAAATTTTATTTACTGTTGGTCAAAGTATAATTAGCTAACATTAGCTAGGCTGTGTTTAACCTTTTAATAGTAACAATCGAGTTCGTAATCACTCCTAATGTTGAAAAGTAAATTTGGATAAAACATTATTAGTCGATATTTGCACGTCAGAGATTGACGGGTGTTTCAACCAATCACTGTTGTACGCTTTGTGTAAATATATCAAATTTGCTAACTTGCTAGGCTACATTTCTGCAGAAAATTCCTCAAAATGATTGTGAAAGACAGAAAATATTTGAAAGGTAAAAACTAAGAAAAAAGACGTACTTGTGTGGGTGAAAAAGGTTAAAATGTTTTATTTCAGGCAGTTTTGGTCAAACGATTGTTAGCTAACTTTAGCCATGTTTGATTGACCTAATTAAATAGTTACAAGTGAGAATTATTATGCAAAAAACATAAAATAAAACTTTGTTTAGATTATTCTTGATATTAAAAGAAATTAAAAGGCATTAAAAGGTGTTTCACTCATGTACGCACAAATTTTTGCTTAAAATTTGTATGAACAGTTGCTTGACAATTTATCTTTAAAAATGTAAAAATTTGGCAAAGTTGAATGCGTAAATATCAAATGCTTTATTTTAGTTGCTTTTAGGCAAATAATAGCTCACTTGTATGCTAGGCTGTGTTTGAGTCAGATCATTTTGTAGATTAAAAAACATTGAGATTGTTATATTGCTGGTATAAAAAAGTAAATGTGAACATAAAAATATATAAAAATAGCTTCTAATCCTTTAACTTTGAATATTTTTCTAGCTAAAACTGTTCAAAAATGCTCACAAATGCTGACTTATGAGTGAGATGATACTGTAAGTACACAAACAAGAGCGCTGAATAAAATTAATTTAGTAAAATGTTTTTAAAAGTTGTTATATTTTGATTTACTTTTACGAATAAGTTGATTTATTTTACGTTCAGTTGATAAATTACTGCGGTAAATATGTTTTAAAAAAGCTTTTGGAACTGCTAGCTTGTATGAGTGGACGCGTCCGGCGCATGCGCACGACTGTGGCGGTGCTGATGTTGGGGCTCGTACGGCACGCGGCTCTCTGCGCATCCTCCGCGTTGCCAGCCGAGCAACAGCCCGAGTGTCCCTCCGCCGCGGAGCCGGCCCTAAGCGGGACTCAGCCCCGGCCGGGACGGGACGGGAGCCGCGCGCTCAGACGTGTTAGCACCGGAAGACGCGGGAAGTGTTGGAATCCACCGGAAAAAACGATGTCACTCCAGCGTCGAACAACACAGGGCTGTTATTTGTAAACCAGACTGCGCAGGTCTTCTTTTCTCCTCCTTTTTTGCGCCGTTTTGAATTTCAGAGGGGGGCGTCAGCGGAGCCGCAGTCATGGTGGACGCGTCGGAGTGCGGCGTGAGGGTGATGTGCCGCTTCAGGCCGCTGAACGAGGCCGAGATCCTCCGAGGAGACCAGTACATCCCCAAATTCAAGGGCGACGACACCGTGCTGATAACGGCAAGTGAGCGCGAGCGCAGGCGCGCGCGCAAGCGGAGGCAGGAAAAAAAAAAAACTGCAGGAAAATGTCACCTGAAGGCCGCGCGCCCACTGCGCAAGTGTGCACGCGCCTCAGAAAGATGCAACATGATGGCGCAACTTTGTTTGGATCGATCCCAGAAAGTATTAGCGTTCATATGTGGGAGTAAAATTATAACTTTAATGAAATAGATTCAATTTAAACATTCCGAATGGGATAAAAAAAATCTATTTTTTAAATTCCAAATCGACCCAATTGATTCATAATCCTCTTAGTTTTTCCACTTGATTTACTTCTTATAAATGTGCTCTAGAAATTCCTGTCTAGTAATTAACCTGCTTTTATTTTGAAAAGCCACCACTTTGATGGTGACGTATGCATTGTTTTGAAAACTGTTTAAATAAAGATTTAATATCCCGGTGGTTTTTTTTTAATTATCTGTTTTTAAAAACAGAATAAACAATGTTTTTTTTTCTGTAAAAGGTGTTAGTTTTTTTCAAAATTAAAGAAGGTTAATAATTGGACAGAATTCCCAGATCACAATTTTGTTTCAAAATAAAACTAGGTTAGTCTTTGGAGAGTTATTTATAGAGCACATTCTTGCTTCAAAATAAAAGCAGGTTGATTATGATAAACAAAAAGCTGGGATTTTGGACAATTACCAATATTTCAAAATAAAAGCCGGGTTAGTATGGGAAAATTGTTTTTAGAGCTCATTATTGTTTCAAAATAAAAGCAGGTTAAAGAGATTATTATTTCTAAAGCAAACTCTGTTTCAAAATAAAAGCAGATTATTTTGTGATAAGTATTTAAATAAAGCTTCTGTAAACGGGCTAGTGTTTCAAAATAAAAGCATGCTGGTTATTGGACTTTTATTTTTAGAGCACATTGTTGTTTCAAAATAAAGGTATGTTAAACATTAATAATAGACCACATTTCTGTTTCAAAATAAAAGCAGATTTTTTTTGATAAGTGTTAAATAAAGCTTCTGTAAAAAGGCAAGTGTTTCAGAATAAAAGCATTCTGGCTATGGACAATTACTTCTGGAGCATATTTTGCTTCAAAATAAAAGCTGATTATTTTATAAGTAATAAATAAAGCTTCTGCAAAAGTGCTAGAGTTTCAAAATAAAAGCACGATGATTATTTAACAAATATTTCTAAGGGATATTTCTGTTTCAAAATAAAAACAGGTTAACTGTTGACAAACAAAAAAATTGGGTTTCTGTAAAAGTGTTTAAAAATAAAAGCAGGTTGATTATTAGACAATTATTTCTAGAACAGTTTCATGCCTCAAAATAAACGCGGTTAAATAATTTAACTTTTTTCCCATTTTTTTATTAAATATCTAAAGCAGTTTTTTATTCAGAAAGTTTAACAGTAAATACGGTTTTTGTAAAAGTATTTGTGTTTCAAAATAAAAGCAGATTAACAATTATAGGGTTGTTTTTGAACATTTATATAAACTACATCTAAAACTGTTGAAATCTATTAAAATACTTTAACGAGCAATAAAATGTTTTTTTGTAAAAGTGGTAGTGTTTTCAAAATAAAAGCAGGTTAACTTTTGGACATTTCAAGAGCACATTCTTATAAACTCCATCTAAGAGAGTTTAATTATTTATTTTAAACAGGTTAATAAACAAAACATAGAATTACTGTAAAAGTGCTTGAGTTTCAGAATAAAAGCAGGTTAGGTATTTTTCATTTTATAAACAAAATGTAAAAGAGTTTTAATCTTTATCTAAAAGAGGGCTGGAGATCTGAATACGTCCAGTTTGAAACTAACGTCTGGAGGTTGGTAGACGTCGTTCAGGGAGTCATCTGCATAAAAATAATAAACAAAATCAGGTTTGGGCATTATGAATAATCTC
Organism: Oryzias melastigma; assembly: GCF_002922805.2. Classification (NCBI taxonomy): domain Eukaryota; kingdom Metazoa; phylum Chordata; class Actinopteri; order Beloniformes; family Adrianichthyidae; genus Oryzias; species Oryzias melastigma. The sequence goes on along the minus strand of NC_050513.1, from coordinate 17,856,620 downwards.
ATTTTTAAAAAGTTACTACTGTTTTTCTCATTCTAATCTACTTGATTAAAAAAAAAAAACTAAAACGGAAGAACCTTCATGTAATAAATAGAGCTTTTTTGTCACCCTTTGGCTAAAACAGTTAATGTTGAGGTGGATGAGATGTCTTCAGCCTCAGAAATGAGTACGACCAGGAACCCAAAAACCCTCATTCTGCTGCTGCGGTTCTCTGTAGATGCTGACAGATGCTGTTTCCTGGAAACCCCAGAGGATGAGAGTCAGGAGAAACGAAACAAGCTGATGTCTCAAGTCTGGAGTCTTCCTTTCAATGTTTGCATTTAGTCACTGATGACTCGTTTCAGTGAAAAAATGAAAAAAGAGAACAGTAAAAACAGCAGCTTTTTTATTTGAATTCTCGGTTTAAAGCCTGTTACGCCCCCTATGGGCCAATGAAAATAAAAGGAATACATTTTATTAAATAAATGAAACTCTGTGTCCTGAAAGAAAGAACAAATCTAAGGACTAAAGGCTGCCTAACCAAATCTACCTAAAGAAAACAAATAAATAAAGCCCGTAAATCAAGACTACCAAAGTCAAACCCCAAACTAAAATAACAAAATCCAGCAGTTTAAGACTACTGAGGACAAAGAGGGGAAATAAGAACAAAACAAAACCAGCAGCAGGACGTAACAAGCCTCAATAGTGTACAAACCCCCCTTTAAATTTGACCAAAACAAACTTTAGATCCTTTAATATTTAATAAAAGTCAGTCAAAGTCTAGTTTAAAATTGTTTACGATTCCTTGACAAAATTTCTCATCAAATTTTTGATTTAAAGTTTGATTCTTTGGTGTTTTAGGAACCAGCCTCTAGTGGTCAACAGTGGTACTGCGCGTAGAGTAATTCTGTTTTGTGTTATTTTACATATTAGAGTGTAAATGTTTGTGTAATCTTTGTTGAAAACAGTTGGAAGTTTAGCTCACTAGATGCTCCTAAATAATCTTTAAATGAAATGAAAATTCTAATTTTAAAGGAAAATCTCAGTGTGTTTTTGACCAAATTTCTCATCAAATTTTTATGTAAAGTCGGCTCAGCTGTCGCTTGCGTTTGTGTGTGGAAACAGGCCAAACCGTACGTGTTCGACCGCGTGCTGCCGCCCAACACCTCCCAGGAGCAGGTCTACGACCAGTGTGCCAAGCAGATCGTTAAAGGTAAGACGACGATCATCTAAAACTAAAATAAAACCTCAACACCTGAGACGTCACCGGTGATGTCAAAATAACACGCTCTTCGACATACTGGAACTCTTTGACCCAAAACAGGTTTTAATGCTGAAAAGAGAAAGCAGCTTCGTGTCGATGTCTAACTCTTTAGAGTAGTAAAGCATTTACGATATTTATCTAAACACTTTACGACTTTGCTGTTAAAGTCTGAATATTTGTAAAGCTAGAAAAAAAAAACGCTGAATTGTTACGTTTCAAGTGTCAAGCACGGTGGTGGAGGTGTCACGATGTGGGCTTAGACATGTTTACGATGTTTTAGAGCGAAACATGAGACCGTGTGACTTTCAGCCAACAGTAATTTAGTCAAAGATTCCCAACAGACAAAAGATTGATTTATAGTTTTCAATAATAGTTTCTGCATTTTTGTTACAATCTCCAAAGCTGTTGCCATGCCAACAGCTGATGAAATCATCCAGGTTGGTTTAGTAATTCTGACGTTGTGACTTTTAAACGCTCGTAGTTTAAGGAAACCGAAGCTCAGATCTGTCGCTGTAGAGTAAAATGAGAAGGTAGTAAAAGAAGGTTTCCATGGTTACAGAGGGGGCGGAGTCAACAGCCCTATTATTACAAAGATCTGGATTTTGATGTTTCTGCCTCTTTTTTAGGATAAAACTAGCTAGCTGTGAGTTGATGTTTTTGTTATTCAATACGTTTGTCATCGACGTAGCATTTTTTTTTTTTTTT
>NC_050513.1:17853306-17854654 GCF_002922805.2 Oryzias melastigma | reverse complement strand
TTGTTATAGATTTAGGGCTGTGGATCGTTATTTAGGCGACGATCTGATTCAATTCACAAACCAAGATCAACGATTCACAGATCAAACCGCAAACACGACATTTTTATCTTCTTAATTTCATATTTACTGTATTTTTTATTAAAATCGTTGAATATGTATATATATATATATATATATATATATATGTTTAATTTTTATTACTAATTTCGTAAACTGAACTTCCGCCGAATTTTTTTTAACCTGAATTTATTTCCAGCTTATAAAAAAATCATTAATGTTTTTAAATAGATGCTACGTTGGGGTAATTTTGGAGAGAAAATTAGTTTGTTTTATATATGCGACAACAGACATTAATTAAATCCACAAAAATACTTAATAGTTTTACTTTAAAAAATTAAACCTTCACCTCCACTTTATTTTGAGGATTTATTTACGTAACAGTGACAGACGTTTAGTTTTTGTAGGTAAAACCCCCAAAATTTACTTAATTTATTTAAGTGATTATTATCTGAAGTGTACTTTTACAGTACGATGTTACAAATTTCTGTACCTCCTTTTTTTGGGACGAGATCGTGGATATCCGAATAACCGGACACTCGTTATGGACGTAGCATTATTACGATTTTAAAGAAAACCCTCGTTAATGTTAAATTTGATGGATTTTCGGAGGACGAGGTCAACGAAACAATGTTTTTTTTTTCCAGATGTGTTGGGCGGGTACAACGGGACCATCTTCGCCTACGGACAGACGTCGTCTGGGAAGACCCACACCATGGAGGTGATCTTCTCGTTCTAGATGTTTAAATCCGGATCTGTCAGAACTCATCAGCGTATCAAACAATAATTCAGAAGTTCTCCTACAAGCCTTAATTCAATTCTCCTGAAGTTCCTCTAAAAGCTTTTCTGTCAAAAAAGTGTTTGTGTTGTTGTGTTCAGGGCAAACTGCACGACCCCCAGCTGATGGGCATCATCCCTCGGATCGCCCACGACATCTTTGACCACATCTACTCCATGGACGAGAACCTGGAGTTCCACATCAAGGTGGAGAAAATCTGAGAGCTTTCCATCCAACTGTGACAACTTTAAGACAGTTTTGGTTCTTTACACTGGTTACTTAGAGTAAAGCATCTGTATTTCTTATGAAAGTCTTTAAATAGTTTGTCGTCATACTTGACTTTTGTCAAGTCGAATAATAAAACATTAATCATGTTCTCCACATTGTGACGGAGTAAGTTTAGAAACAAAAGAAAAAATGTTTAAATGACGTCTTTAAACGTGTAAATTTACTAGAATAAAGTCGTAACTGCAAAATTCGGAGAAAAAAGTCTTTGCTGTAAAATTACGAGAA
>NC_050513.1:17828445-17850918 GCF_002922805.2 Oryzias melastigma | reverse complement strand
GGAAACCGAAGCTCAGATCTGTCGCTGTAGAGTAAAATGAGAAGGTAGTAAAAGAAGGTTTCCATGGTTACAGAGGGGGCGGAGTCATCAGCTCTATAATTAAAAAGATCTGGATTTTGATGTTTCTGCCTCTTTTTTAGGCTAAAACTAGCTAGCTGCAAGAGGAGCGAAGAGTCGATGTTTTTGTTATTCGATACGTTTGTCATCGACGTATCAAACAGCAGGTGCGATTTTTTAAAAAAACATAATAGAAGATTTTTGTGATTGTTATTTAGGCGACCATCTGATTCAATTCACTCAACGATTCACAGATCAAACCACAAACACGACATTTTTATTATTTTCTCAATTTCACATTTACTGTATTTTTTATTAAAATCGTTGATTAAGTTTATATATGTTTAATTTTTATTACTAATTTCGTAAACTGAACTTCCGCCGAATTTCTTTTTACCTGAATTTATTTCCAGCTTTAAAAAAAAAAAATCATTAATGTTTTTAAATAGATGCTACGTTGAGGTAATTTTGGAGAGAAAATTAGTTTGTCGTATATTTGCGACAACAGGCATTAATTAAATCCACAAAAAATACTTAATAGTTGTACTTTAAAAAATTAAACCTTCACCTCCACTTTCTTTTGAGGATTTATTTACGTAACAGTGACAGACGTTTAGTTTATGTACGTAAAATCCAAAATTTACTGCGATTTTTGAGCGATTATTATCTGAAGTGTACTTTTACAGTACGATGTTACAAATTTTTGTACCTCCTTTTTTTGGGACAAGATCGTGGATATCCAAATAATCGGACACTCGTTATGGACGTAGCATTATTACGATTTTAAAGAAAACCCTCGTTAATGTTAAATTTGATGGATTTTTTTCCAGATGTGTTGGGCGGGTACAACGGCACCATCTTCGCCTACGGACAGACGTCGTCTGGGAAGACCCACACCATGGAGGTGATCTTCTCGTTCTAGATGTTTAAACCCGGAACTGTCAGAACTCATCAGCGTATCAAACAATACTTCAGAAGTTCTCCTACAAGCCTTAATTCAATTCTCCTGAAGTTCCTCTCAAAGCTTTTCTGTCAAAAAAGTGTTTGTGTTGTTGTGTTCAGGGCAAACTGCACGACCCCCAGCTGATGGGCATCATCCCTCGCATCGCCCACGACATCTTTGACCACATCTACTCCATGGACGAGAACCTGGAGTTCCACATCAAGGTGGAGAACATCTGAGAGCTTTCCATCCAACTGTGACAACTTTAAGACAGTTTTGGTTCTTTACACTGGTTACTTAGAGTAAAGGGTTTGTATTTCTTATGAAAGTCTTTAAATAGTTTGTCGTCATACTTGACTTTTGTCAAGTCAATAATAAAACATTAATCATGTTCTCCACATTGTGACGGAGTAAGTTTAGAAACAAAAGAAAAAATGTTTAAATGACGTCTTTAAAACGTGTAAATTTACTAGAATAAAGTCGTAACTGCAAAATTCAGAGAAAAAAGTCTTTGCTGTAAAATTACGAGAAAAAGTCGTAAATTTAAAATTGCAAGAAAATAAATCGTGGCTGTAAAATTACTAGAAAAATTCGTAGTTGTAAAATTACGAGAAAAAAGTTGTAGCTGTAAAATTATGAGAATGAAATCGTAAATTTAAAATTGCACGAATAAAATCGTAACTGTAAAATGACAAAAAAAGTCACAACTGTAAAACTACAAGAATAAAGTCGTAAATGTAAAATTACAAGTAAAAGGTTGTAACTAAAATTACAAAAAAAACTAACTGTAAAATTTCGAGAAAAAAATCATAACTGTCAAATTACAAAAAAAAGTTGCAACTAAAACTACGAGAATAAAGTCGTAAATGTAAAATTATGAGAAAAAAGTTGTAGCTGTAAAATCATGAGAATAAAATTGAAACTGTAAAATTACGAGAAAAAAGTCGTAAATCTATAGTTGCGAGAATAAAACTGAAACTGTAAAATTTTGAGAATTAAGTCGTAAATGAAAAATTATGAGAAAAAAGTTGTAAATGTATATTGCGAGAATAAAACTGAAACTGTAAGATTTTGAGAATAAAATTGAAACTGTAAAATTTTGAGAATTAAGTCGTAAATGTAAAATTATGAGAAAAAAGTCGTAAATGTATAATTGCGAGATAAAAGTCATAGCTGTAAAATTACGAGAATAAAATCGTAACTGCAAAATTACAAGAAAAAATTAGTCGGTGTAAAATTACAAGAAAAAATTCTTAGCGGTAAATTTCGAGCAAAAAGTCATAAATCTAAAATTATGAGAAAAAAGTCGTAAATGTATAATTACGAGCAAAATTTCAAAACTGTAAAATTCCGAGAAAAAATTTGTCGCTGTGAAATTAAGAGAATAAAATCCTAACTGTAAAATTACGAGAAAATAGTAGCATATCTTATGACTTTTTCTGCTAAATTTAGACGTTTTAAAGTTGTAATTTTACAAGATTAAAAGTGATACATTTACGACTTTTTATTCAGTAGCTGTAATACTCCGTCACACTACATCAAATGAAATATACATAGAAGTTTATTAGATTTAGACAAACTAAAAACCTGTCTGCTCTGCTCAGGTCTCTTATTTTGAAATCTACCTGGACAAGATCAGAGACCTGCTGGATGGTGAGTCACATCAGCTCAGTTATATGAGATGGTTCACAGTTTATTAGACCGACTTGTTCTATTCGTCCTTCAGTGTCGAAGACCAACCTGGCCGTGCATGAAGACAAAAACCGGGTTCCCTACGTTAAGGTTTGTTTCAGCTTTCTTTATTTATTAATGTTTTTTGGTCCATTTTAGATCATACCTATATGGGAGTTTATATAGCTATACTTCTGGAATCCCCAGGGAGGAGTTTGCTTAAGGTCAAGAGGTCAATTTGTTTGATTTTTTGTTAAAAAAGAAAATATTTCAACATTTTTTATCTGAAAATCAAGTTTCTTTTTTCATAAAACTGACTTCCCCTATGATGCTCATACACTCACTTCTGCTTCTGGAACTTTTATCCAATCACTGGGCTCGTTTGGGCTGTAATCTGCCTAGAAACAGCATTTAAAAATGTCATTGGTCACTTCCTGTTTTCAAGATTACTCCTCTATGCTGATGATGTTGTACTTGTGAGGGAAAACACTAGAACTTCTAAGGATATTAGATTAGATTTGATTATTAAGGCCACAATGCATTTTCATTAAACACATAATAAACAGAAGTAAAAATAAAAAAATAGAATTAGCCAAAATGCTATTTTTTGTCTTTAGTCTCTTAGCATTGAGGTAAAAAGAAGAATTAATGAATCAAAGTTTAGTCTTTACCCTTTTAGCTTAATCTGTTTAAACTTTCTGACATACTAAAGCTATACCTAGAAAAGTACTTTTTAAAAAGGGTTAAAAATGAAAATATTTAGTGTCCGACACATTTACAATATTTTTTTTACTTTCTTTTAAATTCTAGAATAGCTGCATTAGCTGCTACCCTCAGTATCTGATGTAAAGCATTCAAATTGTTGACCTTTTGACTCCACCCCCTCTCTTTAAATTATCATACATTCTGACGTACTAAAGGTTAAACTTGAAAACAGTTTTGAGAGGACAATTTCATATTTCAATAGTGAGTATATAACACGTTTATGAAATTTTTGTTTGGACTTCCTCACAAATTCTGGAAAACCTGCCGCTCAAAGAGCCCCTCCCCTCAGGATCTGAACTAAAGACGATCAAATCCCCAATATTTTGACTCCGCCCCCTCTGAGCCCCCTGGTGGTTGAATGAGGATCTGGTGGGACAATCCAGAATTAACCAAAATGCTATTTTTCAGTTTTAGCCCCTGCTCTCAGTTTTATAAAATTATCTAAATTCTGTCTTCAGTTCTTTAAATTGTCAAACTTTCTAACATATGAAAGCTAAATCTTAAGAAAAGTTTCAGTTTTAAACATTTTTGCGCTAAATATTAATACTGAGTGTCCGACAAGTTTACAATTTTTGGGGGATTTTCTATATAAATTCTGGAAAATTTGCATCCGAACTAAAAAAAATCATCAACATTTTGGCCCCGCCCCCATTTTGACTCTGAGCCCTCTGGTGGCGGAAGTGGGATCTGCAGTTATCCAATATTTTCAAAGGTGGTTTCATCAAGCTTTAATTAAGTTGAATGTTCTGATTTGATACATTTTAATAAAGTTGACGTTTAGATGGTTACATTAAATAACTGTTTTGTATTTTTTTTTTTGTTTTATGTCGGATGTTTCAGGGCTGCACTGAGCGCTTCGTGTCCAGCCCAGAGGAGGTGATGGACGTCATCGACGAGGGAAAAGCCAATCGCCACGTGGCGGTGACCAGTCCGTATCAGCCGATCCAAACATGTTTTTGGGGCGTGCGTATCGGATGGTCAGACGGGTCGTTTTTGTTCCAGACATGAACGAGCACAGCTCCCGGAGCCACAGCATCTTCCTCATCAACATCAAGCAGGAGAACGTCGAGACGGAGAAGAAGCTGTCGGGGAAGCTCTACCTGGTGGACCTGGCCGGCAGCGAGAAGGTGAGCGTTGAGGAGAAGCTTCTGGAAGCTGCAGAGAGTTTCCTGTTTTCTCAACGTGCCGTCCGGGAACAGGTCAGTAAGACCGGGGCGGAGGGCGCCGTCCTGGACGAGGCCAAGAACATCAACAAGTCTCTGTCGGCGCTGGGGAACGTCATCTCCGCTCTGGCCGAGGGAACGGTAAGCAACCGGCAAGGACGAAAAAGGAGGAGGAGCTTATCTCCAAGTGGTGTATCTGTTTTCCCAGAAAAGCCACGTGCCGTACAGAGACAGCAAGATGACGCGGATCCTGCAGGACTCGCTGGGAGGAAACTGCCGCACCACCATCATCATCTGCTGCTCGCCGTCCGTCTACAACGAGGCCGAGACCAAGTCCACGCTCATGTTCGGACAGAGGTAGGTCACGAGTATCAGAGAGTCCTTTCAGCTTTTGACCCTCAAAATAACCTCAATACTCTTCAACCATTTACGCAACGGATTCTATGCAACAGGAAGTGATTCTCTTGGCATAGATTCAAAACAAAGTATTAATTGCTTAAAACTTCCCGTTATTTGCAGACAAAAGACAAATTTAGATCCAGGCTCTTCCTGTAAAAGCTGCTTCATCTTATCTTTTTCATGAATCTGTGATTTCAGAGCGAAGACCATCAAGAACACGGTCTGTGTGAACCTGGAGCTGACGGCGGAGGAGTGGAAGAAGAAGTACGAGAAGGAGAAAGAGAAGAACAAGAGCCTGAAGGCCGTCATCCAGAAGCTGGAGGCGGAGCTAGAGCGTTGGAGGAGGGGTGAGGTCCTCCTACATCTCCCCCCATCCCGTGTTAACCTACTCATCGTCATGGTCCCTGTTGCATAGCACCACCTGAAGCCCCGCCCCCACCTTCTCTGTCAGATACTCTGGATTCTCATTTTATCCTAATTTCCTGTCCGCTCTTGGCTCCTCCCCTTTTTCATGTTTTCATTTCTTCTTCTTTTATTTGTCAAACCCGACACATTTTTTAAACCAATTTTTACTTTAGCTTTTTTTTAAAACTGTGACTTATTACCTGACTGCAATTCCTACTTATGGCACTAGATGGTGCAAATGTCTAAAAAGAAAAAACATATGAAAAATGTTTATTTTCAGGAATTTCTAACGCCAAAATCTCTATTTTTAAAGTTACTTTATTAAAAATTTGTAAAATCTAGAACTTTTCTCTGTACTAAAATAGCCTTTTAGGCCAGATTCTGGGTTTATTCTTTTATTTTCTGTCCGCTCTTGGCTCCTCCCCTTTTTTATATTTTCATTTCTTCTTCTTTTATTTGCCAAACTCAACACATTTTTAAACCAATTTTTACTTTATCTTATTTTAAAACTGTGACTTTTTACCTGACTGCAATTCCTACTTATGACACTAGATGGTGCAAAAGTCTAAAAAGAAAAAACATATGAAAGATGTTTATTTTCAGGAATTTCTAACGTCAAAATCTCAACTTTTAAAGTAAATAAAAAAAAAAAAAATGTGTAAAACTTTTCTCTGTGCTAAATAGCCTTTTAAACCAGATTCTGGGCTTATTCTTTTATTTCCGGTCCACTCTTGGCTCCTCCCCTTTTTCATGTTTTTATTTCTTCTTTTTTTATTTACCAAACTCAACTCTTTTTTTAAAACCTGTTTTGACTTCAGCAAATAGGTATCTTAAAATTTAGACTTTTTACTCAGTTGCAATTCCTACTTATGACACTAGATGGTGCTAAAGTCCAAGAAGAAAAAAACACTTTTAATTTCAATGTCCAAAATCTCAACTTTTAAAACAAATTTGTTAAAAATGTGTAAAATCTAGAACTTCTCTTGGTGCAAAAATAGAAAATATTTATTAAAAATCCATCTAAAATGTCGGTAAATCAAGGGGCGGGGCTTATTTGTGTCTGAGAAAGCACAAACAAAATGTACTTTTTTTGCGACGATTCAGGTGAGGACGTTCCCGAGGAGGAGCAGCTGAGTGCCAAGGACCAGAAGAGCGTGGAGCCGTACGACAACACTCCCATCATCGACAACCTGCAGCCTGCCGGAGGAGGCGTGTCCGTGTGCGGCGAGGAGAAGCGCAAATTCGAGGAGGACATCGGCGACCTGTACAAGCAGCTGGACGACAAGGTGAGTCCTTCGTCATAAAAACTCAATCACACTTTGAGCGATTTTAGGAATCTTGGTATCAAAACGTTCTGCTTGTTTCAGTCATTACTGCTTCTAGTTTTGATGTTGATATATTTTACGGTTTTAAGAGTTTACGCAATTTATGCGATTTTTTTAGCCCCTATGAAAATGAAATTTAAATTCTTCAAATTCTTCAAAAACTTTGTGCACTTTTGAACCCTAACCAGTCTTTTTTTCAAAAGTTATGGAGTTCATTTGGTGCTCCGCCCTCTCTGCTCCCTCTGGTGGCTGAAGTGGGAACTTCAATAACAAATGATATAAAAAAATGTATATAAAGTTTAGACCACACCCAGATTTTTGTAAGAGATTCTGGCATCAATAGAGATGAGTGATGTATCGGTGCCAGTATCGGTATTGGCCGATATTTGAATAATTTGAGTTTATCGATCTGATATTAAAAAATGTTTTAGAAGCATCTTTATGCTTGAAATGCAAACGTTGTTCCTAATAGATCCCAGAAGTTTATGGTTCACTTTTAAAAGGGGATTTGAGTATTATCATTCAGATTAAAGTTACTGCAGTTACTCTGATCACCTGCAGGGGGCACTGTGGTACCACCTCTTCTGTTTGTGCAGGACGACGAGATCAACCACTACAGTCAGCTGGGGGAGAAGCTGAAGGAGCAGATGATGGACCAAGAGGAGGTTGGACTTCCCTCCAGGTTCATTTCTATGAACCGTCGTCTCTCTGCGCGACGCTAACCGAACGTTTGCGTTCTCAGCTCCTGGCGTCGACCCGGCGCGACTACGAGAAGATCCAGGAGGAGCTGTGCCGTCTGCAGACGGAGAACGAGCTGGCCAAGGAGGAGGTGAAGGAGGTGCTGCAGGCGCTGGAGGAGCTGGCCGTCAACTACGACCAGAAGAGCCAAAAGGTGGAGGAGCAGGAGCAGGCCAACCTGCAGCTGAGCGAGGAGCTGCAGCACAAGACGGTGCGACCTCTGACCTTTTGACGCGGCGGCCTTTCAAAAACGTGGAGCTGACGTCCCGTTCTGTTTCAGGCGCTGCTGTCGGTGGTGCAGCGGGAGCTCAGCCAGATGCAGGAGCTCAACGGCTTGCAGAGGAAGAGGGCCGTGGAGGTGCTCAACCTGCTGCTGCGCGACCTCAGCGACATCGGCGCCATCATCGGCAGCAGCGACGCCAAGTTCGCCGCCGTACGTAGAGAACGTCGAAGTTAAAGAACGAAGCAAAACCCGTCTAACCCCGACGCTCCACAGTCCTCAGAGGCCAACGGGAACGGCTCGGCCGTGGAGGAGGAGTTCACCGTGGCGCGCCTCTACATCAGCAAGATGAGGTCGGAGGTCAAGTCGCTGGTGAACCGCAGCAAACAGCTGGAGAGCGCTCAGGCCGACGCCCACCGCAAGATCCAGGCCAACGAGAAGGAGCTGGCGTCCTGTCAGCTGCTCGTCTCCCAGGTAGCCGGCGGACCTCGTTTAGCCTCACCGTGGTCAACTCCCGCCACTGACCATGTGTCTGTGCAGCACCAGGCCAAGATCAAGTCCCTGACGGACTACATGCAGAACCTGGAGCAGAAGAAGAGGCAGCTGGAGGAGAGCCAGGACGCGCTGAGCGAGGAGCTCGCCGCCATGCAGGCTCAGGGTCGGCGAAGAACGCAAAGAAAAATCTTAATTAGCTAAAGATGTCGCTAGGGGACGGCTACAGACCACACCCTATTTTAGCTATCGCTACTCTACTACCATTAACGCAAATTAACACAGCTAATTTGAGACAAAATTAGTTAAAGTAAACATCGCTAAGCTTACATAAAGTTGTAAAGTTTGCATAGGCTAGCTATTTTAAGCCAAAATTAGCCAGCCTATGTAAACTTTACAACTTTACAACTGTATTTACTCAGTTTACGTTAACGCGTTAAATTCTTTTTGATATACGCAAAGCTACTTTTCTCCGCCTCAGAATTTTCAGGAAGAAATTCTCGACATTTCAGATATCTACGATTATTACTTGTATAAAGTTTTAACGCCAATAACCTCAAAATTTTACGCATTTATGCCAGTATGCAGAAAACTAGTATAAAGCTGTTTTCTTCAACTTCAGAATCAGCTAGTTTACGTTAATTACGTGAACACTTTACAACAGTATTTAGGTATTCGACATTAACTCTTTAAACACACTATATGTGCTAAAAAAAGCTAATTCACAATAATTACTTTAATAAACTTTTAATGCAACTTACTTAAAAACGTTACATGTTATGCTAATATGCATAGACAAGCGTAAATTCGCTTTTCTCAATTTCAGAATCAGCTAGTTAACATAAATTACATGAACACTTTACAACAGTATTTACGTATTTTACATTAAGACTATAAACACTATATGTGTTAAAATAAGCCATTTTACAATACTTATATAAACTTTTATTGCGACTAACGTGAAAACGTTACATTATGCTAAAATGCATAGACAAGCGTAAATTTGCTTTTTTAAAACATCAGAATCAGCTAGTTTACTTAAGTTACGTGAACGCTTTACAACAGTATTTAGGTATTTGACATTAACACTTTAAACACTATATGTGGTAAAATAAGTAATTTTACAATAATTATATAAACTTTTAATGCGACTAGCGTAAAAACGTCACATGTTATGCTAATATGCATAGACAAGCGTAAATTCGCTTTTCTCAATTTCAGAATCAGCTAGTTTACTTAAATTATGTGAACACTTTACAACAGTATTTAGGTATTTTACATTAACACTTTAAACACTATATGTGGTAAAATAAGTAATTTTACAATACTTATATAAACTTTTAATGCGACTAACTTAAATTATGCATAGACAAGCGTAAATTTGCTTCTCTCAACATCAGAATCAGCTAGTTTACGTAAATTGCATGAACACTTTACAACAGTAATGAAGGATTTCACGTTAACTCTTTAAACATTTTCCGTGTATATAAGCTGATTAACCTGAGTTGACGTGCTTCCAGGTAAGAGACATGAACTGTCAGGCGAGGCCACAGAGGATCTCTCTAAGATGGATCGAGGTGACGAGATGACGGTAAATATGAAACGCAGCAGAACTTCACCAAACTAAATAAAATAAACGTGTCACCACGACTCTGTGAGGTTTAGCAACACTCATGACAACAAACTATTAGCTAACGAGCTATTAGGACTCGTCACACATGATCATTAAGAAACAAGTTACTTAACCTCATATTTAACAAATCAGTTTGGTTATTTAGCTTTGTGAAATCCAACTTATAAAGCATTTCCACAAGCAGCAGCTAAACTTAGTTAGCTAGTTTTGCTTATTTTCTCTTAATCATCTTAGTGTAACTCGCAAAGTATAGAAAAAGGAAACTATTTTGGGTTTTAGATTTATTATCAAAGTGACTGAGTTATATCTTAGCCTGTTAGCTTAGCTGGGTAGTTAGCCTCAATATTAGCAGCCACATATTAACATAGTCCCACCAAAAGTATAAAGACATGTTTTTCCTTTTCTTATCTTAAAAAGAACATCTAAGCCAGAAAAACATTAAAGCGTTAATACGTTTTTCCTCGATTAGCTAGCAAAGATGCTAGCTTGCTAGCAGACCACAAAAACTGTTCTACTTAGATGGGCTAAAATTTTCTGCAATGTCTCACAGTAGAGATGTACATTTTTATATTTTTTATATTTCAAAATGATTTAAATTTTTGAATCAGATTCATCAGAATTCTCCCACATTGTTATACTTCCACCTCCGTGTTTAACAATAGGACCTGAGAAACTAAAGAAGAATCTTTGAGCCCAGAAATGTGAAACGTGATCTGATCACATGTTCAAATGACATCTGAGACATTTGAGGAAGATTATTTTGTGTAATTTGACACAATATTCATGCTAAAATGATCTTTTATTGACACTTGTTTCCATAACTGATGAACACTAAGCTGGACGTTTTCTGTCGTCCAGAAGACTCTGGACGAGCAGCTGGAGAGCCACCGAGAGGCTCATCAGAAGCAGCTGAGCCGCCTCCGGGACGAGATCGAGGACAAGCAGAGGATGCTGGACGAGCTGACGGAGTGAGGAGCCGCCCGAACGCGACGCGGTTGTTGGACCGCAGACGAGCTGTGCTGACGGGTTGTTGTGCTGATCTCAGTCTGAACCAGGGTCTGCTGCTGGAGCAGGGGAGGCTCATGTCGGACTTCAACAGACTGAAGGACAAGGAGCAGGAGCAGGACGCCAAGCTGCAGAAGCTCATGTAGGAACCACGGGGCGTCCTTCTGGGGCTTCTTTCATGAGATTGTGGTTATAGAAGCCGTCTCTCCATGATTTATTCTTCCAGGGAGCTGAATGAAGAGCAGGAGATGGCCAGAGAGGAGCTGAAGGGTCTGGAGGAGACGGTGGTGAGTCAGGCTGAGGACTTCAGTTAAAACACATTTTCACTTAAAGTTGAGAGCAGAGTTGTTTGGCCTGCAGATGCTACCTTCCCCCGCCCTCACTGTCCCACGCTCCACCTCTATACATGACAAATTCAAGCAAAAAAAAATGTGTTTTTCAAAATGGCGGCTTTTCTGATGGTTTTATCTCCATAGCAACCATTTTACTTTTTGGTCGCCTAGGAGTAGCGAACAAGTCTATGTAACTTTTAGAAAGATCGGAAAAAGTAGAGTTTTGTATTTCCTTAGCAACGGAGATTTTTTGTTAGCCACGCCCACATTGCTAATATGTTTGCATCATCTGTCATTTCATTTTGTTTATCTTGAGCCAACGATCCTTGTAGCAAATTTTAACAATAGTCCAGTTAAAAATGTCCGAGCAATAAGGGAACACAACTTTTACAAGCTCGCCAACGCCATTCAAAATCTAAAATTTATAACTACAAAATGTTTTCACAAGTAGCTTCTAAATGACGCTCGAGGAGATAGGAGGCGATACATCAAAATCTCTAGGAGGAGTTTAAATTTGTAGCTGCTAAGAAAGGAGATTTAAATTTATGGAAGATTCAAAATGGCAGCTTCTTCTTGAGGTCAAAGGTCAACAAAACGTTGGTGGTGGTTGTAGACTTAAGCCGGTAATATTGGTGAAATTTTGCGAAGGTTGCTTAAACAAAGCTTTTCTTTTCCAACTTTGTGAAAAAACGTGAAAATCGCTAAATTTCACCTTTTGGCACAAAATGGCCGCCACGAATGAGACCAAAATCGCTTATATGGCTCCAAAACAAATATTTCCAAACCAACTAAGTTAAAATACACGTCTCAGGGATATATGACGTAAATATATACATATGACGTTATGAAATTATTATGGGATGGCCACACGACCTATATCATGGCGGCCATTTTTTGGCAAAGTGTGAAATTTGGTGATTACTGTTAAGCTTACAAAACAGACGTTTCCCTGTTGCTCGCACATTATTTACTGAAATATTGTGAAAATGTTCTTACATGAATCGTTGACTCAAGCTGAACAAAACAATATGTCATTTGATATAAACCTGTCAAGGATGTGGGTGTGGTTACCAAAAAACCTCCGTTGCCAAGGAAATACCAAAATTTACTTTTGCCGATTTGTTTAAAAATGACATCGACCTGTTTGTCACCCCCAGGCAACCAAAAAACAAAATGGTTGCTATGGAGAAAAAAACAACAGAAAGGCAGCCATTTTGAGGAAACGGTTTTGTTTTGATCTTTCAGGCCAAAGAGCTGCAGACGCTGCACAACCTGCGCAAACTCTTCGTTCAGGACCTCACCGCTCGGGTCAAGAAGGTGCCGATCCTTCAGGACACGCCCACCTTGAGGAATTGTAAGGTTATTTTTCTGGTTTTGACCTTGCCGTCTGTGTGTTTTTAAGAGTGCAGAGCTCGACTGTGAGGAGGGGCTCAGCAACGTCGCCCAGAAACAGAAGATCTCCTTCTTGGAGAACAACCTGGAGCAGCTAACGAAGGTCCACAAACAGGTAAACCGCGGTTCTGTCCAGAACACAAGCGACAAAAAATATTCCCGACAAACTACGCTAATTCGTCTAAGCTAACCCGAACGGATGTTTTTTTAGCTGGTTCGCGACAACGCGGACCTCCGCTGTGAGCTCCCAAAGCTGGAGAAGCGTCTGCGGGTGACGGCGGAGCGAGTCAAAGCGCTGGAAAACGCCCTGAAGGAGGCCAAGGAGAACGCCATGAGGGACCGCAAGCGCTACCAGCAGGAGGTGGACCGCATCAAGGAGGCCGTGCGCGCCAAGAACATGGCGAGGAGGGGGTTCTCCGCGCAGATCGGTGGGTTCTCAACCCTTGTTTTGTTTTTCTTAAATGACCTTCTGCTGACTCTACTGGTTCTGCTCCTCAGCCAAACCCATCAGGCCGGGTCACCCCCCCGTGTCGTCCCCCATCTGTGGTTCGGTCCGAACCGGGACCGTCCGCTCCTAAAGTCACCACAGTGAGGTTCTGAGAGCATTCAACGCCTTTCTGTCCTCTGAAAATGGTTATTTCTCAAAAAAAATGTTTTTTTTACAGGTGCAAGAAACTCTCCGCATGCCCACAACAAGCCCCGCCCCCTTCCTTCTGTGGCACCAATGGGAAGCCTCCGCCCCCTTTTCCGATGTGTTTTACGATCACCTCTTTTTACATCTTGCAGATGAAGTGGAATGAAGTTGGTTTGAGGTGAAGACAAAACGCAGGAGCTTCTTTAGCCTTCAGTTTGGACCCGCCTCCTGATGGACCTCCTGATGGACCTCCTGATGGACCTCCTGAAGGACCTCCTGACGGACCTCCTGATGGACCTCCTGAAGGACCTCCTGATGGACCTCCTATAGGACCTCCTGATGGACCTCCTGAAGGACCTCCTGATGGACCTCCTGATGGACCTCCTGAAGGACCTCCTATAGGACCTCCTGATGGACCTCCTGACGGACCTCCTGAAGGACCTCCTGATGGACCATATTTCTAAGAATTGTTTGTTTTTTTGTTTACCTGAAGGGAACGTTAGCAAAACTACTCACCATCACCATTTTACTTGTCCGGCATCAGTTTGTAGATCTCCAGTCTAGTTAAATAGTTGTGAACAAATCCTATGGAAGACCAAAAAGGACAAAATTTAAAAAATAAACTTGTGAAACAAAAATTCTGAAATTAAAAAACGAAGTATTACTCTACCTAAACATTTAAAACAAATATTTATTTTTCTTAAATGTGTTACTTTTAGCCTTCAAGAGGATTTGCTAACCATAGGGTATGTTGACTATCTTGATATCCATTCGTTATGCATAGCTAGCTAATAAAAATTAGCATCAGTTTTTATTGTTCCCCAAATTTTCTCCAGGTCTACTCAAAACCTAAATTATTTCACTTCAGACTTAACATGCTAGCGCTAAGTACATTTATTGTTGTAGATCTACGAACACCAACTGAGGCCACGCCCACCTTCTTATCAAATACAGTATTACAAAATATATTGCCAAACATCCAGACATATCATTTTGTAAAAATGTTACAAGAAGTATTTGTCATCTATTATTTACCTTTTTTAAAACTAACACATGTAATCCATATTTATACTACTCCATAATTATCTACAACAGAAATGATTTGCTATCCATAGCTAGCTCAAAAAAAAAAATTATCAGCACTTGTTAGATTTTTGTCTACTTGAAGGCTAAATTGTTTTACTTCAAACTCAAAAGAATGTTTATTGTTGTAGATCCATGAACCAACTGAAGTCCCGCCCACTTACGTAGCATATTTAAAATATCTTGCAGAAATATAGATTAAAGAAATTGCACCCAAAATATTTTTATTTATTTTTTAATTTTTAATTTACTTTTTTGTTTATCTAAGTTATATCTACGTTTTTTTATTTACACATTTGTGAAAAATATATTTTTGCAAAGGCATGTTTAGTCCTACAACATCTGCTATCCTTAGCTAGCTTGAGATTTCCATAATTGTTTTACATTCTTGTTCTTTTTTAACAAAGAAACTATAGTATTTATGATTTTTATTGACACATTTGTAAAAAAGTAGTTTTTTTTAATTAAGACATTATTAGTCCTCCATATTTAATTGACTTTTACTGAGTTTTACCTCACAGAGATGATTTGCTAACAAAAGCTAGCTTCAATTTTCCATATTAATAAAAAAAAATTGCTTTTCTTTTTACCAAGAAATATGTATGTTTTTAATTTACACATTTGTATTTTTTTTTTATTAGGACATAATTGGTCCTCCATACATATTCAACTCTTTTACCTCACAGAGATGATTTGCTAATCTTAGCTAGCTCAATTTCTGCATATTAATTTTAAGTTCTTGCTTTTTTAAAGAATTGTGTTTTTTAATTTATATTTACAAATCATTTTTTTATTAAGACACAATTAGTCCTCCATATATATCATCTGTTGCTTTTACCATACTAACCATAGCTAGCTAAAAAAGTTAGCTAGCTATTAGCTAATAAGATTTTTGTCTCTAAAATATTTCTCTAGCTCTACTTGAAGGTTAAATTAATTGACTTAAAGCTCAACATGCTAGCACCAAATATATTTATTATACTAAATCTGTGAACTGAGGCTCCACCCACTTAATTATCATATATATGTATAGTGCTACCAAAAATCTTGACGCACTTCCAGACACATAGGACAAAAAAAGTAAAATGTCTGTTAACTATTTTATTTTGTGTTAATTTAAATAAATAAAAAATATTTTGGGTGTAATTTAAATTCAGTAACACAAGTTATTTTAATTCAGTCACGTTTAGTCCTCCATATTTATGGTTTCTTGTTCAGGATGTTGCAGGAAATTAACAAAATAAAAGAAAAAATTTCACATTAAATGAATTAGAAATTCTTTTCAACTAATAACTTTAAAGTTCAAACATAAATATGTTGTTTTGTATTTTCATCCCTTTGGGACGCTGATCAGCCAATCAGACGCTCCCTGAGCCGCACCAGCTTCCTGCAGTTTCAGCCGAATGATTTCAGACGTTTGTGCCTTCAGCGTGCGCACACCAACGTGAATGTGACCCGTCATCCGTGAGAGTTCTCTGTTCTCCCTGAGCATGAGCGCGTTTCCTCCTCTATGTACCGACGGAGCGAGAATGAACCATCCCGCATGATGATGCACCCTCCACACGCCAAACAGACATGTTTGTTTACATGAATCCTGAGAAGTTTAATGAGTTATTGTTTTTTTAGATTAAGTTTAAAAAATGTACACTTTTATTTTGTGGGAAATTTTATTTTTAATTGTTTTAATGTTTTAAAAAAAGAAAAAAAACATCAGTTTTTAAGTTTGTTTTACTGCATCTTTTATTTTGAAATATTTTTTTAATAAGCAGATTTATTTTAAAGAATGTATTTATTTATTTGTTGCCTTTTTTGATGATGTTTTCAAAGCTAGCTAAAGAAAAGTCACTACTATGGATGTAAAAAAATGACAACATACTTGTTAGTACGTAAAAATAAATGTATAAAATGAATCGAGTGAATATTTGTTTTATTTTTGGGTTAAACTTGTGAAAAATAATTAAAGTTACTGAATGTATTTTTTCTTAAATGTTTCATTTATTACAATTGCACCAATGAAGTTGCTATATTTTGTAGTAAAATTCAAATATTTTACTTTAAATTGAATATTACATCAATATTAGGTTGTTTTTCTGCAAATTACACAGGATTTTTTTTCAGGCTGATTCATTTTGATTTTATTTAAATAATTATATTTATTTTTTTTGCCAAACATTCTGATTGTGCAACACAATTAAAGTAAAAATAGTGATAATAGAAAAGTTTTCCTCTTTGATAAAATGATGAGTCACTTCTCTGGATGTAACAACAAATACTAATGACAAAAATGTATTTATCAATGTGGAGAAAATACAAAATAAATGTCAGAAATGTATCAACTGAAATTACTTGTTTTTAATTTTTATTGAAACTTTATTTAAAAATAAAAAAAGCCACTGAATGTAACTTTTTAATCGAATGTTTTATTTGAAGCTACACTTTTTTTGTTATTTATTCCACATAAATAAAAGCATTTAATAAATAAAAAGGATTAAAAAAACTTTTTATTGGGGTTTCCACCGTAAATGATAAATCATTTGTTAACTCTTTTATATTACATGCAGTAAAAACAAGTAAGTTAAAGAAATGTCACAAAATAATATGACAATATGGATTCATCATGTCCAAAAAAATTAATTTATGGTTTTAAAATGCTCTTATTTAGTCTGAATAATCTTGAGAATTCAACACAACTCAAACTCTTGTACTTAATAAACGTGTTTGTTTGAATATTTATTTCTTTGTAAGTTTAATGGAAACAGTTTGATATTCAAGCGATTTGCAGATGATGATGTGATTTTTTTAAAAGAATCTGAAAATCTGTTTCTGATCCTCCAATAAGACACATTCCAAACATTTTAAATGCTAAAAAGCAGATTAATTAAAATATAAATCTGATTGTTAAAGTGCAATAATCAGCTTTACTGCTTTAAAAAGCATTTTTTACATTAATTCTGCCGATTTTTTAGCTTGAATGTCTTAATTTGTGTATTTTTTTATTCATTTCATATCTGACTTAATTTACAAACACAGATATTAGATAAGATAGATATTATATTTATTCCTGGTGTTTTCTCATATTAACATTTTTCAACCACATGATCAGTTTTTCATTTGTGCAGCAAAACATTATTTGTTTTTTGTTTTTTTATTTAAGAAAAAATATATATTTTATTTTGAAATGCTTTGAAAGTCATCCTTATTAGCCAAAGGTCAAACTGTTTCAGTTTAGACCAAAAACTCTAGCGTCTCATTAACAACTAAAGAAAGTTTTCAGGTTATTTAAAAAAAAAAAACTCCATAAAAATGAGTAAATTATAAGTTTAAAAAAAGAAAGGGAAACAATCAATTCTCTCTTCCGACCAGCAGGTGGCGACAAATCCCCTTTAAACTGCTGGAGAGCTCAATTTAAAAGAGCTTGAATTCGTGAACTTCCTGTTTGCTGGTTTGACCTGAGGCTGTTCGCTGCAGGTTAGTTTCTATCCATGATTTTAAACCATCAAATCAAACCAACTTTGAACAAAAACACAGAAAATCTTCGACTGGATATAAATATGTCTGTCTGAAACTTTTTGAATGAAGAATCTTTATTGTCCAAGAAAATTAAATATTTTATTGAAGTTTTTTCTTTTCCACATTTAATTTTTCATATAAAAATATAAAATACTTGCTTGAAATTTAGTTATTTTATGTTCATTTTTATCTAAAAAAACATAATTCGCCAATATTAAATTTAAATAAATAAACATTTATTTTATTTTAAATTTCACCCTATTTTCCCGCCATATAAGTTTGTATTTATTAGTATACTTTTATTTATTTATTTGAGGATTTTGTATTTTTTACTCATTTTTTTCATCAGCTGGATCCAGGTGGTGGCCCTGAGCGATTAAACAGATCTCTCCCTCCTGACGGTGAAACGTTTCAATTCAATTCAATTCAATTCAATTCAATTCAATTCAATTTTATTTATATAGCCCAATATCACAAATTCAATTTGCCTCATTGGGCTTCATGCCTGTAGTTTTTACAGATGCACAGATGGAGTCATAAAATATGCACAATAGGTAAAAACTAAACAGACTATAAAGAACGGTCATCCCTGTCCTTAGACCCTCCCTCGCGGTAAGGAAAAACTCCTAAAAAAACCTGAGTCAGGAAAAAAGAAGAAACCTTAGGGATTCCCACATGTTTCCTAACCAAAGATGACAGAATGAGAAACTCCATAGCTGTTAGAGTTCAAAGGTCTCGCTGCTCTCTGACCTGCAGCATGTGACGTGAAGCCAGAAGAAACCTCAGACTAAACCTGGACCTGGACTAAACTCTCCAGATTTGTCATGAGTTTCTTTGTTGATTTGATCAAAACTAAGAAAAAAAGTTTAAAAAGTTACAAATCTGTGTTTGTGTTTTACTGCCTCCATAAGTCTCCAAAATATTAGACTAATGTTGTTTTTAATCTGAATAGAAGTAACTTTCCAAAAAAATTCAGGATAACGTTTTTACTCCTCATCTTACTAGCTTAAATGCTAAAATGTAGCTAGGTTAGCATGTAACCTTAAAAAAAACGAACTTTGTTACTTCATCTTAGCTAAAAAAAAAAAACATATTTACAAGTGAACATAAAGAGTAGTTGAATCTAGTGGTTGAATTATCCAACATTGATACAATACCTAGAATTTCTTGTGAACTATATTAACCTAAATGTGTCTTAAAATTTTAGCTAGCACAATGTGTGACTAACCCTGAACTGAGTTAGCCACGTGAGACGCATTAAACATCCTGGATATTCATAATACATCAAATAAATGTTACGGTGACTATGCTAACTTTAACACTTAAACACACAGTCCGACGTTAGCTAAATTAGCATTTTTAATTAACATCCAAATTATCTCTCAACTTGATAAAAACTGACTTATAGGCTAAGATTTTTTTACTGTTTTACTACGCTAACTGCCAACCTTGTTTGTGACTCATAAAAAACACCGTCCAACATGCTACATGCTAACCGCGCTAGCATATTTACATTAACACCCAAACTCGCTAAAATCAGACTAATACTTCTAAAACGAAAACTTACTGAGGCTATGCTAGCTCCCAACATTGCTAGGAACATGTAAAAAATAAATACAGTTCAGCATCGCTACACGTTAGCAGTGTTAGCGAATGCATTAGCACTCCCAAACTTGTACGCAAATCCTAAAACAACAGAATAATTCCGCTATGCTAACTCCCAACCTTGTTTGTAAAAAAAAAAAAACAGTTCAAAATGTTGTACGTTAGCTGCGTTAGCTTATTTAAAACTCGTTCAGAACTTGTTCAAAACAGACTGATGGGCTACAGCTAAAAAATGTTACTGCGACTACGCTAACTCCCAACCCTATTAGTTACACATAAAAAACACACACAGTCCAACACGCTACATGCTAACCACGCTAGCATATTTACAATAACACCCAAGCTTGTTTAAAACTCATACAAACAGAGTTGTAGCGCTAAAACAAATGTCCCAACATTGTCAGCAACATGTAAAGAAAAACAGTCTGACACCGCTACATGTTAGCCGTGTTAGCGCATCTACAATCACACCCAAACTTGTTTAGAACTCATAAAAAACAGACTGATACCGCTAAACCAAATGTTACTGCGACAATGCTAACATCCAACCGTGTTAGCAACACTTAAAGAGGTTTTTTTTTGTATGTCGTGCTTGTTTTTTAATATTATTCTTTATATTTATGTTTAAAACACTTTTAGTTATGTTTCACGTGAAAAACGCTTTATAAATAAAGATTGATTTGATTGAAAAAAAATTGTCTGACATGCTACATGTTAGCCATGTTAGCCTATTCGCTAAAACACCCAACTAAACAATTTGACGGAGCGCCGTTTACCTCTCTAAGTCACTTTATCCATATATAAGGTGCTCCAGATTACATTTTATTATTTTGTTATTTTTTTAAAGCATCATTTGAAAAATACCGTATGAATAAATTAATTCAAGGATCACCTGAGACTGTTGAAGGCGCTCCTTCACATCCTCATGTTTGGTTTTAAGAGTTTACACCAAAATGTTGTCAATAAAGTTTAATTTCTGAGAAATAAAATCCCTTTAAGACTAACAGGATTACAGGAACGATTATCGTGAATCTGCCGCCACCAAAACCAGATGTTACTGGATTTTACTGAGTTCTGACTCAATTTTTAAAATTATTTTGTTGTTACAAACCCTCAAGATAGCAGAAAATCTTCAATCTTTATTCAGTCTGATGAATAGATTTTTTTATTGCCTCAATAAAAATAAAATTCTTTGAATTTTCTGATTTAGTCTTCAAAAGTGCAGAAACCGTCTAACTCCAACCAGACGATTCTAACCATGATTGTTGCATAAATGAGTTTTCCTCCAGAGCTGGAAGCAATAATGACAAATGAAGCTTTAATAACTCCGTCAAAACCAAGCAGACATGGAGGAAGCCGCCAGTAAACAGGCCCAAACACGGATCTTTAGACAGACGTTTTAAGAGCGGAGGAACAATGTGGTTGCAAGATGTGGGGGGGTCGACTCGGCGGTTGACATGTCTCCTGCGTGCTCCGGCCTTGTTTTTCTCACAGTAAAAAAAGGATGTTTGACATCTGGAAGCAGTCAGGAGGCGGTACCGAGGCCTCCCCCCGCCGCCGGTTCTCAGGGCGCAGACATCAAAGCGGGGGCAGATAACGCCCTCCCCGCTGTCTTCCCAACTCTAGCAAGCTCTGGTACAGGTGTGAGAGGGGGCGGGGCTTCGTCAGACACAAACAGATAACTCACCTGCAGTAATAAAACGTTATGATGATCATAAAGAAATATAGTCACAGATTAAGACGTTATTTTTGGAAACCTTGAAGACAACAGAATTCATGAGATAAAAAGTCTCGAAAATATTTTTTTGTTTGGAAACATAAAAAAATATGAAATAATTTAAGAAAGAATGTTTTATTTTGAAAATCCCTGTAGCTTTAAGCATTAAATATGTATTTGAATCATAAAAAATTAAGAGATTTCTATATAAAAACAAAAAGTAAAAAAATTTAACGCTTAAAAGAAAGATTTTAAAATTATTGCAAGTGCTTTATTTTGAAAATTTCCAAAACGTCTAAGCATAAAATTATTTCAATAAAAACAATAATAAGATTGTGAAGAGGAACAACAATGAACAAATAAGCAAACACTGAAAAGAAAAATACATTTGATTCCGAAAAGAGTCTTTTATTTTGAAAATTCTCCTGGCCTTAAGCATAAAATGCTTTATTAGATACATAACAATGAGACAAAGATGATAAAGATGATAAAGATGAACAGCAATGAACAAAAAAAGCCAATTTACATGAATAAGAAGAAAATTTAGAACTATCTCAAGTAGTGTTTTATTTTGAAATTCCCTGTAGCTCTAAGCATTAAATATTTATTTAAATCATAAAAAATGAAGAGATTTTGATATGAGGAAAAACAACAAAAAACAAAACGGCAAATGCTTAAAACAAAAATTATAAATTTGTTTCTGAAATTGCTGTTTTATTTTGAAAATCCCTCTGGCTTTAAGCATTAAATACTTTTTCGGATACATAAAAATGAGACAAAGATAATACAAATGAACAACAGTAAATAAAGAGTTAAAATTTCATGGATTGAAAAACATTAACAAGCAAAAAACATTTTTTAGGAAAAGGCTAAAACATTTAGTGATGCTAAAACTTTATTAACAATTATCATCAAAACGCTAAAATATCTGGAAATCTGTTAATTAAAGCTAAACGATGTTAACATTATTATTTAAACACAAACAGTACTTTATGCAATGTCATAATAACAAAAGAAAGAAGTAAAATGTATTATTTTTTCCTAAAACAACATAAAAATCTAGCAAAGCAAAAAAGCTCAAGACAAGAAAATATGAAACAAAAATGTGAAATTTAGTCAATAGAATCAACTTAGATGAAAGAAAAATAAGTAGCCAACTAAAAAATAGAAATATTCTATTGAAAATAGTCAATATGCTAAAACATTTTATGGGCAAACAAAACTTTAGGAAATTAGCTGAAATGCTAATGCTAACAAAAAAATCAATACCGTATTTTTCGGACTATAAGTCGCACCGGAGTATAAGTCGCATTTTTTTTAAGTAATTTATTTTACAAACTGGTTGAAAAAAACGATATTACATCATCCTGGAAGGTAAGTTATA
>NC_050513.1:17816114-17827293 GCF_002922805.2 Oryzias melastigma | reverse complement strand
GGAAATTGAGTCTCAGAAACGGAGAGTAAGAGAGCAACTAAACAAGAAGTCAAGGGTTTTCTTTTGTCTCACAAAAACTTTATTCTGTAAAAAAATACCTTCATGTTCACGCTGATGGAAGATCAAAATGTACTTTTTCAGAGTAAAAACCTTTAAATATTGGTACTTCTATCTCAGGAAACACAAGTAATTCAATAAAATGATTTATGGGTATTTAATTTATCATAATAGATCCGACTATTTACGTTAATACGCAGATGTTTTTACATTTTTACTACTGTAAAAATAAATGTAAATATATATATTTTGTAATTAACTGCTCATTTGTGTCATTTTCTGGGCGTTATTTTGAAACTGAGAGTTCTCTGTTTACATGCTCTCCCACTAGCTTACAGCCTGAAGGAATTTATCCGTACAGTTTTAAACCCGATGCTAGCTCAGACGAGGAACACAAAGACGTACATGGACCTATTCACATCAAAATGGGGCGGAGCCTAGCGTATTTACTACATCACAAATACGATCTTGTTCCAATTGATGGAAATTACTGAAAATTTAACATTTTATCTAACATTTTTGACAAAAAATATTATTCTGAATTAATACAAATTTTTTTTGTTGTTTAAATCGACAACAATATTTTTGTTTTTTATATTTGTATTTTTGTTTTTACATCTTCACAACAGTGGATTCATAATTGCATTGATTTCATTAAATCTGTGATGTCATATTTGCGATTCGGACATAACCTTAGAGATTTTTACACAATGTTGGTAAAAGAAAACTTTTTAAAAGCGAACGTTTCAAGACTTCACACCTGTACCACCCGGTTGAGTCTACAACCACCAATGAAGTTTCGTTGACCTTTGACCTAGTCCTGAATACAGAACAAAAAATAATTTCAGTACCTTCTACAAATTTAAATTCCTACCATAAAAGGTAATAAAAATTGTGAAAGTTTCATGTTTTCACGTGGTTGTCCATGCCTGTTTTTGGTGCAGTGTGATTCAGGTGTTGTTCCTCTCCCGGTGGATCATCTGTGCTCCAGTTCTTGGCCGTGGACCTCGCCTCTGGCTTGTCTAGCACCCCCACTTTTACCACTTCCATCTGGATGAGGCTCGTCTACTGCACTAGTCAAACATGTAGTAGTAGAGTTAGATGAGATAATTCTTCTTCAACAGTCCTGGTACATCACCTGTCCTCCTTCCCTCCTTCATCTGGACTTCTTCTTGTTTCTCCCAGAATCGGGTATTTCCTTATCGAGAAGGCTCTAAGGGCAGGGATGTCCATTTTAGTTTAGTCTGTTTAGTTTGGTTTAGCAACCAGCTATTGTTCATATTTTATGGCGACCGTGTTAATATTGGGCTTTACAAATAAAATTGAATTGAATGGAATAGATTTTGAACGGCGTTATTTTAGTGAGCTTGCTTGCATACAATATTTGCTTACACATTTTTTTTCTTACCATAATATTGTGAAAGATTATTTAATCAATTCATCTCTATCAGAATATATTACGAATGTGCGATTGGTTAAAAAAAAACTCAGTTGCTAAGGAAATTTAAAAATGTACTTTTACCAATTCTTCTAAAAAGGACATAGACGTGTCCGTCACACCCTGGCGACCAAAAAATATAATGGTTGCTATGGAGATAAAACTAACAGAAAGGCCGCCATTTTGAAAAAAGGGATTTTTTTTCATGATTTTCTCTGATCAGGGTGGCAGACCCTTCATTGTTAAACGTTATGCAGACGATGTGATGTTGGTTCGTCCGTCCTCTTTCTCACAGATCCAGTGAACCCTGAATGAGAAGGCGGCACACAGCAGCTGCCGCTCCGCCGGCCTCTTTATTTAGTGGAAAGGTATGTCGTTTGGCCCCGATGTTTCGCCTCCACTGAGAGGCTGACCTGCAGGTGAACGCCGCCCTGCAGAGAGCAGCTCAGTCACATGGGGAGGCAGAGGCCTCCTGTCTCACTGCTGAATGCTTGGATGAAGGAGTTTTTCAAAATAAAAGCCAGTTTTTCCCTTAAAAAAACAAAACAAAACATTGGATTTATCATTTAAACCTAAAAAAAAAAATTCAATTGAGTGGATGTGTACGTCTTGTGCTCCTCCAAATCCCACATGCTGACACTTTTTGTTCTCCAAACTCTTCATTTCTTTGTTTTATTTCCTTTTTAGGTCTGTGGAAGCGGCGCGCGCTCAGAGTGCGTCCCGTCTCGCTGCGCTTGGCTCCTTTCTCCAGCAGTGAGGGGGTCCCACCTCTGATCCAGGAGAAACAGAGACCCTCCTCTGAGCTCCTCTGCCCTCCACCCCCTCACTCCCACCTCCACTGTGCACACTCCTCACAGGACAAGCCAGCGCACGGAGAGAGGAGCGCAGGAATCTGCTCCAAACGTTTGATCCCGTTTTGTGGTGTAAAGAAGAAAACGTTTTTTAATTAATTTGATCTTAATTAGATCTTATAAAAAAGGAGATTGTTGACCTCCTTTTGGAGCAGCAGTCATGGTCCGTTTGGTTCTTGGAGTTCTGTGCGTCGCGCTGCTGGCGCAGTGGGGTGCGCACGCGCAGCATGGTGAGTTCAACAAGGATTTTTCTTGCAAAAAAGTGTTTGTTAGACTCTGACTTTTCTGCAGAACCTGGAGCTCCATCACTCATCTAGTTAGATTTTCATCCAGAGCAGAAACAAACATCCTACATTCAGTTGCTTTTTTTGCTGAAAATCTCTTATTTTGGAGGGTTTAGCTGATTATTCTTTCATTCCCAAAAAGTAATTTCCTGTAATTTGACAGTTTGGTTCCACTTTTGTGTTTTTATTCCACCTTAGCGCGTCTAATCCTGCAGAAAACCTTTAAACTGACTTGTGTTTCTTTGATGGGCCGCTCTTCTCTTATCTTTTCAGCATCCATCCTCCCATCTTTGTCTCCTGGCCGTTTAGCGAGGAGTCAAAGCACGCCATTGTGAACTTTTAGGGAGAAAAAGGTCATAAAATGTATTTGCCCAGGTCCTTGGGAAGCTGCAGCTGGAATGACAAACATTTCTAGACAAAATCGATGTTGTTCTCCATTTGGGTTCCGTTTGACATTTATTTATGACCTTAAAATGAATAAAAAAGGGATAAAAGGAAACATTTTTAGCTTTAATCCAACTTTAATCTTTTTTTGTCCCCACATCAATCAAGCAAGCAAGTACGCAATCAACATACCAACCAACCAATAAAATCATTTGATTGTTCATTTATTATTTAATTAATTAACCAACCAATCAAACTGTTCGTTCATTTCAATCAATCAATCAATCAAATTGTTTGTCGGTTCTTGTATTATATCATTAATTAATTAATTCAATCAATTAAATCGGTTGTTTTTGCATTAAATTAATAAAATAATTTGGAGGTTCATTCCATTGTTCAATCAAATAATTTGTTTGGCTAATTCAATCAATCAAATAATTTGTTTATTCTTCCGATAAATCATTCAACTAAATTATTATTTTTTTTTTCAATCAATCAAACCATTTGTTTGTTCATTTAGTCGATCAAATCGTTAGTTCGTTCCAACCAACTAAATCCTAATTAAATCGATTAAGCAATCGTTAATCCAGTCATGTGTTTAAGCAATCAATCATTTAATCAATCAGAAAAATCTCTGTTCTTCCGCATCAATGCAGGTTTCTCCAAAACTGCCCCATAAAAGTTGTAAATGATGTAACTTTATCAGGAAAAGAACGATACAATTATCACATCTTCCAGGGTGAAAATGTTTATCACTGAAATTGAGCCAAAGACGAACCCAAACTACCCAGAATATTCCAGAATCAGAATCTGACAATTCAGCGTTAGTTGGTACGAAGGACATTTTGGAGCCAACAGGACTTTTCTGCTGCCGTTTGAACGTCACCAACGTTGTTTAATTTAACTGGAAAAATGACCAAACTTTATTTTGTCAAAGTATCTGAAGAGAAAACACAATGAACTGATCATCGAATGAGAAAACCCAACTTCAATTGAAAAAACTCAAACAAATATCAATTTGTGATCACAGACATTGCCGCCTGTTGGATGAAAAGCGTTTTTAAGGACTCAGAAACCCAAAGACCATCATGAAGAATGTCAAGAGGAGGAATGTTTGGTCAATTAAAATCGTTCTTTGATTGTTTTCAAAGGACAAATCAGCAACTAGGACATAAGTCAACCATCAAACTTCCTGGATGTCGGTCTATTAATTGGAGCGTTTGTGGTTGTTGGCATTGACGGATGTAGAAACTAGTAAAAAGTTCAACCACTAATGACAAACAACAACCACAGAGACATGAAAACCCAGGAGTCCAATCGTTGTTTGATCTGTTTTCAAAACATTCCTAGAGTCTTTTAATTATTATTTTGTTGTTTTTAGACAGAATCCAAAAAGCTGTGTTGTTTTCTAGGACATAGTTTCTGCAGAACGGCAGTATTTCAATAGATATTCACCTCAGAGTTGTGGGCGGGACTGGTGACCCCATTTTACCATCACCCATAACTGAGAGCTCTCTGTTTACAGGAGGTTCTCCCACTAGCTTACAGCCCCTCAAACTCCAATCTAACGTTACTGGTGCAAAATGGCCACAAGAATATGTTAAAGACTCCATTTCCATTGAAGAGGATCTTTAAACTGGTGATATTTTTACAATCTTTAATGTTTAACTTGTAAATTTGCCCCAAAAAAAAAACGTAAAAAAGGTGATGAAAGACAGAAAAAGGGGAAAAAGTTGAATGCTTAAAACATTTACGGCTTTTAATTTTCGGGCGCCATATTTTTTCTCTGTAGACAGATTAACTGGTGAAAATTTGACGTTTTTACACCATAACATTGAAATATTTTTCAAAGTAGATGTAGAATCAGATTGAACTCACCATTTAAAGTCACATTACGAGATAGTTTATAATTATTTTTTAAATTATCTCTCTTGAAATATTTAAAAAATTGGGGAATAATTGTCAAAATGACTAAATTTAGCCCCAAAAACTGCCAGTTCTCAACCTTCCTCAAGCCCGTTTGGATTTAGGCCCCAATAATGGTGCCACCACAATCGCCAAATGTTCAGGAGAATTCCCAGTGTGATGCTGACGATCGTCCTCCCACGGGACTCTCCTCCTCTTTTCAGCCCCCTCCCCCTCCCGGCTCTCTAAACCTTCCGTTTATCCTCCAGACTTCTTGAGGGTCCCTGAAGAAGTGTTGTTTGGACAACCTGTGACTTCCAGACCAGGCGTCGACACAAACACAACCATTTGCTCTCAGGAAGTGGAGATCCGTCTTGTTTACCTCCAGGATCACAGGCTGTAACTTCGTCCTCTCTTCGGTCTTGACAGATCCCGGGTCTCGGAGGTGTTTGTTTTCCCTCGCCGTCCTCTGGAAGACGTCATTGTTGACAACTTTGACCCGCCTCATTCAACAGCTGCGGGAAAAAAAAACTTGTGTTGAAGGGATTTGTGGCTCCAGCTGCAGGCGGTGTTTGTCGTGTTCCAATCGGTCGTAGAGCCTCCTCCTGGGGCAATTTGGGAGAGATGAGAGGGACACAGGAATGCGTGTTGTTCTTTGCAATTTAGATAACCTGTGTGTGGGGGCGGTGACCCTTCCCGCTCATCTGAGCCGGAGTTTTACCCCCAATTGTAGAGAAATTCCCCCATGAAAACTGTTGTGCAAATGGATCGTCCAGGTCAGGGATGGGCAACTCCAATCCTGGAGGGCCACATTCCTGCAGGTTTTCCAACGTAGTAATTGGCTGGACACACCTGAACCAGGTAATCAGACAATAGTAGGGCTTGGATATCTGGAAATCATGCAGACACTGAGGCCCTCGAGGTCTGGAGTTGCCTATCCCTGGTCCAGGAAGTGTCCGTAGAAGTTTTTGTTGGCGAGGTAAGGTTCTGGAGTTGGCCGGAGATCTTGTTGTTTGGTCTTCCTCTGTACGGTCGGTCAGTTCCCTCTGCACCGTTCTGATCTCAGCCAAACATCTGGACTCCGTCAGGATGATCTAATGGAGCCCTGAGGTGAATCGGTTTACATTTTCTAAGGATTTTTAGGACTTGTTTCTGTGAACTGCCGCAGCTCCGGAGTGTTTCCCCGGAGGCCATCGGGTTCTCCGCAATCCTCGCCGCAGCGTTGACTTCGACTCCAAGGAGATCCAGAACACGGCCATCCAGGACCTGATCTGCGACCACACGCTGGCTCCCGGCTGGTACAGATTCCAGATCAACAACAAGCCGGCGGAGATGCCGACCACCTGCGTTGAGGTAAGACGTCCGTCACTCCGGAGTTTGTAACACTTGTCAGACGATGTCCGTGACCCGGCGAGCATCTTGCCTCCAGCACACAGCTATAATAGCCACCTTCAGTCCAGGTGTGGGGCATAATGACCTCATTCCAGCGGCTAATGATTGTTTCTGCCCCCCTGCAGATGAACCACTGTGGGACACAGGCTCCAGTGTGGCTCTCCTTGAAGGACACCTTCCTGCCACGACCCGGCGAGGCCCGCCAGCTCTTCGCCTGCGCAACCTGGCAGTTTTTTCAAGGCAGCGCCAAGGACTGCTGCCTGTTCCGCATCCCGATCACCGTGAGGAACTGCGGCGACTTCATGGTCTACTACCTGCAGCCGACCCAGGGCTGCATGGGGTACTGCGCAAAAGGTGATGCCTAAACCCTTAAAAAGTCCTCTGGCATTTGTGTTCAAGCGACCACGACACCGGTTACTTGAGTCTGTGACGGGCATAAAAGATCCAAATTTACACAAATTTACATGCGACAAGCACAAAAACTGATGGAAATACGTGCAGCCAAGTTGTGCCCTAACCCATTATTTATTTACTGCCTTTTATGCCTCGAGACGTTTAGTGAAGCAACTAAATCTTTTTATTTTTGATGGTCGCGGGCCAAGGTAGATGGTTCCCCAGGTGTGTCCAAATTCTTGATACCCTAACCCAGAGGTGGGCAATCTTTAACAGTAAAAGAGCCGTTTGGAGTTGTTTTCTACTGATCAAAACCTAGAAGGAGCCGCATGGATTTACTTTAGCCTTTAAGAAATTTGGATTTGCATTCATGACCTTCTTTTTGCTTTGTTTCTTTTTTTTGTTTGTCTTTTTTAATAAATTTGGCACGAACAAAAGCAAAAATATAAAAAGAAACTAGCATCTCTCAAAATGTGATTTATTTATTTATTTATTTATTTATTTTTTACCTTTAGTAGAGACCAAATTAGCGAAAAAAGCTAGCTCATTGCTTGATTACCAACTGAACTTCAAATTACCATAAAATTCTTTAGGAAATTTAAATGAGCAAAAAATGTTAGCATGTTGCTAAAATAAAGCTAAACTTTAAATTAGCCTAAAACCCCAGTAGATCACAAATCAATGAAAAATGTTGCTAAAATATTAGCTAAACTCCAAATTAGCATAAAAAAACTCAATTGAAGCCAAAATTACAGCCAGAAAAGTTAGCTTGTTGCTTAATTACAAGCTGAACTCCAAAATAGCCTAAAATTCCTCAGTGAATTAAATTAGTAAAAAATGTTAGCATGTTGCTAAAATAGAAACTAAATTCCAAATTATCCCAAAAACTTCAGTAGATAACAAAATTATCTGAAAACCTTTGGATTTCATTAAATTATTAGCTAAATTCCAAATTAGCATAAAATTCTTCAGTAACCTAAATTAGTCAAAAACGTTAGCCTGTTGCTAAAATAGAAGTTAAACTTTAAATTAGCCTGAAAACCCCAGTAGACAACAAATGACGTGCTAATGATCACTTTCAAAGAAATATATAATTAGCTTCTACGGTCGTAGCGTTCCTACAATGTTGTTGAGTGACTGCTTCTTCACTACAGTCATTTTTTGTGCTACTTGTACCTGTTCGCTAGCTAAAGCAAACTTCCTAATGTGGGAAAATGCACAAAAACTTAAAATAAACAAATACACAAGACTATAACCGTAGCATCTCAAAATATATATTTGGTAGCAGACATTAAAATAACGGACAAAAAGGACATGCTAACGTGGCAAAATGTGACTTACCGTCTGCTAGGGCTGGGTTGACAACATTAATTCAACGATCTGAATTGATCTAAGCTTAGTAGATCAATAATCGATCCATAAAAGTAAAGATCGATCTGATAATAATGCATAATGCTAACGTTTGCTAGCTTGATGCTAACGTATAATGGAATTTCCCATAGCACAGCTAATGCTTGCGCTCGGTCAACTTCCAAACTCTTTTAAGGAAAGATTTTAACAATTTGTGGTCTAAAGAATCATTTTTTTGCTCAAATTTTCTTCTTCTTCTGGATTAAGGCTTGATCGCCACCTAGTGGCCAAACTGAAACGCCCTCCAGGAGAGGCAGAACAATTGTTGGAGCTTCTCTGTTTGAGAATCCATGTAACATTTTATAGTATTAACAATCTCATTATAATTTCACTAATAAATGTTACAGTATGTGAACTGTATCAGATTCATATGAAAATCTTCAAAACATCTGTATAGTTTATTAAAGGATTTCCAAACAAATGTGTCTAAATGTGTAAACTCAAAATTGAATTGAATCGAATCTGGAAATGATAGGCAATAACCAACCCTATCGCTGTCTTTGCAGTGAGGGGGTGGGGGAGGAGCCACCAAAGATAACACGAGCAGAAACTGTGTTCATATCCGAATTTTCAAAATAAAATCCCGAAAAACAATAAAATTGTCTTTTTTTTTCTTTTCACGCACGTTTTGGTCTTCTGGGTTAAATTCGCTAGCGCTTACGTGTAGCTATAAATGTGTCACACACCGGGGTGCGACCTTAGCTTAGCGCTGTATTTGTCAGTGGCAACACTTAGATAGCACACACTCTTTGACCTAGCGTAATTCTTCCACCGTTTACACAAATAATGTAAAGCAGCTGATTCGGATGCGGAGAAAAGCCTTTTTTTTGCATCGGCTTATGCTATTAGCTTAAAGTTAGCATAACTGCGCTAAGTTGCTTCTCTGCACTTCAGAATCTGATGAAATACAATAAATGTGTAAACGGTTGGAAGAGTTTTGCTAGCTAAACCTGTAACACCTGAACTGGAGCCGCTTTTCTCCTTCAGAATCTACTGGAATGACGTTGATCGCGTTAGCGGTTGAAATGTTACAGTATGTTAAAAAATTTAGTGTTTTGGCGTTGCCAACGACAACTCAGGTGTTAAAGGGTTAATATATGCCTACATGCTAATCATGAGAGCTAATAAAAAGACCCCAAAAAAATTGTGTTTCCAGCTGGTTCCAGTTTGAGGTCAAGACACTGCCCACCAGGAGAAGTGGAAGTTAACGGACAATGCAAAGGTACAAATTTGTAAAAACTGTGGAAAAGTGTGTTCCTGTTTTTCACCAAAACAATCCTTTTGGGTTCCTTTGATCCCAGCTGCCGTCCCGTCCCTGCCCTCCCGGCCCGTGATCACCGCCGAGCTCCTCGGCCACAGCGTGCACCTCAGGTGCTCGTTCGTCCCGCCGCCCTGGAACCAGGCGCTGGGCTTCCAGGTGGTTTGGGCCCGACACATCGGCCAGAGCATGAAGGCCGAGATCCGGCAGGAGTCGACGCTCAAGCCCTCCTCCTCGGTGGAGATGGACGGCGTGCACTTCAGGCTCGGGGAAACGGTAATTCTTTGAAGCCGTGGATCATTCCGACCTCTTTCCGTGGGGTTCAACATAATGCGTGTCACATCCCGTCAGGATCAAGCAGGAGAAAGGTGGGGAAGTGGGAATCAGTTGCAGGTTGGGAAAGCTCCGCTCCACATGGGTCCCATTTGCAGCAGATTTCCCCCCAAGACTTCACACCGAATTCCAGGAGGAGCGAGCAGATAATATAATACCTTTCATGTTGGTTTTATAGCAGCTGTTAAGGAACACGAGATGGGTAGGAATAAAAGAAAATACAGCCGTTACATCCAAACTTCTTGAACTTGAGCCCAACGAAAATGTAGTTTGAACAAGTCTTTTGTAGAAGAAAATTGATGCAATTGCAGGAATCAAACCTGCAATCGTCCAATCAGAGGTCAACTGCCCTACCGCTGGACCACGACTGCCCAATAAAATGAAATCATTGATGGATTTAAACCTTCTTTAAATTATCGTAATTCTTTAACCGTCTACACAGGAGTGTCCAACTCTAGGCCTCGAGGGCCGGTCTCCTACATGTTCTCCAACCAGACACACCTGATCCAGGTAATTAACAGCAAATTAAGGCTTAATTAAGGGTATCTAGAAAACCAGCAGAAGGCCTGGATTTGGACACTCCCGTTCTTCACAATCAATGTGATTCCAACGGATTCTTTAACGTTTAAAGATGCAGCTTTGCTCTGATATGCAACATTTTAGAGTAGTGAAGTCGTCACGCAATTAACGTAAATTGGCTGTTCATGTTGATCGTTCAAATGGCTAAAGCTACGAACACAATAGGAATGCGACGTAAGTTCAAGAGTGCGCTAAACGCAGGTTCTTGA
The DNA here is from genome assembly GCF_002922805.2 of Oryzias melastigma. Taxonomy (NCBI): domain Eukaryota; kingdom Metazoa; phylum Chordata; class Actinopteri; order Beloniformes; family Adrianichthyidae; genus Oryzias; species Oryzias melastigma. The sequence continues at coordinate 17,816,800 of NC_050513.1, read as the reverse complement.
ACGTGTATTTAGCCCACGGTGTTCACACTGGATCAGCAGGGAGGGCCTACTTCTTCTTCTTTTTCTACTATTTGCTAGCGCATGTCCATCACCTACAGTTGGAAGTGTCTTGGAGCCAAGTCTCGCTTCAGGCTCTCTCTTCCCAATATTTGAAACACTATTGTGCCGAATTCTTCCCCTACCCCTACAGTTGTATGGGTATTTGAAGTGATGAGTTTTTATTTTAACACGACATTTTTTTACATTATAAAACCAATGTTACGTTTATTGGAGTGCTAGCTGATCGGCGACTATTGATGATGTCATCAAGTGGGAGTGCCGTTCAAATCTGAAGACACTATTTTTCCATAACTCTAGACCCAGAGAGGATCCTTGTGTCACTATGAGAGCATCTACGCCATAAAGATATCAGATCAAATCCAAGTCCAAACATCTCTCAGAGGACAAACAATCAAAACTGTCCAGATATTTCTTGAGCCGTAGATCTCAGGTGTCAAAGTCACGGCCCAGGGGCCGGATCCGGCCCTCCAGATCATTTTATTTTATTGTTATTAATGGCCTGATATTATTTTGTGCTTATTTTTTACTTTTTTAATTTTTAAGAATTTTATTTTATTGAAAGTTATTTAAGGTTTAAGTTGATTCATTCTGGAATAATATTCCTGACTTTTTATTATTCATATTTA
>NC_050513.1:17799335-17815871 GCF_002922805.2 Oryzias melastigma | reverse complement strand
ATGGCCTAAAGGCCTAATGTTATCTTGTGCTTATTTTTAACTTTTTTAATTTTTAAGAATTTTATTTTATTGAAAGTTATTTAAGGTTTAAGTTGATTTATTCTGGAATAATATTCCTGACTTTTTATTATTCATATTTATGTTAAAAAGTTACGGTTTTAAAGTTTTAAAACTGGCATTCTGTTAGCTTTTAGGACTATTTTGGCGTTTACTAAGACGTTTTTGGCTAATTTGAAGTTTCTCTAATATTTCAGCTACATGCTAGCTGTTTTGGCTAAGCTACGTTTTTTTTCTTTTTAGTTTCTTAGGCCATTTTGGAGTTTAGGTAATATTTTAGGCTACATGGTAGCTTTTTTGGCTAATTTCAGCTTTTTTTTATTTGTTTGTTTTTAGAATATTTTGGAGTTTAGCGATAATTTAAGCTACATGCTAGCTGTTTTGGCTACCCAATTTTTTTGTTTGCATTTTCGGCTAATCTGCCATTTAGCTAACATTTTTGCTGGCTATCATCATCAACTTCAGTGTTTTTAGTTATCAATTTCAGCATCTTCGGCGGCCAAATTCAGCTTACAGCATTCATGCTAGCATTACCACAGGTAATGCTACATGTCTAGTTCATAATTATGTTAAAAAGTTATGGTTTTAAAGTTTTAAAAATGTCGTTTTTGAGTGTTCAGTAAATGTTTATCCAGTTCGCCCCGTACCTAAGGTGTGTTTTGGATTTAGGCCCTTGTGTGATTGAGTTTAACACCCCTGCTGTAGAGGGTCCTCTTTTGTGTTTGTTTGGGGATTTCATTGGTAGTTTCCATAGGAATCAACATTCTGGAACCTTGCAATGTACTTAAATAACTTTATGTTTGAGTTTCCAGTAGATGAAAACAGGCTCTAAGATGGATGCTTGGTCTCTGCTCCACATCTGGACAGCAGAGGAACAAAACACCGATCAATAATCATTAAGGGCAGGCCCTCTCCATCTGGAGATGCTAATGCACGTGCTACCACCCTGCGCTGAGGCCTGGATTTAGGCTTCCCAGCATGTCAACACCATTCCACACAGACTTCCTCTCAAACAAACAGCCAGCCGCCGATCCTTCCAGAGAAGTGCTTCAGTTTCAGCGTGAAGTCCTTAGCTTCCCCACGTGATGCTGTTTGGAGCAGGGCGACGTCATTACCTGCCTGTGCAGATGTGGGTCTGGATTGGGTTTGGGGAAGCCCGGCTCGGTCACGAGGCTCCTCTCTGACACGTGCTGGAGCAGCAGCTGAACGAAGTTAAAGGTCTAGGTCGTTAAATGTTTCGGATCCAGTCGTCAGGGCTTTTTCTGATGAATAAAATGTTCTTGCCTTCATATTTTTTGCCTTAAAATGTTTTTCTTTTCAGTTTTCTTGCAGTGTGTCAACCTTCAGAGTGAACGCCAGCTACTCCAGATCTGCCTCCAAAGAAAGCGAAAGTTTCTACGCCGGACTGAAGGTACTAGACCTCCAATGAAGACCACGGTCTTTCAAAGTTATACAGGTTGTTTGTAGGAAAAAAAACACCTTGTGCGGCTAAATTAAACAATTTTCTGTCTTACGTCTGTCAGTTTTCTCCAGATTCTCTCCACATCGCAGAGAACAGTAAGGAGCACGAGGTGACCGTCACCAGCACCGTTCCCATCCCCTGTTCTCACCTGGACTTTGGTCACAGATGTGGACTCCCCTTGTCTTTAAGTGTTCAAGACCCAGGTAAGCTCCCACTGATGAGAAAGAAAACAAGTTTATACTCCTGGAACTATTGTAAGCACCATGTTTGGCATTTTTAAAGTGTAAAAATAGAGTTTAGCAAACTGTAGCATTTTCCCCCTGAGATAAACAACATATTTTGATTCTGATTATCCTTGCTAACTTCTTTAGCGTTATCATGTTGGCGGGCTTTCTTGTGGTGATGTCCGTTCTGCCGGCGGGGATGTTAATCTACTGCCATGTTGAAACCCACAGACAGTCTTGGACATATGGTCTCAAATGTGGTGCTGTCCGCCTGCCAGGTGGAGATTCAGCCTCAAACCTGCCGCGACGGCAGCTGTGGCAGGGCAAGGTTCTTTGTCACTGCCGTCACTGACTTTACTCGGGACGGGAACCGCCCCAGCCTGATCAGCGCCCTGCCCGGACCCGGTGCACCCCGACTCTGGAGGAGCTACGTCCCCACATCCCTTAAAGTGAGTTAGCCCTCACACTTCGTCTTCATGAGTTCTGAAGTGGCGTTTGGATTGTTGCCCTCTACGAGTGGTTGATCGTGTCCATGCAAGCATGAGAATTGCGCCTTTGAAGATCCACTGCAGAGGAGAATTCCCAAATGGGTTTAATGAAAGCAGCAAAGCCTGAGGTCAGGGTGTGCGGCCTTTGTTAACATCCATGAACGCGAGCCTGCCCTCTCCCTTCAGGTCAGGGTCCAAGACATTCCCACTTCCATGTGCCACTCTTTGACAGACCCACATGTTATTTCACTTGACGGCAGGTAATAAAATGGCTTCTTAGACTCCTTAAAGTTTAATTTGATTTATGACATTTAGATGGCTCGTCCCATCTGAACAAGTTTGTTCTGTGCAGGAGTTACGAGAACCACCAGACGGGAACCTTCGTCCTCTACCGAAGCCTGGCGAGACAATTCGAGGTGCACTCTCGGCAGTGGGACTGTGGCAGTCGACACTACTCTGTTGCTTGCAACTGTGGCGTGGTGGCAAAGGAAGGGAACGACGTAGCCACCATCGATATGTGCAACGGCCAGCTGCAGGAAACCCGGCCGCAGATTACTCTGAGGAACCTCAATAAGGAGGGTTGTCGGGTTAGAGTGCTCGAATCTCAGCAAGGGAAGAAGGTCACCGTAGGTATCCGAACACCGCGTGCCTGTATTCTAGCCAGTAGGGCCAAGTGGGCCCTACATGGTTTAAAAGTGGGCAGAAATGGGTTCGTCCGCAGTTTCCGTGGTGGCCCCATCTGTGTTTGCCCACATCGGCTTAAGTGGGTACTCAGTGGGTAGGCTAGCTATGCTGTCCAGCCACCTGGTGGTCAGCGAATTCCCTAGCTCGCTACAGTAGAGTTTGCTAGCTCAACACAGCAGAGTTTCCTAGATTCAATACAGCGTCGCTTGCTAGCTCGATACAGTGGAGCTCGCTAGCTTAATACAGTAGTGCTTGCTAGCTAAATACAGAAGAGTTCGCTAGCCCAGTAGAGCAGCGATTGGTATCTCTATACAGCCGAGCATGCTAGCTCGATACAGTGGAGCTCACTAGCTTGCTGTGGAGAAGCTCACTAGCATGCTACAGTATATCTCACTAGCCTGCTACAGTGGATCTCACTAGCATGCTACAGTATATCTCACTAGCATGCTACAGCGGTGCTTGCTAGCTCAATACAGCGGAGCTCGCTAGCCCAATAGAGCAGCACTTGCAATCTCTATACAGCTTCGCTTGCTAGCTTGATACAATGGAGCTTGCTAGCTCAATACAGCGGAGCTCGCTAGCTTGCTGTTGAGGAGCTTGTTAGCATGCTACAGTGGATCTCACTAGCATGCTACTGTGGGGCTTGCTAGCTAGCTACAGCGGAGCTCGCTAGCTTGCTACAGAAGAGCTTGTTAGCATACTACAGCAGAGGTTGCTAGCACACTACAGAGGAGCTTGCTAGCACATTAGCTGTCCACTGGGTAACTGGTTAGTGTAGCGAACTAACCCACTCAGTCTCTACTTAATTCTGTATGGGCAAACACAGATGGGGCCACCACAGAAACTGTGGAAAAACCCAATTGGGGTCAAATTTTCTGGCCACTTTTAAGCATATGGAGCCCCCTGGACCTCGCTGGCTGTGACTGTTTCCAACGTAAAATGATTGTTTTGCCAATCTGTCCCTCTCTTCTTGCAGCTTGTCTTTCCGTCTGGGGCATTGGTCAGGGCCGACGTCCATGACTGGGGTTTGAGTCTCTCTGTCCGAGCGCCCAGCGCCGACTTTGGCAAAACTCAAGGTCTTTGTGGAACCTTTGACCAGAATGGAAACAATGATTTCCAGGGCGCCAATGGCACCATCTACGGCCCTGAAGACCTGCATCGGTTTATAGAAGACTGGAGGTCAGCTTTTAGGAACAGAATTCCTTTGTTAGGGATACAAATATAACTGTAGCTTCCCAAACAAGAATTGTAATTTGCTCTCATTGTCTTTCTGTTAGGATAGCTCCTGGCGAGAGTTTATTTGACAAAACTCCTCCTGGGGCAATCCAAGAGTTTAGGAGACCTTTCTGTCAGTGCCGTAGAGACCACGGTGTCTCTCAACATGCCAGCAGGGAGACGACCAATCCCCGCTCTGCTTGTGCCGCCTTCGATAATGTGGATTACACATCCGTGTTTCCCTCTTTAGACACAACGGTGGAATACATTAAGAGTCCAGAGAAAGACGAAAACATTCTGACAATGTCTGCCTTCGGTCTTCGTCCGGAACACCTCTGGCTGCACGGCCAGAACAACCAAGACGATAACAGGGATTTGGAACTAGCTGGTGAGCTCAGGGAGGATCTCCTGCTTTCTGTTGACAGACCGAAGCGACTGGATTCTCTTGATTTCCGTCCCGTGTTCGAGGCTCAGAGCCTCACTCAAGTTGATCTCGAGAGCTTTGCTTACTTTTTCCCTGAGGACCACCAGGTGGAACCTCGGCCCCTTGTGCAATCCCGGTGGCCCACGCCGAGCGGCATGACCTCGTCCAAAGCCCTAGAGCTGTGTCAGACGGCTTTGGCCAACTCCACAGTTGGCTCAGTGTGCAAAGAACTCCTGGGACGGCATCTGGATGAAGCGGTAACTCTCTGCATGATGGACCTGCAGCTCAAAGATGACCTGAGTTGGGAGGGCGCCCTACAGCCGTACTTGGAGAACGAATGTGAGAGGCGGTTGTTCGAAAACCGCACCTACAGGTCTATGGACTTGATGAACTCCCTCGGTGCTCCTGCGGAAGTAATGATGGCCCTGCGGTGCCCGGACTTTTGCAATGGAAACGGGGAGTGCACGGAATGGGGGTGCAAGTGTTACCCCAGCTACAGCCATCATGACTGCAGCCTGGCCATCAGTAAGTACCTCTGAATGACTTTGCAAACCCTAACTTCTAGGGGTGTTGCTACGGAGACAAACTGGGATTATCTGAAATTTAAACGTACTTCAAATGTATGTCTAAATGTTTTTTGCCCTTAAGATCAGCCGATCGAGTTAACCGATTTGGAGAACGGTGGACTATGTGACTTCAGAGTCTTCGACTGCCGGAGCATTCGAGTCTTTGGCCTCGGCTTTATCAATTCCCCTGACCTGAGTTGCTACGTTACACGACTGAAGGTGAGAAAAGGTGACATCACAAATGAGACCAACAAAAGAGCCTTAAATGTTTAACTTTTTTCCCCTCTAAATGCCTTTGACAGTACCTGAACAACGTTTGGCTCCCAGGAGAAAAACAGAGGACCAAAGCTACCTTCCTCAGTTCTAATGCGGTGGACTGCGCTGTTCCATCGCTGAGCAACACCGCTGTCAGCACTGAAGAGCTGATGGACGATAAACCTTACGCGCGCTGGGATATTAAGGCAAGCTGGATATCTCACACTGAACCCCAAACATATATTTTAGGACACATTCCTGACTTCTTTTGTGTCTCAGGTGTCAAATGATGGCTCCCAGTTTAGCCAAACGAAGGTTCTGACCATCTACGATGGCGTCTGCCAGATCTGTGACCCATCTCGCTCAGGACTCTGTAAGTTAAAGGTAACTTACATTTGTAGGAAAGCTGTTCTTTCCTGTCTTTAGTGGCTAACATTTTAGCTAAATATCGTCTATATGTTCACCAGAAGATTTTTGGGATCCTGTTTGTATATTGAATTAAGAAAACTGCCTCTGAAGAGCAATCTGCTCCAGATTGCATTTGCAGCACATCTCTAATCATTTTAGTGTTGAATAAGCAATAAAATGCTCCAAACTAAAGGCGTATGGTAAGGTTTTCCCCTTTATTGGTCACAATAATACAAGACAAATCAGCACACCTCTGCTCAGGCGCCACTCAAGAAAACAGTCGATCCAAGCCAACTACTTAATCTCCTAAACATCCCGGACAAGAAATGGGAATCAAAAACCCACTTTCCATTTGAGATCCCAGTCGACCATTTTTTCTGAAAGATCCTGGACAAGCCCCCAAAATGGTAATCAAAAAGCAATTTTCCATTTGTGATCCCAGCCGACCACTTAATTTCCTGAAAGATCCCGGACAAGCCCCCACAAAACATGGGAGTCAAAAACCTACTTTCCATTTGAGATCCCAGTCGACCATTTTTCTGAAAGATCCTGGACAAGCCCCCAAAATGGTAATCAAAAAACAATTTTCCATTTGTGATTCTAGCCGACCACTTAATTTCCTGAAAGATCCCGGACAAACCCCTGCATAACACGGGAGTCAAAAACCTACTTTCCATTTGTGATCCCAGCTCACTACTTAATCTCCTAAAGATCCCGGACAAACCCCTGCATAACATGGGAATCAAAAACCAATTTTCCATTTGAGATCCCAGCCAACCATTTTTCCTGAAAGATCCTGGACAAGCCCCCAACATGGGAATCAAAAACCTACCTTTTATTTGAGAAAGTTCACCAACACCAGGAAACATGGAATGTTGTATTTTGCTGTAATTGGAGGTCGGTTTCAGAGTGGAGACATTTTTTCCTGTGTTGAAAAGTCAGATTTCACACTGAAAGTAAACATTTTTCGTTTTTATTTTTCTTTTCATGACAACTATGAGGAGAGATTTTAAATAATAACAAAATGAGTCATTTTGATTTTAAAAGAGCTTTTTTTTCAGAGGACTGATGAAAGGGGCGGAGCAAATGACAGTCATTTTGCCTGTCCCAAATTAGGCTTTAATACAAGTTAATGGGTGACTTCAGATATTACTCGTCTAGTGTGTATATTTGTATTAAAAATACAGCTTGTCATTAATATACCTTCATAACTGCGTGCTAAAGGAGTAATTGAAAAACACATCTTCTAGAGCAAAAACTACAAAGGGAAGTAAATTGACTCTTCTGCTGACGGTGGACACCAACAGCTGATTTCCTGCTCTTTCTTTGCTTCTGTCGAGCAGGAAGGGACTTGCAGCATCGACGGAATGTGCTTCGCAGCCGGAGAAGCCAACCCCAGCAGCCCCTGCCTCCTCTGTGACCCCAACTCGTCCAAGTTCACCTGGTCTCTAAACCACGGTACGAGCGATTTACGCTCGGTCTGCACATCACAGGGCGCGAGGTTTCTACTCGGTGCTGCGAGTGGCTGCTAGCTCACATTAGCAGATCAAAGGAGCTTTCCAAGCATGCCCTGACCCGCCGCCCAACCACTCCTGGAGAGGAGTGGGGGGGTCACATGATTGATTTCCACAGAAGCACCAACTGACAATCAAGATGGAAGTGCTGCAGTAAATGGGCTTAACTCCTAATTGGCCTCAGTAACTGAATTTAAATCAATCACTTTTGGGGGAAAAGGGTCAGGGTGCAATCCGACGACGAGTTCCTCTTCTAGTTTTTCTATTTTTAGTTTTTGCTCTGGATCAAACTCACACTTTTGTCTTCTTTTTGCATCAAAGTACAGCAGCGTACAAAGTGGGGGCTCAAGTTCCTGTAAACTAAGAAACAAGTGCAAAAACTAAAAGAGCTTTTGATGCAATTGGATAACTGTCAAAATAAAATGTATTAATACAGACAAAGTTGTGCACAAAGAATTACTCAAAGAAAATATGTATTCAAAACAAAGAAAATGTGTATTTTAAACAAAGAGTCGTATTTAAAACAAGAAAAAGTCATACTAAAAACACAGAAAAGTCGTACTTTAAACAAAGTCTAGTATTTAAAATAAACTCGAACAAAAAAAACAGAAGTCAAATTCAGATCAAAGAAAGTTATACCCAAAACAAATAGTAGTATTTGAAACAAAGTTTAAGAAAGTCTAAAACGAAGAAGTGTCAAATTCAAAGCATACATGTGAAACATAAAATTAATGTTGTTATATATATGTATGTGTGTTTTCACGCTTTCACGCTGATTTGTTTTTCCTTTTCCGGTTTGTCACAAAAACTCCAATAACTGAAGACGCTTGTATGAAATGTTTGCATCCGAAGGAGTTGCTGCGCTGCTGAGGTGTATCTCCACACAGAAGAGCCCTTCTGCACTCTGGAGAGGAGTGAAGAGGGATCTCTCTTTCCCCCGCATGGAGAAATGGCATCAGTTCAGAGAGAAAGTTCACCTCTTACCGCTTGTTTGTGTCCAGTACATGAAGCAAACGTTTGTTTTAAAGAAGCTAGCGCAGTGATCCAGATCTTCTGGGATATGTAACCGGTACTTGTTTTTTAGGTGTGCATTATCACTGTGGATTATCACTCTCTAATGCACACCCAGCAGCCAATCAGAATTGAGTATTCACTCAGATTTTGACATTCTCATATATTGTTTTCTGTCTGTTTTCAGTCAACCAGCCGCCATCCTTCCACAGACCGCAGGCCAGCTTGAGGACATTCGCCGGAGAGAATTTCGTCTTCCAGTTTGCGGCGTCCGACCCTGAAGGCTCGGAGCTTCTCTTCCAGCTCCAGGAAGGCCCAAAGGGGGCGGTGCTCTCCCCCGCCGGCCTCCTGATCTGGAGGGTGCCGCTGCTCGAGGAGGGCTTCGGAACGAGACGCTCGATTCGCTTCACGCTGTCGGACGAGTGTAACGCCCAGAGCAGCTTCACCGTAGAGGTACTGGTGAAAGTAGAGAAGGTCTACTGAAGGCGTATCGAGCTGTATTTTTTCTCCGGTGTGACAGATCGAGGTGGTGCCTTGTGGTTGTCTGAACGGGGGCACGTGCGTGACGGACGTCAACTTTCCTGCCGGCAGCGGCAAATATCTGTGCGTGTGTCCGGAGGGGAGGAACGGCGTTCTCTGCGGTGGAGATGAATGCTCGTCAGCGCCGTGTGGTGCTGGCAGATGCGTTTCCAACGGCAACGGCGGGTACCAGTGCTTCTGTCCTGCAGGACTGCGCGGTAAGACATAAGGTCTGTAAATCCGTTATCGTTGAACCGGCTGCAGTTCACGCTACGACTGTCGGGCAGGTTCGACTTGTTTGGAGGACGTCAACGAGTGTGAGAGGAAACCTTGTTTCCCAGGAGTCCAGTGCTTCAACAGCTTTGGTTCCTACAGCTGCGGTTCGTGTCCCAAAGGCATGCTGGGAAATGGGACGACTTGTAACGGTAAGATGAAACAAATTCAGAAAAATCTGGTGGAATCATGAAAAAAAAAGTTATGTCGAGGAAAGACCATTGACTGTACATGAGAATTACTGACCCCTCCTCCGTGGCGTTCCAAGCAGGAAGTACTCGCTGACTCCAAGAAGCCAAAATCCCATAGACTTCAATAGAGAAACAAACAGCTGTTAAACAGTCATTCTATTTGTTAGAATAACCACTCTTGATCTGCTACCTTTTTTTAACATGTTTTTGCTAATATTAATGGTAGTTATTAAAATGATAAACTGACCAATCACATGCCTCAGTAAATGCAGGTGGTCTCAAGTCTAATCCTAAAAACATTTTAATGGCAGATTCTGTTTAGTTTGCTTTCAAGCGGTTTGAATGGGGTCTATTAACAGCTCTGGCTCCTACAGCTGTGGTTTGTGTCACAAATGCATGCTGGGTAATGGGGCAGTCTATTGAACTTTTGTTAAGCTAAAAATCCTATTTATGTCTTTTGTCCAAATGGATCGATCTAGTGAGTGGGGTTGGAAACTGTGAAGACTTTTATCATGCCAATATTCTTACCACACACGGTTTTTTGTGGTAAACTTTGGAAAAAAACTCGCTCATTGATGGATGGATGATAGATGGATTATTGATAGATCACAGATGGATAGATGACAGATCATTGATGGAAAGATGATAGATCATAGATGGATGGATGATAGATCATTGATGGACAATTGATAGATCATAGATGGATAGATGATATATTGTAGATGGACAATTGATAGATAATAGATGGATAATTGATAGATCATAGATGGATAATTGATAGATCATAGATGGATAATTGATAGATCATAGATGGATAATTGATAGATCATAGATGGATAGATGACAGATCATTGATGGACAATTGATAGATCATAGATGGATAATTGATAGATCATAGATGGACAGATGATATATCGTAGATGGATAGATGATAGATCATAGATGGACAATTGATAGATCATAGATGGATAATTGATGGATAGTTTGCTTTCTGGCTTCTAACTATCTGTGTAACATCTTTAAGATAACAAAAGTCAGAGTTGATTGAATAAAAAATACTGACAACTAAGACGAGTCCAATCGTGTTTTTAGAAGAAACAAGACAAATTGTAATTGACTGAAACCCTGTGGGAAGTTTAGATTTTAGGCCGGTTGGAAGTTCATTAGAGTTGTCAAGTATACAAATAAAGCTTTTTGTTCTGTTATGACTCGCTACTTCAACACATGTGCACATTTTTGTTTATCTGTCAGAACAATCCCGGTAGGAGTTTCCTTCTGTTTGTCATCTCTTGCCATTTCTTAACTGTGTTCTGAGAAAGGCTTCATGTTCTTACTGCTGTCTCCAGATGTGGAGATGATGTTAGTTTGTCCAGAGAGTCGGAGAATTCCAAAATCTGGACCCAATAAGAGACTGAAAGTTATTGAACCCTGCTGTTCTCCAAAGTCATGAAACCGTTCAGCTCTAAAGATTTAAAAGAAAAAAAAAGCAAATTTTGGGATCATTTTATACCCTGAAGATGTTTGATGTTTGATTTTATGTATGAAACCACAAAAAATGTATTTTTGTCAGTAATTGTGAACAGTAGCATCAACTCACAACAACAAATGAGTTCTGTAAGGCTCGGTCTCAGAGGGGCTCTCTGGAGGGATTGGATAGTTGTGACTGATTTAAACCAAATGTCAGGAAGGGGCTGCCATCCTTATTGTTGGCCTACAATTCAGTTTTGTCGCTCTTGTGTAGATGTGTTGATAAAAAAGGGAAACTTCAAGTGTTGTCAAATCTTCAACCAAGCAAGAGTGTGTCTTGTAAGCAGAACTGTCCAACGATAAAGGTCGTTAGGTCATTTCTACAAAGCAACAGACTCAAGAAGTCCTTTATGTTTGGCCTAAAAAGTAGACTTGACAATTTTGGCCTATCAAGGGGGTCTTGTTGGATACAGAAATAGGAGTTGCAATAAAAACACAAGTCAGGAACTTTTTAGGCCAACTTAAAGTCCAGATGGATGCCAAAAAGAAACCCAGCAATTTCTTGTAACAATCTAGACTTTACAAAACATATAAAAAGGTGGCTAATACAAAACTTTACGAGAGACACTGAGACTTGTTGGGTGTTTCCTTAGTAGAGTGTAAAAACAGCCTCTGCTTGGAAGTATTGTTGAAAGAGAAGTTAGGATTTCCATTTCCTTCCTTGCAGCAGTCTATGGAGCAACCACCGTCTCGTCAAGACCTGCTCCTCGCACGAGTGTTTACAAGTCCAACATTCAGCTGAAGACCCCCAGAAGGACGGACGCTTTCCAGAAAATTTCATTTGACGCTTCCACGACCGCTGAGGCTAAAGAGCAAAAGCTACCGGCAACAAGGGACTCAAAGGCCGAGTTCACCTCTTTACTAGAGAGGTCTCCGGGAATCAACTCAGGCCTTAAGATCGCCACAAACAATGTGGCGTCTGGTCAGCAGAAACCCAACAGTGCAGTTGAAAGCGTTTCCGTGGTAACGTCGGGAAGTGGCGGAAAAGCAGCAGGTAAGTCCGACACTCGTAGGTTAACCATTTACCGCTAGAGGTTCAGCTCCAGCGTTGACACTCTTTGGACAACCGTAACTCTTCAACCGTTACCAAATTCCAGACTTGAACTGTTAAACACTTCATAGTAGTGAATTTCTTACGCAATCAACGTAGATCAGCTGATTCTTTCAGGAAGAATAGCAGCTTTTGGCACAAAGTCAATATCCGGTTGGCTTTCTCCACATCAGTATCAGTGGATTGTACAGGATCAGTTGATTGAGTAAATGGTCCAAGAGTTACAGAATGTTAAAGAGCGTTTGTTATTTAGTGGTTTAGCTGTCGAAATCTCCAGAGTTAAGCCATGTTAACAATTATTGCGATTCTTGTGTCAGTGGCGTCCAGTTTTAAAGTCAATGTACAAATGCGCTCAGATCTCCTGCAGAGCCTTTTGAACATTGGCTGTTTGCCGTTTTTGGCATCACATCAATCCCAGAATTCAAATTGCAGTCCAACCATATTTTTTCTTTTGCAAAATTGTTTTGATTTTTAAATATGATTGTGCAGGTTTTTTTGACAAAATCAAAAAGCCTTAGCAATTTTTTAAGCATATTTTATCGATAAATAACTCTGACTTGGCTCGGAGAAACCCTGGCCCCTTCCCCTCCCCTTTTGCTCTGTTTGCACACTCACTCTCGAGCTTATAGCCTCAAGCTAGCATTAGCGGCGCAAAAATAATGGTGAGTAATATCGGATCAATATGGCTGTACAGTTTTGGACCAGAGGCCAACTCGGACAAGGAAAAGAAATGCGTGGAAGGGGTTGGAAAGAGACTGTGGTACGCCCAGTCAGCAGTCGCATCATTAGTCCCAGCTTTTTCTAGCATTCGGTTTTCTAATCCAACACAATTTGAATTAAGGAAAAGACAAAAATGTAGTTTTAATTGTAAATTATTTGATATATGTCCTCAATTATAGGAAAAATTCTACAATAAAATGTTAAAAATACAAAAAAAGATGATATTCATTAGAGTGTGTCTTTACAAAATTATGAACTTTGACACAGAAGACTCTTACCGACAACCAATCACGGAGTCAGCTTTGGTATACTTTATATGAGACATAAAGTCAATGCTCTCATTTAGCAATTACACTAAAAACTTTTTACAGTAGCTCCTCCCACATGTGTCCGGAGCGTCAAGTAGCTAATTTGACGTGCGTTGAAAGAGAGGTGTCCAATGGCAATTTGATGCACAAATGGGGGTCACTATTTAAATATTCCCTTACTTGCTTACATAATTGGAGTCAAATGCTCTAAGGAACTTTCTGGATGGTAAATTTCAATGAAAGAAATAAATGTTAATTTACTCACTAGTCTGATTACTGGTCTGCAGATAAAAAAATAAAACTTGTTAGAAAAACAAGTGATATAAAATTTGACTACAGACATAGGCAGGTCAGAATTGCTCCACAAGCTGATCACAAACCGAGCCGTTCTACATGGAACATCAGATCTGACCACACAACCGCATTGTCTTCCAGGATCCCCCCTGGCTAAGGCCGTCAACATGTCGGCCACATGCGCCAGCCGGCCCTGCTTCCCTGGAGTCCAGTGCATCAACCGCAGGCCGCCGCACGTCGGCTACGTCTGCGGACGCTGCCCACCTGGACTGTACGGCAATGGGCGCGTCTGCATGAAGACCCCCAAAGAAGGTTAGGACTTCCTTTCCACATTTCCTTATTTACTCCAGTCAATGCTGAAATGTCTTTGGTCGGTGTGATTGGTCTGAGATGAGATTTGTTGAGATGACTATAAATGAAATGTATGTCGGTCCAGTAAGACTTTTGATTCAGTCTATTTTCAATTTTCTAAAGAAATTATCTGTTGTTTGTGCTTCTTATTATCAGAAAGACTGCAATTTATGGCAGTAGACAAAACATGATAGTAGTATGACGCTCACTGAATGCAGAAACCACATGGCCAAAGGGTCTTACTTGAGTCATCTTTTTTGGCAACATTTTCAATGGACCAACAAAGACATTTTCTTCTATTCCATAAATCTAGAAAACTATGTTCCATCTTTTTTTTATCAATTATATCTCCAATTGTATGTATGCTTTCTCCGGGAGTATTGCTGTTTTCCCACAAACACAAGTGGCGGGTTCGGGGCGCCCATATGAGGTTATTGCTCAAGTATCCATACATCTGTCGAAAAAGAAATTGTACCCATAGATACTTTAACTCTTCAAAGTTAAAAATTTTTGCCGCATGTCAAATTTTTTTACGTTCCATGCCATCGCGTCACCAAGTAGCACCTCTCGCCACACCTGTACACTGACCTAGCATCAAAACTGAAAGTTTGAAGTTAGATTTGTTGCAGAAGTCTTATCTGTCCTTTAAAAAAAAAGTTTTGTACTATAAGGATTTTGTATCCGTAGAAAAGAAATCGTAAGATTTTGTACTGGCCTGGTGAAAAGTCCTTCTGACGGTGTTAGGTGGGAATCATCTTGAAGAAACTGAGAGACTTTTGTGTCTTCCCTCAGCATCAAGTCGTCTCCTTCAGCAGCAAACCTTAGTCAAACCCAGTCGATCCCCTTACAGAGGCAGTAGTCAAGTGTCCAAGCTCCACCTACCTAGCCTCCCAACAAGACGCAGCTACAAGCACCTGTCCTCACCTGTAACCAGAGAGAATCCACGACATGTGGAAGCGGCATCGCAAAGAGGAGCTGGGACAGGACGGAGAGAGGCAGTTACTATTCCTAAAGATAATCCAAGGACATCTACCAGGGTCTACAATTCCAGATCAGTCACCATCGAGAACACAAGATCTAGAACCAGTACTCATACAAAGGTGGACTCTGAGGTGAGTTGATAGTTGAGTGACTGAAATTTGCATCCATAGACTTGAGCAGCACTTTGATCCTTCTCTGTGGTGTCTACTAGTCAAAAGGAACACCAGCTGGAGCCAAAGTTTATGAGATGACTCCATCCAGACAAGTTTATCCAATTGCAAAGCCCCAACAGAACCCAAAACCCCGGCTCAACTACCAAGTCACCACCCGCGCCAAACCATGGACCCCGCCCAAACCAGCTGTACCTCTCACTGCCGCCCTCACAGCTCTGTCCTATTCTCTGTCTGAGTCCGACTTCTCCGCCGACGGAGAAGATTCGGAGTCCAGATCAGAGGATACGAGAGTACAGAGGACAGAACTGATGCTAACAACTCAACGGGAAACCGTGGACAACTCCCCGCCACTACAAACCAGCTCCATCAGGGAAGGGGTCAGGAGCGGCACTTCAGCTTATAAACTGCCAGTGAGCTGTTCGGAGAGGCCGTGCTTTCCTGGTGTCCAGTGCCAATCGTCCATGGAGGGAGGCTTCCGGTGTGGGAGATGTCCTGTAGGATATACTGGTGATGGACGGAAGTGTCAAGGTAGTACTCATCTGTGAACTGGGGAGCAGCCACCAGTAGGGCGGTGTGTCCTACTTTTGAACCCGGTGGATGTCCACAAAAATCTAAACAAGTTCTTGTTCTCAAGCTCTTTGCAGGCACGCGTGTGGAAGGAACATGCAATGTGCTGCACCCAACACATGTCGTTGCAAACCGGGATACACAGGGCCAAACTGTCAGTTCGGTAAGAGACGGACTCTAGATACAAACAATGCCTCCATCTTTGGATCAACATTTGCTTTCCTAATTTTCCCTTTTTTTAAACGGATTTATAAAGCGATCTGTGCTCCAGAGTGCATGAACGGCGGTGTTTGCATCGCTCCAGATGTGTGTCAGTGCCCCAGAGGTTTCCAGGGGGAAACTTGCCAGGAAGGTATAGTTGATCCGCGCAAATCTCCCAAAAATAGAGACGACTTGTTCGGACAGTTTAAGGCTAAGATGGGAACTTTACATACATTTATGAAATATGATCATTTTAGCATGTTTAGTTGGTACAATTGAAATGTGTTTCTGAAGCTCTGTGCAGGTTACCATGTGAAAATGGAGGTAGCTGTGTGGGAATCCAGACCTGCTCCTGTCCGTATGGCTTTGTTGGTTCTCGCTGTGAAACAAGTGAGTTTAAAAATGGATCGTTGGTTCTTACTGAGTTTTTTCTTTAGTGTATTTGTTGCAGTTTTTTTTTTTAACCAGAGATTAGGTTCAAAAAGTATTATCCAAATTTCCATGGAATACTGAATTCCAGAAAGATATTGGTGGAAACCACCCCTCCAAGATCTTTTTGGGTTTTTTTTTTTCACAAAAAAACCTAAAGTTGCAACAATTTTTCAGGAAAAATTCCAATGTATTTTTCTTTTAACTTAAGCACACATTTTAGTGATTGTTTTCAGTCCCTCCCAGTTTACAAAGGAAAATTATATGAAACCCTATAGGAAATGGACAGGTTTTATGGGAAAATCCTAATCAAACTGTGTTTTATTAAGAAATAAATCAACTTTATTGACTTATCGATGAAAGAGCTCCATAAAATAAACACAATTATATACTATCAGCATCCTTAGTACATTTTACACAAAAAAACATTATATTCACACATGTGGTCAAATGACAGACATGGTAAATTCACACTTGTGGTAAATTTACACAAGGGATCAATTCACGCACATGTTAACTGGTAAACATGGTAATAATGAACTGTTTGTTCTATAGCAGGGGTCTCAAACTCAATTCAGCCGGGGGCCGCTGGAGGCGGAGTGTGGGTGAGGCTGGGCCGCATCAGGATTTTCACAAGAAAATC
>NC_050513.1:17787677-17799293 GCF_002922805.2 Oryzias melastigma | reverse complement strand
CGTTACATTGGAATTAACTTTTTTGTTGTTGGATCCAGTGGTGTGTAACCGTCACTGTCACAATGGAGGTCGCTGTGTGTCCCCAGATGAGTGTCTATGTCAGCCCGGCTGGACAGGACCCACGTGCGAAACCGGTTAGTTTGTCCCTGCTAGCTTAAAGACGCGTGAGGTTTATGCTAGCGCTAACAGCCTCTCCTCCTCCAGCTCTGTGCTCCCCCGTCTGTCTGAATGGAGGTTTGTGTGTCCGACCAAACGCCTGCGAGTGTCCTCGCGGTTTTTACGGGGCTCAGTGTCAAAACGGTAAGTCTTTAGGTTTTGGAAAAGCTAAGATGTAATAAAGGCTTTTTGGTAAAAACTTTCTTTCTCCTTCAGCTGTCTGCAGTCCACCGTGTAAAAACGGAGGGATATGTATGAGGAACAACGTCTGCTCGTGTTTGCAGGGATACACAGAGAGCCGCTGTGAGAAAAGTGAGTTTATCGTCTACAGTGCCCTCTAGTGGTTGTTGCTTTTTATTTAAAAAAATCTGATACAAGTCATACCCCTGGGTAAATTCTTCCAGTAAGCAGGACTCACTACATAATGAACAAATATTGCTCCATTTCAATTGTCTTACACATTTTGTTTAAGTACATTATTTTTAATACTTCATTAGTTAATTTAATATTTTTGTAACTTTATTTTCAAGTTTTCACAGAATTTTACATTTTTTTTATTTTATTCTAATTCATTTCTTTGTTAAAAATTCAGAAAAGATTCTTGGCCTTTTAACCGTTGTTCACGTTTTGTACATTTTAATTTCGGGGTAGGGCTCTAATTAGCATTTCACATTTTGCAAGAAGCTCGTTTAGCATTTTACTTTACAAAAAGTATTTTTATTGTTTAAATTTCCTACTCCGTCTGTTGTAGTATTTTTAGCATTTAGCAGTTAAAAAACCTTCAATTAATATAATTATTCTTTTAAATTTTGTTTGATTTTGTTTAGCTTTCCTTCAGGTTCTTCGCAAATGTATTGATGCTACTTAGACTTGAAGATTTCTTTTTTGTAAACTATTTGGTTATGTTTATACCTCTTAAATGCTCTTTATTTTTAATATTTAGCCTAAAATATTCAATCTAAATTAAAAATTAAAAAATCTTAAAATCTAAATTAGCTTTTTTTTGTCATTTCTATCATTCTACTTTTTTGCATTTCCTTTTAACAATTTGACTTTTGTTGTGGATAATTAATCATTACTTTTTAAATGACTCAATAAACCTTTATTTATAAATGATGATGTCTCAATGCTTTGGGTCTCATTTGGCTGTTTTAGTTTAAGTAAGATAATTACCATAATCCTAAAATTACATTAGCATTTTAGCATCCTTTGTTAGCATTTTTCTAAATTTAAGAAGAAATGACATTAGTAAATATAATTTTGTGCTATTTATGTGGGATTTAGATTTGTTGTTGACAGTGATGCCTTTATTGGCTAAAAAGAATTAAAAGTTACATTTTGTTGTTACAGTATATGATTTAAATTTGCAGTCCTTTCAGTTTAAAGCTAAGCTACTGTTTTGCTCCCCTCCCCCCGGCGCAGGTGTGTGTCAGCCCAGCTGCATGAACGGCGGCAGGTGCGTGGGTCCAGGTGTTTGCGACTGCCCATCTGGCTGGCACGGGAACAAATGCGAGAAACGTAAGGAGTGCCGTATATAGAAAAAATATTAATGAACCTGTGTAAGTTTAAAAAATAAACGACAAAAATCAGAATATTTGCAGAGTAAACGGTTAGCTGGAATGCTTTGTGCAGGAATTTAAAGACCCGGTGATCAATTCTTAATATTCCGTTGAGGTTATGTCACATAAAACAGATTGGTCCCGTTGCAGCCAGCTGTCTCCAGAAGTGCCTGAATGGAGGAGAATGTGTCGGTTCCAACACCTGCCACTGTTCCCCCGGGTGGCACGGCACGCTCTGTCAGATTCGTGAGTATCAGTGCAAAAAAACCTCAAAGTCCTAACACAAGTCCATCTTTGGAGAAGTCGTCTGTTTTTGGTTCAACACCAGAAGGTCACATTGTGGTTCCTTTTCCGTCACGTCTCAGCTCTCTGTGAACAAAAGTGTCTGTATGGGAGCCGCTGCATCCGGCCGAACGTCTGCGCCTGCAGAAGAGGGTACTCGGGGTCCCTGTGCTCCAAGAAGGTAACGGAGGCTTCACTTTCTTTGAAACATGTTTAAGAATGTTAAAGAAAGCTGCTAAAACCACGAGACTCCAGTACAACTGCTGTAGAGACAATCTAGAAACATGAGGTGTAAATGAAAACGTTGAAACCAAGAATTTAATGATGAGGTTAGACGGATTTAGACAATCAGTCCCTAACAATTACTGGTAAACTTCCTTTTGTTTTTAACCAACTCTGATCCAGAAGCTGAACAGATTCAGCTGCTGTTGTGGGTCTTTGTAGTCAGCAGATGTTGTTCTATTATTTCAGCTACCGATCCTGAGAGGCTGATCGTCCAACAGCCATCCAACATCCTGAAACACAAACAAGGTCTTCATCCAACGCACAGCTACTGTTCAGCCATCGTCCAGCTAATGTTCATCCAACGCCCAACTTAAGTTTATTCAACGTTCAGCTAATGTTCATCCAACATCTAGCTAAAGTTCATCCAACGCCTAGCTGTGGTTCATGCATCACACAGCAAAGGCTCAAATAACGCCCAGCTAATGTTCATCCGTTCATCCAACACACCACGAACGTTCATCCAACAAACCACTAATGTTCATCCAACTAACGTTGATCCAACGCACAACTAAAGTTCATCAAACACCTTGCTAACGTTCATCCAACAAACCACTAATGTTCATCCAACTAACGTTGATCCAACACACCACTAAAGTTCATCCAACGCCTTGCTAACGTTCATCCAACTAACGTTGATCCAACACACCACTAAAGTTCATCCAACGCCTTGCTAATGTTCATCCAACTAACGCTGATCCAACGCACAACTAAAGTTCATCAAACACCTTGCTAACGTTCATCCAACAAACCACTAATGTTCATCCAACAAACCACTAACGTTCATCCAACAAACCACTAACGTTCATCCAACTAACGTTGATCCAACACACAACTAAAGTTCATCCAACGCCTTGCTAACGTTGATCCAACACACCACTAAAGTTCATCCAGTGCCTTGCTAACGTTCATCCAACTAACGTTGATCCAACACACCACTAAAGTTCATCCAGTGCCTTGCTAACGTTCATCCAACTAACGTTGATCCAACACACCACTAAAGTTCATCCAGTGCCTTGCTAACGTTCATCCAACAAACCACTAACGTTCATCCAACTAACGTTCATCCAACACACCACTAAAGTTCATCCAACGCCTTGCTAATGTTCATCCAACTAACGTTGATCCAACGCACAACTAAAGTTCATCAAACACCTTGCTAATGTTCATCCAACAAACCACTAACGTTCATCCAACTAACATTGATCCAACACACCACTAAAGTTCATCCATCGCCTTGCTAACGTTGATCCAATGCACAACTAAAGTTCATCCAACACCTGGCTAAGGTTCATTCAACATTTAGCTGAAGTTCATCCAACGCCCAGCTAAAGTTTATCCAACAACTAGTTAACGTTCATCTAATGCCCAGTAAAGGCTTATCCAGCTAAAGTTATCCAACATACCACTAATGTTTGTCCATCGCCCAGCTATGGTTCACCCAACGTCCAACTCACTTTCATTTGATACTCAGTCACTTAATTATCCATCACAGTTTATCCTATAACCAGCTGATTATCATCCAACTCCAAGCTCAAGTTCATCCAGAGCCTTCCAAACATTAGGAGGAGCAGCAAGAAAACGAGGCTAGCTCTGGGTTTTCATTTGATTAAATGGTAAACTTAGAATTCATTTGAAATACTGTTACTTTTCTCTTTTTCTACTGTAAATATCTCTATGTTCAGAGTATTCACCCCAAACACACAATTTACTCTGCATATTTATTTATTTGGTTGTTTTATGATGTCTCATATTTCCTGTTGTACATATTTTAAACACTGTGTAATCTATTGTTTTATCAACAAACTGTTGTCTACTGTCTGTTTTGGAGAAAATTAAATATTGAAGTTAAAGTTTCAATGAGTGCTGTGTTGATAATAAATGTTATAAAATCTTAATTTTAACTGAAATCATATTATTTTCCACAATAATCTCCAAATCATAGCGCTCCTGATGAAAAGTTTAAAGCTGTTGGGTCCACCCACATCTTAATGAAGAAAGTCTTACTGTAAAAATGCACAAATTTGAGGTCTAAATTAAAAATACATTACTTATCCAATTTTAGATCAATTGGAAGTACAGTAAATAAATATACAACGAGAAAACAGGCGATACATAGATTATTGTTTTATGTTAAGACTGACTTTCTTACATGGAACTTTTGCTACCTGCTCCTAGTGGTTTTTGATGGAACTGCAGGATTTATGTTTTTGATTTACCCTAAAAACAAAAACTGGAAGATTCATGTAATTGACTGTAAATGAGAGCTGGACTGAGTAAGTGTGACATCATCCATAGATTTCCAGCTCCAACAAGGTGAACTCAATTCAGTCACCATTTTTTTGAGACACGGACGCCATGTTGGAACCAGATGACATCAGTAAGCAGTCATCGTTTCTATGGCAACCGCATTGGCCAATCAGGAGTGAGCTTGATAGAAAAGGCCACACCCCTACCACTTGAAAGCAGGCTACACTAAATCAGTTAAATGTCGGAAATGTACGACGTTGGGGCCGGCTGACACCGCCTACTTTAATTAAGGCTTCTAATTGGTCCGTTTATATCTTAAGATATTGTAAAAAAATAATTTGGATTAGCAAAACAATATTTAACAGCAATTACTCCGTCACTCTAGTGGTCAGAATAACCACTCTTGCCTCATTATTTTTAATTTCTCTATATACTGGGATTTAGGCTTCCAGGAGCCAGCGAGTACTTCCTGTTTGGAACGCGAGGGGGAGGAGTCAATCAGTTCAATTCTAATGCTCAACAAAAGATTGTTTTAGCAGCATTTATTGCCATCTAGTGGCAACAACCATGCAGTGAAACCTGAGAAAACTTTCACGGGAAAATCATCTCCCACAGAGTAAAAAAAAAAAAAAAAAAAAAAGAAATTGGTTTTTTGTCTCCATCTGTCCGTCACAAAGCCAATGAAACGGACAAACCGCCAGTCACTCTGAGCTCGACAGAATCCCACAGCAGGCATCACCCCTTCAGATATTTATATCCACCCCCAAAGATGGCTCTGGCCAAGGTGGTGGAGGAGGAGGAGGAGGGTGTGCGTCCATTATGGTGGGCTGTGACGGGACGGGTCGGGTCGGCACACCTGTACTGTTCACTCAGTGGAGGCAGAGCTGCTGGCCAAGAGTAAAAGTGCTAATAAGAGACGGAAACCAGGATGTGAGCAAACAGAGGATTTCTATTGGTTGATCGCCACTGGAATTGACATTTTTGTCCAATTGAAATCCATAAAACATTTTTTTTAAATGTGATTTTTGTCACGTCTTCCTCGTATGGAGACATTTCTGGGAGAAAAAAAAATGATGTTTTTAGTTGTTTTTTTCCACACTTCTTGTTTGTATTTCCACCTAAAGCCCAAATAAGTTCCTCACAGAACCCCACTTCACCAGGACGGATCTGGGGGTTCTGTGTTGCCACAGCACGTCCCAATATAAACCTCCATCCTCCCGATCACAACAGGTGCCCTTCACCCCTTCGCCCCTCCCCCGGTGGCTCCACCTGTCCCCCCTCTTCCGCGGCGGGACTGGCGGTGACCCAGAAAGCCGCCGTCACTCGTTTTGGGGGGACACACGGCTCGAGCCCCCTCATCGGTCACCGGATCGGCGGCAGCTGCTCGACCCCCCGCTGCTATTTTCACCCCTCGGGATGAAGTGCCTTTTTGATCAGCCCCCCTCCCCGTCCGGAGCTCCATTCTGTCCCCGACCCGCGGCAGGATGAAGTCCAGCTGCAGCGCCGTGCGCACCGAGGGCTTCGCCTCCGACCTGGAGGACCCGGAGAGCGGCAGCGACTGCTCCAACAGCCCCCGCAGAGAGCCCGGGGGGGCTGTGAGGGAGGAGGTGGATGACTCTCAACCCGCAGGGTCCATCCAGAGGAGGAGAAGGAGCAGCAGCGGAGAGGCGCGTCTGTGTGGCGTGAGCAAGCAGAGGCAGGCGGCGAACGCGCGGGAGCGGGACAGGACGCACAGCGTCAACACGGCTTTCACGGCGCTGCGCACGCTCATCCCCACCGAGCCCGCCGACAGGAAGCTCTCCAAGATAGAGACGCTGCGGCTCGCCTCCAGCTACATCTCCCACCTGGCCAACGTGCTGCTGCTGGGGGAGGACTGTGGGGACGGTCAGCCGTGCCTGCGCTACCAGGGCGTCCTGCACGGACCTGCTGCACTTAACACGCCCCCACTGCGGCCCATCTGCACGTTCTGCTTGAGCAACCAAAGAAAACTGGTAAGAAGCTTTTTAAATCTGTGCATGTGCATTCTCAAACCTCCAGGTGCGCGCCCTCAAACCTCCAGGTGCGCCCCCTCAAAACCCTAGGTGTGCATCTTCAAACCTCCAGGAGTGCACCCTCAAATCTCCAGGTGCGCACCCTCAAACCTCCAGGTGCGTCCCCTCAAAACCATAGGCGTGCACCCTCAAACCTCCAGGTGCGCACCCTCAAACCTACAATTTCGCATCCTCAACCCTCCAAGTTCGCACCCTCAAACCTCCAGGTGTGCACCCTCAAACCCCTAGGCGCGCATCCTCAAACCTCCATGTGTGCACCCTCAAACCTCCAGGTTCACATCTTTAAACCTCCGGGTGTACAACCTCAAACCTCCGGGGGCGCAACGTCAAACCTCCGAGTGTGCAATGTCAAAGCTCCGGGTGCGCACCCTCAAACCCCCAGGTGTGCGACCTCAAACCTCTGTGGGCGCAACCATAAACCTCCAGGTTCGCACCCTCAAACCTCTAGGTGCAGATCCTCACACCTCCAGCTGTGCATACTGATTTGGTGTGCAACATCAAACTTCCAGGTGTGCAACTTCAAGCCTCCAATTGTGCAATCTTACAGCTTTAGGTCCACAACCTCAAACCTCTAGGTGTGCAATCCTCAAACTTCCAGGTCCGCACAAAACAAACGAGCTGCTACATATCTTTAAGATCCAAAAAGAGAATGTGCTTCAGCCTGTTCAAAAATTAAAAACTGACATCGTAACTCTTCAGAAAACAAAAAAATACTTAATTTCACAAAAATCTGCTTGTTTTTCCTTTGTTGTCATAGTCTTTAGGCTATATTCTTAATTGAAGTCTTTGTAACGGAAGTCCAAGGTGAGCAAATTTAAACACTTATTTTAATTTAAATGTTCACACAATTTATATTAGAAAATAAAATATGTATTTACAAAAGATGTCTTTGTGTTTACTTAAAACGAGAAAAAGAAAAACATTTTTGAAAATTATAAAATTTACGTATAACCAAATAAGTTTTTTTTTTATTGATTAAAAAAAATTGTATTTACTCTTTATGAAATTCATACATTTACAAAAAAACTAAATCTAAAACATTTATATATTTAGAATTATACATATAATGTAAAATATGTAACCTAAAAAAATGTGTATTATTTTAATTGCTACTTTTTTGAAAATAACAAAAAAAACTTATTTAGAAAGAATGTAAAATTAAATGTTGTAATTTTGCTATAATTTTATTTGAAAATAGAGATAATTATCTAATAAAAAGCTCAATAGAATAGAATTCTAACATGATAGTGGCATTAAAATAAACACTAGCATGTCCTCTTTGGGCTTCCGTAGATTCATCCATGCTTTCATCTTCCTAACTTTGCTGTTTTTTGTAAATGTTGATGGTAAAAATGTGTTTGTTTTTGCAGCTCAGAGATGGAGGGAAGTTCTCAGCAGTCGTCTGAAATGAAAGACACCCAGACGGATAAGAGCCGCCCCCCTCACCCCCCCCTTTTGTTTACATACTGGACTTTGTAAATATAAGTTATTTTTAGAATTATTCTAGAAAATGACAAAACAGCACTTTCTGTTTGCGTTGGTGTGATTGTGGACCTCCGTGTTTTGGCCGAGTCGTAACTCGAGCCGATGTGTGAGGCTGCACCTGACGTGGGGCTATTTCGGTCCTGGTCATAGTACAAACTACCCCAGACCGCCCGCCACCCCACAGCATGTCTGCAGGCTAAAAAAAAAAAAAAAAGTCTGGTCGCCTTCGGTCACATGGAGGAAAACGAGGAGCGGCTGGTGCAGCGGTTGCTGTCAGTTTAAACCTCCAAGACCGACGGAAAGGTGAAGGTAAAGCGATTTCTGCCCGGTCCTACCCCTAGTGGTCAACACTGGGTACTACAACAACAATTACAGATCGGTGTTAGAGGCAGGCCTTTGTTTCACTATAGTTTATCTGCAGTCCCTAGTTGAAGTCTTAACAGTTTGAAGTACTTTTGTATTACTCAAATATTCCCAAATAGCCCAATTACCAAAAAAAATTCCAATAATCCATAACTCTATACAATAAAAACTTATAACAATAAATGTAGAACAGTAACGACGTACTCATCTAGTAAGCAGAGGAATTAGAGGATGAAGCGTTTAGACTTGTAGCGTTCCGTCTAACGCTGATGCTAATTTTATGCCCCCATTTGAATATTTCGTAACTGTCAGAAAAGACGCAGACGATACTCTTTTTCCAGCCAAGTTTGGCTAACTTTTAAGAAGATGCTAATTTAAATTTTAACAATTTATTAGCATTGAAAGGATGATTTATTATATATTTTTTTAAATAAATGTAGCATTTGTGTCGTATTAACCGTAATCAGGTAGACATGGTGATACAGTTCTGTAGTGCTACTATATAGCAGAGTTAGCATAAACGAGGCTAACTTAAATCATATTTTTGCCTATTTAAAACACTACGCAGCACCATTTGGTACCATAAAATGTCAATTTAAAAATAAAAACATAAGTTAAGTTAATTCTTTGGAGTTTTTTAGCCGTCTGCAGCTTTTGAAGTAAAAAATGTGTGAAAATAATGGTAATTTGACAGTAAAAGCTCATGTGTAAATTTAATTTGGCAATATTACCTAAAATACAAACATAAGAAATCTGACAACAATGCATGTATTTATCAGAAAATGAGGGGAAATTTAAAAAATTTAAAAAAAAATTTAAAAAAGGGTTTCTGTGATGTTTTATCAACAGAAACCTGGACAAATACCTTTAACCTTGTGATTATATAAAATGCACCTTAATTGCGTAAGAATTAAAGCAAAAAAAAAAGGAAAAAGATAGTTAATCCTACTTTTGCTGTTTATTTCACTAACTTTTAAGCAAATGGTAAATTGAAATTTAACAAGTTATATCAGAGATCTTTAAAAAAACAAACAACAACAAAAAATACGAGCATTTTTACAAGGACAATTAATCACCTTTAATTTTGATAAATGATGATCATTGTCTCCACATTTGAGTCTAAGAACACTTTAGGTTAAATATCCAGATTTTTCTATTTGTAAACAGTGAATCCGTCCCATAAAAATGTGCTAGATTGCAGGCTGTTAGCTTAAAAGAAGCTAAATTAAGTAACGTTTTTTCTATTTAATGGACTACAGAGCACTGTTAAGACAAAATAAAAGAGTGAAAAAAAAAAAACACAACTTTGGCTAGTTCTAACGATTTTTTTATTTTACGTCTGCAGCTTTTATTTGTATTGTAAGAAGACAAAACAGTTAAAAATAATGCTAATCCTACAGTGAAATCTTAAATTTGTCGTGTTTATTTTACAATATTAACCAAAAGTCAAACACATTTATAGGATTTGGTACAATATTTGATTGTTTTAACATTTATTTATAAATATTCAGTGATAGAAAATTTCATACAAAAAACAAACCGAGTGTCGGTGTGGTTATATCTTCGGATCTATGGAACCCTGGATGAGCCCATTTCACCATCTCCATACTTTTAAGTTTTATACAGCACATGCATTATGTGTTTATATATATATATAAGTTTTGTTATATGTACCTCAAAATAACAGGAAAACCATACAATTCTTTTATTTTTAAGCATTAATGTACCTATTTTACCTTGAGTTTTCTCTGAAACTTTTGGGTTTTTAAGCGTTAGACAAAAACAGCACATTTTTATCAGTGTACCAAGTTTTGCACTAATCTGGAAAAATTCTAATGCAACAACTTTAAGAAGAACTGGATCTCTTGACACGTAGGAGACAACAGTAAAACCCTTAGAGAAGGTTGCACACTACCTCAGACCCGTTCTAAACTCAAAGGCCTACCTCTAAACTACATGAATAACGTGACTGTTAAAGTACTTGAATGAACTGTTGTTTGCACATTAGTTACTGACAAAAAATGTATTTTTGTATGAATTCAATAAAGAAAACCTGTAAAAACCATCTTGAGTTTTCGTATATTTACCTTTGAATGTTTTTTTATCTCATGATCAAAAAATGTGGACTTATATTTATTTTGTGTGGAACACAAATTCCCACAAAAACAGAAAAATAAACTACTTTTTTTCCAATGCTACATTTTTCCACAAAAAAAATTTCTTTCTCTAAAAGAAAATAAAAACATATAAGTAACAGTGGTCTCCATATTCCATTATTGTCCAAAATATATGGTAAATTGGTCGTTTCGGCCCATATGTAAAGAAATAGAGGCTTTATTCGTACAGAAATCATAGACAAACAAAACAAGAAAAATATCAAGCGACTGGAAATGTGCAGTAAGACGAATAAAGTTTATTTTGAATTAGCACTTGAATAGTAGCCGAGAGTAGCTTCATTTATATGAAGTGTTTTGGTTTTGTTTTAATAATTTCATTTGCGGAGTTTATGCAATCGAACTATTATTTAACCCTTTAACACCTGAGATCTTGTCAGTGACACAAAAAACACGCTTTTTTGAACGAGCGAAACTCTCCGCCCGCCTAGGCAATTAGCTTAATTCCGACATATTCTAGTGTATAACGAAATGCACTTTACGTGAAGTATTGCTCTATGACGCAAAGCTGTTATTCCTTAAATCATCTCATTTATATATATATATATATATATATATATATACCCAATAATTTCCAAAATCCATTTAATTTACCAGAGCCTGGATTGATTCTATTTAGATTTTTTTTTTTCGATTCTTTGAATCCGCTGAATTCAATTCAGTTCAATTTTGAGTTTAAACTGTTTTCACATTTAGACACATTTGTTCAGGAAAACAATCCATCTAAATGTATGTTGGCATCAAGCTAGCGGTCTTTAGCATTACGGGTTTGAATTGATCTCCACAATTCATTGATTTTGTCAACCCAGCCGCACTGTAAAGTGGTGAATATTAGCAAAAAGGTGCTTTTCGCAAATTCAACGGTTAAAAGGTTGCAGTCAACAAAAAAAAAGTTAAGATCATGTTGAATTTTGATTATTAAATCATTAAATTTCGTATTTCTTCATATATGCACTTCGTAACAAAACTAATTTTTTTTTAAGAAATAACGTCTTTTCAAATGTCATAAATTAA
>NC_050513.1:17785642-17787642 GCF_002922805.2 Oryzias melastigma | reverse complement strand
TCATTTTGACTTCCATATTTTGTATAGACTAGGTTTAATTTAAAATAAAAACCCAGAAATCTGACCACTGACGCAACCATTTCTATAAAATGTTCTTGAATGTTTCCACTTGTTTAAATAAAATTATTTTTTTTTAATAGAAATAAAGGTTCAAGTTTTTCTTGAAATAAAAAGGTCACAGAAAGAACTGTTTCAATAATCTTTATTTCATAAAAAAGTCAATTGGTTTATATCAGATTAAAGAAAGTAGAAATCAATAATCAGGTAGCTGGCGAGGCATTTTACAAGGGGGCGGGGACTGTCTTCTGACACACTGACCAGAGCGACCTCGACAGGCAGCGGAGCTTTACTCAAAAAAAGAGAAAATATTAAAATAAAAAATACGAGACGAAGCCGAGGGGAAAACAAAACTTTGGCAAAACAGGTGAGGCTGTTTCCTCCGCTGTTGCTCGGAGACGAGCTCCAGGACGACCCGAACGCGCCGGGTTCACTCCCGGAGGTCTGATGGAATGATTCAGATTTCAGGAAAAACGCTCATGAAGAACAAAAATGTAAAGAGGGAGGAAAAAGTTGTCGGTTCTGCGCCCAATTTGATCGGCTAAACAAGCTGCAGTTTCAGGACTAGGCCTTCGTTTTCTTTAAATATCCTTTAAATACTTAAACAAGATGGGACAAAAGTAGGAGGAGGAAGAGGAAGAGGAGAGTACTACTACTACTGTTCCTGCCGATACTCCGGAAAAGAAAAAAAAAAAAAAAGAATAAAGCGCCGTCTGGTGTTGGAGGATTCAGTCCGCCTCCTCTTCATCCGACTCAGATTCTACAGAGAGAGGAGTCCGTTAGAAACATCACTTTTGGTTTTTCTTTGTTTAGTTTTATAAACGCAAAAAACATTTAAACCTTATTAAAACAAAACTACATTTCATGACAAAGTTTCGTTCCAGCTTGATTTATAGGAGAAATGCAATGAGACGCTTAAATGTAGTTTACAACCTTAAACTTATGTTTTTTCTGCTTCTACAAACTATTACTTTATCAGTTCTAAAATGCACAATAAGACTAACATCCTAAAGCAGAAAAATTACAAAACCGTAGCAGTTAAGGCCAGTTTAAGGCCTTTTAAAGCTAAACTACTACGTTTTTTTAAGGATTGTAAAGATTTAAAAGCTAAAAAATAAGAAAAAAGTGTTGTTTTGGTAACGTATACATTATGGAAGTAGATACCAAGGAAAAAGTAACATATATATATATATACATAAAATGTATGCTGCTCTTTATAGTTAAGAAAAGAAAAATGAACATAAGGGTAAGAAAGTGGGGGATGGGTTTAATCTAATATTTTGCATACCAGAAAAAGTCTTTTAAAAACTAAACTACAAACTATTTTCTATTATATTTAAAACCCTTCAACGCAAAAAAAATGTATTTTGAGAACAGAGATTTTAACTTGAATAAAAAAACTGAAATAGTTTGCTGCTGTTTTTTGGTAGAAAAAAAACGAACATCGAAGGAAAAAACGGGGGAGGGGTCTCACTTTATTTTCTTTTTAGTGATGCTAGAAAAATGTAGCTAAAGTTCTTTAAAAAAATGAATTGAAAAACATTTTTTTAGGATTTCTCAAATATTTAAAAGCTAAAAAGAAAAAGTAGCGTCTACCATTTTAAGAAACATTTATATTTTAAAAGCAAACAACACTAAAGAAAACAGAAACTGCTGAAATGGTTAGCTGAGTTTTTATTGGTTGAAAAAAAGGGAGGGAAAGAAACGTGGGGGAGGAGTCTATCCTTACATGTTTTTCCAAGAAAATCAAGTGTAGCAGCTAATGTCATCTAAAGTCCTTTCAAAAAAAACAAAACTTTTTTCTTTTTACGGATTTCAAACATTTGAAAGCTAAAAAACAGAAAAAAACTTATTTTTGAGAACATGTATATTTTAAAAGCCAACAACACTGAAGGAAACAGTTTGCTGTAATAGTTTGCTGTTATTGGTAAAAAAAAAAGAAC
>NC_050513.1:17779936-17785594 GCF_002922805.2 Oryzias melastigma | reverse complement strand
AGAAAAACGTGGGGGAGGGGGG
This sequence comes from Oryzias melastigma, assembly GCF_002922805.2. Classification (NCBI taxonomy): domain Eukaryota; kingdom Metazoa; phylum Chordata; class Actinopteri; order Beloniformes; family Adrianichthyidae; genus Oryzias; species Oryzias melastigma. The sequence continues at coordinate 17,785,572 of NC_050513.1, read as the reverse complement.
TAAGTGTTTCAGCCAAGGTCATTTAAAAACTAAACTACAATTTCTTTTTAGGATTTCAAACATTTGAAGGCTAAAAAGCAAAAATGTATTTATTTTTTTATACAGAAAGATAATTTTAGACAAAAAAATAAAAGAAAAAAAACTTGGGGGAGGGGAGGTATGGAGTCAAAACTGTATCAGATTGATTAAAATTAGGAAAGTAGATCATAAACTAAACAGCATTAAACTTGAAAATACATATAGTGAACTTGAAAAAAATAAAGAAAATGTTAATTTTATCTTATAAATAATATTTGGATTTATGCATTTATATTTCTTTCAAGTTTACAATGTGTATTTTTGAATTTTAAAATCTAATTTTTTTTTTTAGATGTATACATTTTTTATTTTCTTGAGTTTATAATCAGGTTTTTCACATTTTTCATGTTTCTTTGTGCTGAAGCAGGAAAATTAAATGAGTAAAACATTTAAGCAGAAGTTACTTAAAGGTCTTTAAAGTCTAAACCTAAGATTTTGTTTTATATTTAAAAGCTAAAAAAGGCTTTTATTTTGAGAAAAGACAGATTTTGACTGCAGACAAGTTGGAAGTAAACGGATCAACCGCATTAAGTTGCTGCCATTTTGGGATTTAAAAAAAGACGAATGTGGGAAAAAGTCGGGGGAGGGGTCTATCCTTTCATCTTTCTGCTCAGGCACACCTGGCTGTAATGACCGTCGTTGCCTAGCAACGACAGAGCAGAGATTACTGCAGATCACTATCAGGAGCTGGAGTTTGGGAAAAAACTAAAAGTAAATCCACACTAAGAGTTTCGAGGGGAGAAAAAAAAACTACTCTCAAGGAGAGAAACTAAAACCAAAGAGGAAGTTTGAGCCTTAGTGAACTTAAGATGACCTTTACCAAAGTCGTGTGAAACAGTTTCACTAATAGTTTTTCATATTTTCACTATTAAAGCCTCTTGAGGTCAATTTTTAGGTAATTTATTGTTCCAAAACACAAATCTACTTTCATTTTAGCACAGAATAGGATGACTGACTTAAAACTTTTACTTTATTTAAACAATTTTTAGTTCCAATCTTTCGCAGGAACGACTTTTATTTTGAAGTTTTAAATGCCGAGAAAGTTTAACGTCAAAACGAGCAGATCTCTCACCTTCCTCGGCGTTCTTCAGCCACTCCACAAACTTCTTCATCTGCTCGAGGAACACGCTCTTCCCCTTGGCGAGGTGGGCCTCCGTGTACCACTTCAGGATGGCCTCTTCGCTCAAAACGTCCGCTGGGGGAGGACGAAGAGTCAGACTGAACAGAGGCTCTCTCATCGATTCATCGGGCGGAGGGTGGCAGAGAAGACGCTGGACGAACCTTTGTAGAGGAGCACCACGATCTTCTGGAAGGCCTTCATGAAGTGGATGTTGTCGTAGCAGTACTCCTGGATCTTCAGCAGCAGGCTGAGCTCCGACAGACCCTGGGAGGTGAAGGCTTTCAGCAGTGGGCTGTATTGCTGCACACAAAGAAAACGGTTGGAGTTTAGCGTCGGGTATCCTAACTTCTCAGGTATCTATGCAATTATCGTAAACAACCGATGTTTTTGGGGATTAAATTAGAGCAGCTTTGTATCGTTGTGCGACTGTAAAGTGTGGCACATAGACAGTATATAGAGAACTGGACAGTTATAAAAAAATATTCATCTTTTGTACCGAAAGAAAACAACATTTGATTAATCTCCAGTTGTTGGACGTTTGCACAAAAACACAAAATGCTGTGTAGGGCAAGTATCAGAATATTCTGATATTAACAATCCGTTCGCAAAAGTGTGAATATTAGCGACGTTCGAGATCACCGATTTGAGATCCTTAGAAAAAGATCATTGGTACCAAAAGAAAAACTGCATTGAACAAATCTTCAGCCATTTGATGTTTGCACAGAACACAAAACACTGCTTAGGGCAAGTATTGGAATACTTGGATATTCGCAAAAATTTGAGCGTGAATTTTAGTGACATTCAAGATCGCCGATTCGTAATCTTTATAAAAAAAGATTGTTTGTATCAAAAGAAAAACATTTTTGCTGTTGTTGGCCGTTGTAAACACTGTGTAGGGCAAGTATTGGAATACTCGGATATTCACAATTTTACTGTAAATATTAGTGACATTTGAGATTGCCAATTTACGATCTTTATAAAAATAGTATAAATACACTTCAGGCAATACAATTAACGTTGTAAAATGCAGAATGATGTAAGATCTGAAGTATATAAACATATGCGTCACTGCAAGTAAATAGATCTTCAAAGTAAAACGCAGAAGGTTCTTATTTTCAAAATAAAGCTTTTGAGTAAGTAATTAAGAGATAAATTAAAAAAATCGTTTTGAATATTCTCGAAAACTTGAATAAAAAAAAATTTATATATAAAAAACTGTATAGAAACGCGTCTGGAAAATGTTAATCTATATTGTGAGTTATTTTGCAATTCCAAACAACATTCGATCAACTTTAAATCACAAACATTAGCGCAAAAACACAAAAAGCTGTGTTTGTGTAGTAGAAGGAATCATCCAGAGGTGATTTTAGCTGTACTTTGTGCTACTATTGGTATACTTAGAATTTGTATAAACCTGGAGAACATTTTTAGGATTGATTAAGATGATATAAAAAACATTGACTTGTGTTTTGTTTCCTGCTAAAGTTAACCAGGAAGTAATCATTCCAGCATAATGCATTGAATAGCAGGAATCGTGGTTCGATCTTGTGGGTCTTGATTTAGACCTACACACAACAGTGGCATCGAATTACAAAGGTGGCCCCGCCTCTGACAGCTGCTTTCTGGCTCCTCCCAAACCTCCCAACCGCATATCCGCCGCCCACCTTCAAGTGTTTGATGGCTTGTTCGGTCACCAGCTCCTCCTTCTTGTTCCACTCCACAGAGCTCATCACACTGGTCCAGATCATGCTGATCATGGCCTGTTCAGAGAGGTTGGACTTCTTCATCTCCTCCTTGGTGTAGGCGATGATCTGACAAGGACAGGAAGGTGGATTTGTGGAGCTTCAACACCAGTCAGTTGCTCACGTTCATTCACAAAGGCCTACCTCCTTCTGGGGGTCGCCGCGGGCCATCATCTCCTGGAGCTCCTTCTGCAGCTCCTTGCGGGCGCCGATGGACTGCTGGTTGCGGGCGAAGTCGGACAGCTCCTTCAGCCCCGCGTCAGTGAAGTACTTTGAAAAATGCTCGCAGCTCCGTTTGTTGGCAGGAAAGAGTTCCTGTTTGGGCAAACAGACTTGTCCAACCAACCCCAGAAGCTGAGATTATTCGCATTCGGACGCTTACCATCAGCCGGTTGTCCATGCCAACTTTACGGAGACTGCCGGCGACAGAGTTTATGTCTTTCTCCGCGATCCACGACTTGAACAGCTTGACAGCGAAGGCTGCGGAGACTCCTGCAGGGAAAGGGGAACAGGTCAGAACGTTTGCGCGCTTGCCAAACGGAGGTCTGGTAAGGTCGCAGAGCCTCACCTTCTTTGACGAGGTTCTCGTTGAAAAGGCTGCTCAGGATGGAGGCCGAGATGTTGCCGTTGGCCAGCAGGATGCCGGTCAGCATGGCCAGCTTGTTGCGCTCGGACTCGGTGAACCCCTTAAGGAACAGCAGCAGCTGCGGACGCAAAAGGTTGGATTGGTTTCACGAGCAACCGGCAAACAAACGATCACTTCTGTCAACCTGCTGGACCTTTTCCATCCATCTGCTCACCTGGCAGGTGTGGCCAGTGAGCCTTAATTGACTAAGTTGGAGGAGGCCTAACTCAGACAGGCAGGGTAGCATTTGGGTTTTACTTGGAGTTGTGCTGGTGTGTTTTGTCCTTTTCTTCCTCAGTAGTCTTAAACTGCTGGGTTTTGTTATTTTAATTTGGGGTAGTCTTGATTTGTGGGCTTTGTTTATTTGTTTTCTTTAGGTACATTTTGGTTAGGCACCCTTTAGCAGGGAGCTGCCGACTCCGACGGACTACATGGTTGGGTCAGCAGTCTCTCTGACTTATTTTATTTATGGGTTTCCCCATAGGGGACGTAACCCTCACCTTCTTGATCTCCTCTTCGAACCCCTTCTCCAGGTACTTGTAGCGCCTGATCAGCTTGTTAAAAACCTTTGAGAAAGAGTAAACAGAGTAAGCAACATTTTCAGACACACTCCAGCTCGAGGGACTCCACCTCTGCTCACCTGAGCATATGCTTGCATTGTCTCCAGGTCTTCTTGTGCCCTAAAGAGGCAGAACTCGGTTCGGGTCATGTCGTCGGACAGAGTCCCGCCTGGCGCTGAGGGCAGACTCGCGTTAGACAGCTCAGATTCCAAACGTAGTCTCTAAAAGTGAGGGGCAACTTACCCAGCATCCCGCCGGCCACCAGGATGTCGAAGAGTGTCTCTGCATACCGGCGGTAGTCGAGCTTGGCACCAGAGGCATCGAGAAACTTTGCGACCGCTTCCAAGTCAGTGCCAGTTTGATTCAAGCCTTGTACGATACTTTCTTGAAACTGAGTAGGGTCAAATCTCTCCTTTTCATCTGTGAACGGCAAGACACGCCGAGTCAGCTTCAGACAAGAATCAGAGAGACTGGGCAGATCTGAAGTGTTTGGCACGCACCTCTTTTCCTCGTTTTGAAACGCTGGCCGGTAAGCGTTGGCTTTTGCTGCTTTTGATTATTCATAAAAGACACCTTGAAAGAGACAAACAGTTCAAGTTAGGTATTTTAGTCATTATTGGCATCTCAAAATTCACTGACTACTTCCCAGTTAGCGCACTTAGCTAAGATTCTCCCCACTTTGTCTGGGTATTAAAATCTATAATTCCAAAATCTAGATCCATGGAAATTTCCCATAAGCCTCAAAAAAAATAAATAAATAAATAAAACTAGTCTTCATTGATGCACACTTAAATGGAAAAGATGGACCACAATGCATTGCATTTGAACTATTTGTCATTTGAAAAATGACAGAAACAAGTCACTTGAGGATGATATCCTATAAGTGTACTTTAGTAAATGGGATTTGATGTTAAAAATAAAGAAGGGAACATGTATTAGAATTGCATTAAGATTCAGGGAACTTGATCGTCCAGTGTTACTATCTTTTGGGCAAAGATTTTCCCTTTTCTAAGACTTCCATTGTGTCCTTTCTGAGTGGGTTAGGGGGTTGTTAGCCCTTCAACACCGGAGCTTTAGCTTAAGTGTTGACTCTTCAACCATTTGACGCAATTCTCGCCCCAATCTGAAGATGACACAAGCAGCTACTTACTAATTTCCAAAATGTTATACTTATAAAATACTTCCAAGATCAACGCAAATCTAAAAAAATAGCGGGGAAAAGTCGTACGAGGGCGCTAACCTATGAATGTACTTTAAGTAAATGGGTGCCGTAATACTTGTCGTAATTATTCAAATTTAGAACACAGGATAACCCCGGGTTATACAGTCGTCTAAGGGTTAAGAAGTGAATTGTTACTTTCTGAGAGGGTTAGGCTAGAAGGCTTGTACCATAATCAGTTTTAGGGAGGTGTTCACTCTGTAACTCTTCAACTGTTTTTCACAATTAACGTAGTTCCAGTGGATTCTATTGTGGAGAAAAGCAGCTTTGAACTAATATGGAACGCTTACAT
>NC_050513.1:17772156-17779651 GCF_002922805.2 Oryzias melastigma | reverse complement strand
CAGTGGATCCTGTGGCGAAGAAAAGCAGCTTTGCTCTAATATGCTACAAATTATTGTAATAGTAAAGTATTTGCGCAATTAAAAAATCTTATTTCGATGTTTAAATATGTTACGTTAATCTCGTAAAAGATGAAAAAGTTGGTTCAAAGAGCATGTTTTTTTATTTTTATGTTGTCACCGGTGACATCTCAGGTGCTAAAGGGTTAAATGTTAATATCTGGGGAATCTTATTTATTTCAACAACAAAAAAATCAAAATAAAATAAACAAAAAAAAAAAAGCTTTTTTTCCTTAATTCTTAGTAGGAAAAAATAAAAAGTAAAATGTCAACAGTTAATACACTGGCATCTTTGCGTAATTAGTACTCGTCTATGGAGCATCTTTAAACTCGTGGCTCCAACATATCACCGGGCTGGATGTCATCTGCCTTCAAGTTCATCTTTGGGGCGGATTTGGTTCAGTCCAGGTGAGCGTGACCAACCATCCACGCAACAGGGAGGGAGACCGCACAGACAAAAGGCAAAGCGAGGAGGTACAATGGAGCCGGTGGGAGTCGGGTCGTGATGTCGCGGAGCTTCTGCTCACGCACGATCACGAGCATGTGGGCCAAAAATAAAACAAATGGTTGCATTTGGTTCCGACTGTTGGGTCTGCGGGGTTTTATTTTGGTGTTTAGCCGGACTTGTGACTGGCTGATCGGGGATTAGCTGGAGCTAACTCCGGGCCTCACCATGCGCCCGGCCGGAGCCACTTATCCGGGCCCGCTAGCTGCTTAAGCCGGCTTGACTCAGAGCTCACTAGCGGTTTGTTATACGTGTCAACTATTCGAATATTTTTCTTCTATGAAAACAACCCACTCCCGAACAAAACAATAGAATTATACTCCAAAATCACCAAATTACACGAACCAGAGATGCTAGCGCTAAGCTAGCTTTAAAACCCGAAGAGAACACATTCGCCCTCCGGCCAGTCGGGTAAAAACCAACATTACCGGCGGAAAAAAGACCCACTTAAACCTCGCGACGGGTCGTAGCGACACCCACGGACGAAGGTCGGCGCGTGGAGCGACACGAGAAGCGGGGAAATGCCGGCACTCACCGAAATTACTGCAGATAAAAAACGGTTGTTAACCAGGTGAACAGAAGCAAACGTCGTGTCTAAGCGGCCCAAACAAAAAGATCTTCCCGTCAGGACTTCCGCAGGCTCCGCCCCCGCGCATGCGCACTTTAAAGAGGGGGGTTCCCCCTTTGAAAGAGAAGAGATCAGAGCACCTACTTTTCTGTATGCACTCCTTATTTAAATAAATAAATGAACTTCTTGCTACTGAAATGTGGTGTCAAATAAATGATTATTTTTTAAATAAATTATAAATAATAACATAAAAATGGCTGTGTCCAAATTACCTCCCTAACTACTAAAAACTATATAGTGTGGGACTATCTAGTGCCCTGGATAAAAAAAAAAAAATTCGGACACTGTGTTCGTTAATGAATACAAGCGCTTTACGATGTCTCTTTACCGTCTAAAAAGTAATAAAAATACCATTTATTAAACTAGTTTTAGGTTTTGTATCATTTTGAATACAGTAAGTGTCTTTTTTTGCTCATTTCTATTGATATAGATATTATAATGAAACAAATTGCTTTATGGCTATACTGTAGGTCATTAGATCAGATAAATTACCACTTCAGAATGCAAAACTGGTGCAGAAAAAGGTAATACCGCAACGCGTGCTGCTAGAAAACTTCAATAGCTCCAAAAAATTCCCATTTTAAGTGTTATTTTTTTTCCCACTTGAAACACCAAATCAACCAATTTTTCAACAAAAGTCTTAGAAATATTTTTATTATCCTGATAAATGTGTTGATGTAGCTTCTCAAAAACCATTATAATTGGACATTTATAAATATTTCAGCTCAAACAAGACCTCTATTAGTCACACGTACCTACCTGTACAGGGGGTTGACCCATACAGTTGTGTGGGTTTTTGAGGTTCCGTGAAGGGTCATAGAGAGGAGTGGCCTCATCTTAAGGAGAGCGGAGGTGTATCTTGGAGTTCCCTAAAGGCTCGACCACCACTTCAAGGAACCTCATGAAAATGGAACGTACCATTGTCAAGAGTGAATTGTGAGGGTGAATGGAAGTTATAAACATTCATGACGTGACGCTGTCGTATTCCCACCCTTGTGTTGGGTAAGTCTTTGCTATAACCTATCCTCCGCAGCATACCCGTAGATAAAATGTCCAAGAACATTTTCACTTTGCGGGCTCACCAAGCAGTTTATGACTTTAATTTTAAGTCGCAAAGCCTGTTTTTTTTCTCAGTCTCCATCTGTAAGGGCAGTTGAGACGAAGGCCTTAAGCTACGTTCACAACGACCTCAGCAACACAAGTGACCAATTTCAATGAAAAGTCTACGTAAGCGTGTTTCTGGACAAGTTTTATCGGAATAGAGCTGTGAAAGAAAAAGGATTGCACCACTTCGACATTTCGCACCAACTGCAGGGAGATGCGCTGGTATCGGTTAGCGACGGTCTAGTGTGTCACATGGTCAAGTGTGAACGGAACATCAGACCTAGCAGGTGAAACAGAATTCACCAATATTTAATTTTTATTAGAATTTCTGATAAAAAGTTTTCAACAATTAGTAACAAAGACAAAATCAAACACCTCCGTCTCCAGGTGTGTTTCTGCTTGATAGTACTTGATAAGTATTAGCAACATTCAATCATCGTGTTTTTTAGACAAAACAATTAGCAAGACTTCATTGTATAAAGTTTGCTTTAAATTCTTGTTCTATTCATAATAAAACATCTTTATGGAACAAATTTCCAGTTAAGTGCATAGAAACTGTAATTATGTATATATTTTTTCACGTTCAGTGATTATTAATACCATTAGCTTTAGTGCTTCGGTAAAATAGCTGAATAATCATTGAGTAAATGATTAGTTTACTAAGTGCATTTAAGGAATGATTGAGTTTTAAATGTTTAAGGCCCACGGTCTGAATGATCCTGGCTCGCTGGTCGGAATCTGGAAACAGAAACAGAAAAACATTCAATAAATCTGCATTGGTATTTCTCAAAGCTTTGGAATTTGACCAAAAACTGAGCCAAAAATGTCAATTTTCCCAGAGTATCAAGACCAGTAGGGCCTCCAGGTCACCTTTCGAGTGAACGGTGTGGCACAAGCCAAACAGGCCCTCTCTGGAGTCGCGGGGCTATCGAGGGTAAACGGTCCGGCCATTCCGGAATCAGAGCGCGCTGCCGCCACCGCGTCTTTGATGGCGAAGAAACAGGAGCTCCCCAGGAAGAGGGCCGGTTCTCCAATACCCTGCAGATTCAGACACATCTCGTGTTCTGCTTCTAGCAGAGCAGAGAGAAGAAGAGGAAATCGTTTCAGCGCTAACCTTGGAGGAGTAGATGGCGTGGGGGTTGTCGGTGTCCGGCAGCAGGTAGACGTTAAACTCAAGCGGCATGTCGCAGACGGCGGGAATCTTGTATTGGGATGGGCCTCTTGTGTACAGAAGGCCAGAAGGGGAGTACTTCAGCTCCTCCAGAGTGTAAAGACCCAAACCCTGCATGAATGCACCCTCAATCTGAGAGGAAAGGAAGATAATGAAACCGTCAAAATTCTCCTTGAAAACACGTTTGATGAGGTACATAACAGTATTTCAGATGGCTGGACTTCACTTTTTTTAACACAAGAGCAGAAATGGCTTAATATGTTTGGAGTGGGAACAAAGAAATATTAATAAGTAATGTAAGTGGGCCCAGAATCAAGCCATGAGGAACACCATTTTTAGAAATGTGCATTGTAACACTATCGGTAGAAGTGAAGACACAGCTACACCTATTTTGATCAGAAACAAAGGATTACTATTAATAATAAAAGGTGGGCCCAGTTTCAAACCATGAGGAACACCGTTAGTAGCTAAAACAGCTTTGATTAGAAACAAAAAAATATAAATACATCAAACAAGGAACATTGTTTATATTAATGTACATCACAATATCATCAGCACAAGTGAAGACACAGCTAAATACTTTTTGAGTAGGAATCAAGAAATAGCAATAAATAACAAAATATAAGTGGGCCCAGAATCAAACCTTGGGGAAAACCATTCATTGAAATGTACTTGAAAAATCATTAGCAAAAGGGAAAGCGGCTGAAGTCATTTTGATTAGAAATAAAGGGATATAAATATATATTTTTGTGGGAATAGAATAAAACCATGGGGAACACCGTTAGTAGTAATAGTAAGGGACAACAGTGGAATGGGGAACACCATTTTTAGAAATGTACTTCTAAAAATCACCAGAAGATGGCTAAAATTATTTTGATTAGATCCAAGGAATACATATGAAAATATAAGTGGGCCCAGAATCAAGCCAAGGAGAACACCATTCATAGTAGTGGACATCAAAATATCATCAGCAAAAGGTAGGACGGCTAAACACGTTCTGTTTAGAAACAAAGGAATATGAATAGAATTTTTAAAATTAAGTGGGCCCACAATCAAACCATGAGCAACACTATTTACAGTAATGTACATAAATTACACAATCATCAGCAAAAGGGAAGATAGCTAAACAAATTTTGATTAGAAACAAAGGAATACAAATTTAAAAAATAGGTGAGCCCAGAATAAAACCATGAGTAACACCACTTACAGAACTTAAGTCTATAAATGTAGTTCTTGAATCTACTAGATAATCCTTGTAATAGGCTGTCGGCCTGTTCAGGGTGTATCCCACCTTCACTCAACAGTAGCTGAGTCGGTTCCAGCAATCTCGTGACCCCAGTGATTCAGTGGGTCCGGAAAATGGATCAATGAGACAAACTTTTTTGTTACTGCCCTATGCTACAGCTTGCTAAATAACTAAGACTGTTAAAAACACAATGTTAACTATCAGACATTTTTAACGACCCATAAAAACTGAAGAACTACCCGTACAGTTTTCAACTGTATTCATGGATTAGTTCAGCTAATTGTTAGAACAACAAGCAAACAGACTTACCTGGCCAATCTCCACAGATGGGTTCAAACTTCTGCCGATGTCAAACACAATGTCTGTCCTCAGAGTCTGTAAGGAGTAGAAAATGTTGATTCCCCTTTGCTAACTAACTACCATTACGAGCAAAGATGACTGTACAGAACAGCTCAGACCCGGTAGTCTCCCACAAGGCAGTCCAGCTCCACTTCACTGCAGCAAACTCCAAATGTGAAGTAGGCATAAGGGTGGCCCTCCATTTTGTCCCAGTCCATGTACAGATCTGGACCTCTGGGAATTTGGACCAAGAGAAGGAAACGTTTCTTCAAGAGTTTAAACTTGTATTTGTAAGTCATCAAATGGTAAAAAAGTGCAGATGTTGTTAAATGATTTTTGTATCTGGAAAAATGATTGACTTGGACTTGGTCCAAGAAAATCCAGGACCTGACCTTGACTTGAAGTCTAGGAGCCGGATCCGGCCTCCTGGGTAATGTATCCGGCCCTCAGGATCATTTTAACTTGTATAATTTTGACAAAATATATTGTTATGGAGAAGAAAATAATGAAATAAAATCACTGAGATTTTAGGCTAATTTGGAGTTTAGCTAATATTTCAGCTACATGCTAGCTCTTTTGGCTAATTTAGGCTTTGTTTCTGTTTTTTAGGCTATTTTGAAGTTTAGCTATATTTTCAGCTACATGCTAGCTGTTTTGGCTAGCGTAAGTTTTTTTTTTTTTTTTAGTTTTTTAGGCTAATTTGGCATTTAGCTAATATTTTAGCTGGCTATCAGCTGCAGCGTTTTCAGCTATTAGCTTCAACACTTTTAGCTATCAATTTGGTTGGAGAACATGTAGGACACTGGCCCTCGAGGACTGATTTTGGAGACCCCTGGTCTAGGATCTTGATATTTCATGCGTGTCCCATACAGGTTTGCCCATTTTTCGCCCATAAACCAACGATTTCCACCCCTGAGGGTAGTTGGGACTACAACTTTAGACTGTATCCTTGACAAAATTAAAGTTGACTTGAACTTGCTTTTATATGTTCTGTCAACAAAAATCTCTACAGCAGATCTCTGTTTCCTCCATCAACAGAATTTATTCTCACCTCCAGAACCCGGTGGCTGATAGACTGATCTTCTGAAAATACGCGTCTCGAATCTGCCGTAAAAACAAAGAAACACTTTAATTTCCATTCCTGATGGCTTAACTCTCACCACTTTAACACGTCATACCCAATTCTCCCATGGTCCCTCGGGGTTCTTCTTCCTGAGTGGCTCCAGGCGCTGGTACAGAGTCTCACAGGCGTTCTGGATGTAGGAAAGAAGACGAATTCATAGACGTATCCACATTTACAAAACCAGCAGAGCCTGAAGGAGCAACACTTCACCTTGACAGCCATTCCGTTGGCGTCGGTGCCAAAGGACGCAGCGGAGGGACAGGTGTTGGGGACCGTGTTGGTGCTGGTTTCACTGATGTAGATCTTGGTTGTTGGGATGTGAAGCTCTCTGCTGGCGACCTAAGAGCGCAGAAGACAAAAAATATTGCAGCTACGAAGATAATTCATTCAAAAAGTGATAAATCAAGCATGACGGTCATAATATTGACAGTTATGGACTTAATAAAAGAGTAAATATTTTGGGACTGAGCCATTATTCTCTACAATAAGTGAGTTTTACCCACAGTTCCTCCCAATCAGGAAGTACGAAATGTTGCAGTTCCGCTTATGACCACCAGAGGCTCAGTTCAGCAGGAAGTAGATGTTAAAAAGTACAAACATATTTATAGTCTGATGTCATTTTTTTTTCTTTTCATGACAAGTTTTTAAATATTTTATAGAATAGACTATAATCTTTTCATTTTTGTATTTTTTGTGATTTAAATCCATAATTTTAGTAAAATACATTTCACATTTAAGGATCTTATTTTGTTAAGAAAACATTTTTTTATTTATATTTCCCTTCATTTCGGTAAAATTTATTGAACTTATTTAATCTATTTAATAACTTTATGTTTTTTTGTAATTTTAATTACTTTCTTGCATTTGTTTTTATTTATTTACAAACACATGCAGATATAAAGCTATTTTTTTTACCTTAAAAGTGATTAATAAACATATTTTAAGTAAAAATTATGAATATTCTCCTTTATATTTTATAACAACTAAACATTTTACAAATTTAATAGTTTTTTTTTAATTTATTATCATAAGAATCTTACAGACTTTAATTTTTTAGTTACTTTTTAAAATTATTCTCTTTAAATGCATGTATAAAGCCTGGAAATAAAATAAAAAATGTACGTGTTTCAATCAAAATAAATGTTTTAAATGTAAAATATAAATTTTTGTTATATTTACCCTAATTTATTTAATTAAAATTATTATTATTATTATTTAATTAAAAAGTACAATTAATTGAACTGATTTAATACATTTAATATTTTTTTTTTTAATAACATTTTTGCATTTGTTTTTTGTATAAAACTATTTCTTTACATAAA
>NC_050513.1:17768208-17772116 GCF_002922805.2 Oryzias melastigma | reverse complement strand
TTTTAATAATTGTCATAGTTTTTTTATGGGTAGGGACTTTACTTTTTACGTTACTTTTAATATATATTTTTATTTTAATATTTATGAAATTAAAAAAATAGTAATTTTAGGTGTTCCTATCAAAATAAATGTTTCAAATGTCTTTCTGGTTTAATATGATAATTGAATAACCCACAAATAAATTTGACTTTTTGCACCAAAAATGTAAATTTTTATCAAAATAAAAGCATTTGAAAATATCCTAAAGATATCATTACACCTATTGGTTGTAAATAAACTTCAGAATTATTTTCTTTAGGTTTTGGCGTTTTATGAGTTCCACCTGCTGCATTTTGGTGTGGATTCCCTGTCCCATCTCCGTCCCTCCATGAGTGACCAGAACAGAGCCGTCCTTGTAGATGTGGACCAGGGCGGCCGCCTGTGCAGCACAGTGGAAGATGTCGTTGAAACCTCAAACACACATTTGATGAGTGAAACTAGCGGAGCAGAAGCAGACGGACCTGATTCAGGAAGCTCTCTGCAAAGCCGATGCCGTATTTGATGGGAATGAGGGAGATGCCCCTCTTCTTCCACTGGTTCTGCTGGTTGAACTGGTCGACAGCTGTGCAGCGGGCGCTGTAGTCCGACTTGAGCTTACACTCCTCCCAGCAGCGCAGCATGTTGTCCGGGCTGAACTCCAGCTTGTAGGGGGTCGACGACGGCCCTTTGTACATGTTCATCTCCCGAATCTTTAGAAATATGGGAAAAAGCAACAATCAGAACATTTGGTTTTTATACACACCTCTGTCTGGATCAATCAAAGACCAAAACGAGCAAAAACAGCTTAAAAAATCCTGCAGTTACAGCAGCTGCTCACAAGGGGGCAGTAAAATAACTGTCCACTTAATACAGCACAAAGAAGAAAACATGCTTTATACGGAACCCTGAACATGACATAGAAATATATAGTAAATAGCTCCTGCAAATTAATAATTATGGACTTAATATGTTGTGGACCCAAAATAATTTTTGTGGAAACAATTTGGTATTTTGTGGCCTCAAATTAGAAATTATCTTGGTAAAAAAAATAACTTCCGTTTTTTCTTTTTTAGAACTTCGTGAGCACAAATTAGTATTTTGAGGCTAGAATTTAGTATTTTGAGAGTATTTTGTGGCCACAAATTCCTATTTTGTAGGTACAATTAAGTATTTAGAGGGCACAAGTTAGTATTTTTTGTGCACATTAGTGTCGTGTAGACACAAATTAGCGATTAATTTAGTAAAAAAATTTTATTTTGCACATTTGCATGTATTTTTAAAATATTTTGTGGGCACAAAATTCCTATTTGTTGGGTATAGTTCAGTAGTATGAGGACACAAGTTAAGACTTTTATCGGTATTATGTGGCCAGAATTGAGTATTTTCTGGACTCAAATTAGCAATTATTTTAGTATAAAAAATATATATAATTTTTTTAGAACTTTGTGGGCACAAATTTGTATTTTGTCTGCATACTTTTTTGTGGCCATTCATTTGCATTTATTTGTTTAGTATTTGTGGGTACAAATGATTATTTTCTAAATATTTTGTTGGGCACAACATTCCTTTTTGTTGGGTACAATTCAGTATTTCTTGGACACAAATTAGACTTTTATGCGCACAAAATTAGTAGTATATGCGGCCACAAATTTGCATAATTTTTAGTATTTTGTAGGTACAAAATTCCTAGTTGGTGGATACAATTTAGTATTTTGAGGGAACAAATTAATATTTTTTGTGCACAAAATAATTCTTTTGTGGCCAGTAGTTAGCAATTATTTTAGTTAAAAATTTTTTTTTTGCTTTTTCTTTTTGCAGTTTTGCAGAAACAAATTTGCATTTATTTATTTTCTAATATTTTGTGGGAACAAATGAGTATTTTAAAAATATTTTTTGAGCACAAAATTCCTATTTGTTGGGTATAGTTCAGTATTTTAAGGACACAAGTTAGACTTTTATAGGGGCAAGTGTCAATTAGAGTTTCAAATCCTTGGGCTCAAGTCTTATCTCCCTGAGTTCGAGTCCCAAGTCAAAAATTTGTCCCTAATGTCCCTGGAGCCGAGTGTCAATTAGAGTTTCGTATCCTTGAGGTCAAGTCAAATCTTCAAATCATAAGAGAAGCTTCACATCCCAGCGGTTAAATCTAATGTCCTTTGGGTTGAGTTTTATGTCCTAGGACTCGAGTCTCAAGTCAAGTTTCATTTCCTTCAGTTCAAGTCTAAAGTCAAGTTTTAATTCCTGTGGGTCAAGTCTTATCTCCCTGGGTTCGAGTCTCAAGTCAAGATTTGTGTCCTTTGAGTCAAGTCTAATACCGTTAGGGCTGAGTGTCAATTAGAGTTTCATATCTTTGGGCTCAAGTCTCCCTGAGTTCAAGTCCCAAGTCTAGTTTCATTTCCACAGTCTTGCATCTTTGGGTTTGAGTTCCAAGTCTAGTGTAATTTCCTTGGTGTTGAATCTTATGTCCTCAGGTTTAAGCTTCAAGTATAGTCTCATTCTCTTGTGGTTGAGTTTTATTTACTTGGGTTCGAGTCTCAAGTCAAAAATTTGAGTCCTTTGGGGCCGAGTGTCAATTAGAGTTTCAAATCCTTGAGCTTAACCCTGGTTTTGAGGCTAAAATGACGTTTTATGTCCTTGGGATCCAGTCTTCTAACCCTGGGTCAGAGTCCCAAGACAAGTTTCAAGGTTCTCCATATGAGACTTAAGTGTGACTCAAGTCCAAGTCACAAGTCTCCAATCCCTGATGGTCAAACACTGACCTGATCTGCAGGGCGTCCCAGCAGCAGCGCCACGTCGTTGACCATGTTCTCGATCACGAACAGGCACTGCGGCACACCGAAGCCTCTGAAGGCCGTGTTGGACGGCAGGTTGGTCCTGCAGGCGGCGGCGAACCCTCGCAGGTTTGGGATGCTGTAAGTATTCTCCATGTGCAGGAGGAACTTCTCGGCAATCTGCAACGCCATTGACCAAATGGTTACAATGGTGGACGTGGAGTCTGTTTGTCTTCTCTGTTACTCACCAGAACGGATTCGTCCACTTTACAGCCAGCGTTGGCATAATACGACAGATCTGCGGCTACGATTCGCCCGTCGTTCATGAAGCCGACCTGCAGCCAACGAAGAGTCTTCAGGCTAACACCAAAGTCTCCAAATGCTTCAACAGACTCAAACCTTCAGCTCTGTCTTGAGTTGGCGGTTCTACCTTGTATTTCGCCAGGAGGGGATGGCGCCCTCCTGTAATCAGCATGTCTTCACCTCTCTCCAGGACACACCGGACAGCACGATTGGTCCTGAAAACGAGGGTAATTCAAAGAACATTAAAGGTTTCGTCTTTATTTTAAATGATGACTTCAGTGAATAGCTACGTCGTAGACTTACTTCCACGCAGCCACAGAGGTGATGGAGGCCAGGATGGACGTTTTAATGACCTTCCCTCCAAAAGCTCCGCCCATCCTTTTGACGTGGCAGGTGACCCTATTGGAAGGTATTCCCAGAGTCTCTGCCACCGCCTCCTGCCGTCGACAAACAGCTTTGCTTAGATTTCATTGTTTCGACTCAAACAAAATCTTAAAATGTATCGTATTTTTGCGCTATAAGACACACATGAAAGTCTTGACTTTCTTCAAGACACTAAACTTAAACTCTGGAGCGCCTTAAATACGGATGAATTGTCAAAATGTCAAGTTTTTTACGAGTTCTAAACAAGGTCGGTTGTTATTGTAAATATGCTAGCGCGGCTAACGTGTAACATTGTTTTTTTCTTTAGTGTTACTAACTCGGTGAGGAGTCAGTACAGTCAGAACCGTTTGTTTTAGTGAAATCAGTCTGTTTTTTTAATTTTACTTGTTGCAAACAAAGCTGAGAGTTAAAGGTATTAAAAAAAGCTAACGTGGC
>NC_050513.1:17767426-17768129 GCF_002922805.2 Oryzias melastigma | reverse complement strand
CTATTAGTCTGGTCTAGTTCCAGGCATTGTAAATGTGCTAACGCGGCTAACGTGTAGCATGTCGAACTGCATTTTTTTTTTATTAGGTAGTGAACTCACAGTAACGTTTATTTTAGCGGTATCAGTCTGTTTTTGCTTTTTTTACTATTTCCAAATAAGTTTGAGTGTTATTGTGAACATGCTAACGTGGCTAAAGTGTGTCGGACTGTGTTTTTCTTATGTGTTATGTGTTAGGTGGGGAGTTAGCATAGTCACAGTACAAATTTTTTTTCTGGTATCAGTCTGTTTTTTTACATTCTCAACCATGTTAGTAGCACGTAAAAAAACACAGTCAGAGAGCTAAACATTAGCCATCTTAGCGTATTTATTATACCTATAACTCCAAACTTTCCTTGTAACACGTAAAAAAAACCAGACTGAAAACGCTAAAGCAAACATTACTTAGGCTATGCTAACTCCCAACCTTGTGAGTAACACGCAAAAATAAAAGCATTGTCAGACACGGCTACAGGTTAGCCATTTTAGCATATTTAAAACACCCGTAACTCTCAACCTTCTTTATAAAACGTAAGCTTGGGAGTTCCAGGCAATATAAATATGCTAACATGGCTAACATGTAGCATGTCAGACTTTTTTTTTTACATGTTTGTAACAAAATTGGGAGGTAAGGAACTCATGGCAATGTTTATTTTAGTACTGTCAG
>NC_050513.1:17712822-17767258 GCF_002922805.2 Oryzias melastigma | reverse complement strand
TTTTTTACGTGTTACAATCAAGGCTCAGAATTACATGTATTATAAATATGCTAATGCAGCTAACGTGTAGCCATGTTGGACGGAGTTTATTTCATGTTGTAAACAAAGTTGGGAGTTCAAGGCAATATAAATATGCTAACGTGGCTAACATTTAGCGTGTAAAACTGCTTTTTTTTGTTTGTGTTACTAACAAGGTTGGGAGTTAGCGTATTACTGACGTTTGTTATAGTTGTCTGTTTTTTTACATGTGCAAACAAAGTTGCGAGTAACAGGTATTGTATATATGCTAAGTAGGCTAACATTGTAACAGTGTTACAAACAAATTTTAGAATCCCTGTGACCGACTAATGGATTCATCTCTGACTGTTTTGTCTTGCTTATAGACCAATCATTGACTTCATAATCCGGTGGGCCCTATAGCGCAGATAAATACGGTAAATTCCTTTGAAATTTGAGAAAATGGAAAGGCAAACTGTGTAACCTGAGTCAGAGCGGGCCACTGAGTGGAGACGTAGACGTTTAACTCTCTTTCTTCCCCAACAGGAACGACCAGCATGCTTTGAGGCTCCATATAGAAATGCTCCTGGCCCCCCATCCGAACCTCAGCTGAGGACGGACAACAGAAACCACAGTAAACTCAAAGTCCTCTTCTGCTCACTGGGAAAACAACCGACACTTTTTACCTTCGTGAACTCGATCCGCTTTCTCAAAAGCTCCGTTCACGTCTCCGACCTCAAGGAACCGCCGAGGCTCGTAGAAAGACGACTTCTCGATGGCGTCCTGACGAAATGACAGGAATACAAGCGGGAATGAAAGGAACTTCTCATAGAATGAGTACGTTTGGGAACAGCGGCGAACCTCCAGGGTGAAAATAGGGTCTGGCAAGTCCTCGTAGGTGATCTTCACGGCCGCCGCTCCACGCTTGGCGTGCGGCTTTGAATCGGCAACCACGGCGCACACCATCTGACCGACGCAGGACACCTGAACGCAGCACAACATCCCATCATTCCGATCACCTACCAGCTTCTGAGTAGATCTTCAAACCCCACACACCTCGTCATCGGAGAGCACCTCCTCCTGGTAGCCGAACATGAGGCGGACCTTCTTCCCGGGAATATCCTTGGCCGTGATGACGTCCACGACGCCAGGAACCTTCAGCGCCTCGCTCACGTCCAGGTCTCTGCAGGAGACCACCATGTAAAACTGGGGAAAAGAATTCGGAGGGAATTTCTCGATCTTACGTGATCTTGGCGTGTGGCCGAGTGCTGGTGACCAGAACCAGGAAGAGCTCCCCGTCTGTTCTGGGGATGTCGTCGCAGTACACCGCCTCGCCGGTGGCGTGGCTGATGGCGGAGCGATGCATCATGGGACGCCCAACGGGGTCCTGGTCACTCTGTTCCTTTGACACAGCCTGAGGAGGAGCAGGAAGAAGAGTTTAAGGGGAAAAATGGTGATTTCCTGCAGATAAATGTCGTCTTCTGACCTGAAACTCCTGCACGGTCGGTTGGATGTCTTTGGGTAACGGCAGCAGCTTCTCTGGAATCTCCTCTGAGATCACCTTCTGAGGAAACAAATAAGGGATTTAAAAACAATTTTTGGGGTTTTCCCGACGAGCACCTCATGAAACCGCCTCACCATTTCTTTGAGCGTGTGCAGGACCTCCAGGTAGAATTTGAAGAGGAGGCTGAGGGTCAGGGAGCGTCGAAACTCCACCTTTCCCCCAGGAGCCGAGGGCGGCAGGGCCACCTCCTCCAGGAGGACGTCGTAGGACCGGCTGAAGGTCTCCTCACTCCACGGCCTGATGGAGACTCATAAAAGATCAGCTCCAATCAAACACAGATTTAGAGAGAGCGGTCGGTAAGTCGGACCTTCCAACGAGGGCTTTGCACGTCTCAGCGGCGCTAACGGTGGAGGCAGCCACGCCCCCAAAGTAGATACTGACTTCCTGAACCGTCGACGAGCCCTCAGAGAAAAACACCCGCATTCCCGTTGTCACGGTGGCGAACGACACCTCCTTCCTTGGCGCCTGTCGGAGAGCGCGCACAAACTCCCCCTGGAGGTCAGTTGAGGCGCAACATCACTAAAACTGTTCAGATCGACTTAGAAAAGCAAAAGCGAACCCTTGAACACCGGAGGCTACAGCTCCAGTGTTGACTTTTTGGGGATTTATGCAACTCTTCAACCGTTCAGGCAACCAACGCAATTCCAATGGATTCTGAAGCAGCTTTCCGCTAATATGGAGCAGCTTTGCGTTGATATATACACTTTACGGTAGTGAAGACTTTACGCAATCATTGCAATTCCAACGGATTCCGAAACAATTTTTCGCTAATATGCTACACTTTTTTCCAGTGGAAGGAACTCGTCCTTATCAAAGAGCTCTGGGTTTTTCTTTGAGTCTTCCTAAGACACAACAAAGGAAAACGAGGAAGAGAAACGTCAGTTGATGGATAGTTAACGTCAAAGTCAGTACAATGGTAGTACTACGAAGTAAAAGTACGAAAAAAGAACATTAAAACCAGTGAGTGGTGTTTTACGACCTGCTACCCTCCCCAGCCGACCTCCTTTTGACCTACCCCCACTGGCTGAGCCGCTGCTACACGACCCCCACCCCCCACCTCTACCATAGTTAGAAAAAAAACAATGCTTTTTTCAAAATTGAGGTTTTTCTGTCGGTTTTATCTCCATAGCAACCATTACATTTTTTGGTTGCCTGAGGACAACAAACAGATCTATGTATTTTTTAAAAGGATCGGCGAAAGTAAATGTTTGGATTTCCTTAGCAACGGAGGTTTTTTGTTAACACTAACATGTTCTTACTCTATGTGGAATTCCAATCCCTATTATGCTACACTTTACGGTGGCAAAAACTTTACGCAATTCCAATGGATTCTGAAGCAGCTTTGCAACTTTGAAACGATATGATACAATTTACAGTAGTGAAGTGTAATCTGCGTAATCCCAACGGATTCTGATAACACTTCGCGTTGATAGGCTACACTTTACAGTAGATCCTTTTGGTTGTGCGTTAATATCCGTTTGAATTACGTTAATTGCGTGAACGGTCAGAGTTACGTTACATCTTAGAGCTTTTATTTAGCCTTTGCCGGTGACATCTCCGGTGTTAAAGGGTTAAGAACTCTCCAATTGCAAGATTGTACCTTTCTGGAAAAAGGAAGGAAAACCGACAGAACAATGTCTTCCGGTTTCAGGACAGTTTTTCCGAAACCCACGAAGAAGTCCTGATTGAGGGGAATCTCTCGTCTTCCTTCTGATGGATCCAGATGGGAGGAGTTCAGCTTCTGCGTTCTCATTCTGTTACTTAAATGCATTTGATGAAAAAACTAAAAAGTTGTCGACTCACCGCTGGAGATGACGGCGACTCTGCAGTTCCCAGCAGCCAAAACGGGGTTCAGGTCTGAGTTTGGGTATGCACTAGCAATGTTGCCGCCAAGAGTCTAAACACCAACGAGAGCAGAAAGATGAACACACTCTACGCTGATGACATCAGACTCTACCCAAAGATTCTGAAGGACGACCCAGATGTGGAACGGAAAAACCCAAACATTGACTGAGTAAGTATGATGTCAATTCAGTCGCCATTTTTTAGATATCGACGCCACCAGTAAGTACTGATTGGTCTATGTTGGTCTGAGTCATTGTTTCTATGGCAACCAATATCGCCAATCAGGAGTGAGCTTGTTAGGATTCTACAGCCCTTCAAAATCTGTCAATCAAACAAAAAAAAAAAAAAAAAAACAATCTGTCAATCAATCACTTTATCGAGGCCTCTGATTGGTCAGTTTACAACTTGAATAGCTAGGAAAAAATAATCTGCAAAAATATGATTACCAAGAACATGTTGAGCTAATATGGTTATTCTGACCAAAATAATGAGTAACAGCTGTTTGTTCTGGGATTTTGGCTTCTTGGAACCAGCAGGTACTTCCTGTTTGGAACACAATGGGGGAGGGGTCACTCAGTCCAGTTCTCATTTACAGTCAATGGACCTCACCCAACTCAGCAATGGTTCAAAAATCCTCCGATTGGATTAGATACAGTAAAGTCAGAGTTCTACTAGCTCCACCCACCTGCCAATCATGAAACCCCGCCCTAATGATGCAGAAATTAAAGTGAATGAAATCAAAGCAGTTGTTTTTTTTTTTATTATTTCTCAGTTTTTCTGTTTTTTCCTCTCACTTTTGTTTTTTCTTTTTACTTTTAAAGCTGTTTTTTTCCTTATTTTTCTCTCTTTTTTGCTTTCTTTTTACTTTAAAAGCAAATTTTTGTTTTGTTCTTTTACTAATTCTGTTTTTCCTTTTTCTTCCTCTTCATCTTTTTTCTTTTTACTTTTAAGCAGTGTTTTTTCATTTATCTTTTTTTCCTTTTCTTTTTTCTCGATTTTTCTTTTATTCTTTTTTTCTCTTTTTCCTCTCTATCATTTATTCAATTTTCTTTATTACTCTTAAAGGAGTGTTTTCTTTTTTTCATTCCTCAGCTTTTTTTTTCCTTTTCTTATTTTTTCTTTCACCTTTTCCTCTCTCTCTTTTATTTATTTCTTTCTTTTTACTTTTAAAGCTGTCTTTTTCTTTTTTTCTTTTAAATTTTTATATTACTGTCTTTCCCTTTTCTTTCACTTTTTTCCTCTTTTACCTCTCTCTTGTTTCTTTCATTCTTTCTTTTAACTCTTATATCAGTATTTTTTATTTCCAGGTTTTTCTTTTTCTCTTTTCTTCCTCTCTTTTCACTTTTAAAGCAGTGTTTTTTTCTTCTTTTTTTCATTTCCATACTTTTCCTCTCTTTTCTTTCTTTCTTTTTTACGCTTAAATCTCTTTCTTTTGATCAACTCCCGCCCCATAAGGCGCTGAACTTAAAAACAAACTTTAGGACAACTTTACGGAAAAGTTATTTACCGCAACGTTCCGGATCTGTTGGCTTCCCAGGTTCCCCAGCTGCTGGATCAGAGCTCCGAGGAGCTCGGTCTTCTCAGCCGGAAGCTCAGAAACCAGCTTCTCCAACAGGGAGCGGAGCTCAGCCAAAGTGCAGCCCGCTCCAACCCAAACGCCTACGGAAAACCAGGAATGAAGCTCAGGAAGTCTGATAGGTTCTCCGATAATGACGGGAGGAGAAGCTGCTCACCCTGTGGAGTCTGAGAGACCTCGTAGAGCTCCTTGATTCTGCTGGGGGAGATGACCAGAGGATGAACGACTCCTTTGAACTTGATGTCTGGACCTTCAACACAAAGCAGACATGTTCGATCGTCCATTGGGATTCAACAACGCCATTTCTGCGCGGTCGCATACCGATGTTGGTGTTGCCCATGACCAGCGGCGCCTTGGGGTGTTTGGCCTTGAGCTGGATCAGCTCCTGGAGCGAGGCCGGCGACAGCCAGCTCATCCTCTCGCCGTGAAAAGAGAGCGTCTGGATGCTGGGCGTCTCCGCCATCAGCTGGAGGGAGATTCAGAGGAGGCGTTTGACCCCGACGAGGCTTTTTCAGTCGGTAGTGTTATACGTGGATGACCTACGATCAGTTCCGGGGGAAAGATGAGTTCCTGCGTTGGGTCCAGCGGAAGGAACTCGTCCTTATTGAAGAGCTCTGGGTTTTTCTTTGAGTCTTCCTAAAACACAACAAAGGAAAACGAGGAAGAGAAACGTCAGTTGATGGATAGTTAACGTCAAAGTCAGTACAATGGTAGAACTACGAAGTAAAAGTACGAAAAAAGAACATTAAAAACTGTGAGTGGTGTTTTACGACCTGCTACCCTCCCCCGCCGACCTCCTTTTGACCTACCCCCACTGGCTGAGCCGCTGCTACACGCCCCCCATCCCCCACATCTTCCATGCTACCATAGTTAGAGAACTGCAAGTCACCAAAAAAAAAAACCCGCTTTTTTTCAAAATTGAGGTTTTTCTGTCGGTTTTATCTCCATAGCAACCATTACATTTTTTGGTTGCCTGAGGATGACAAACAGGTCTATGTATTTTTTAAAAGGATCGGCGAAAGTAAATGTTTGGATTTCCTTAGCAACGGAGGTTTTTGTTAACCACGCCCACATTCTAACATTTTCATTTGTTATGTTGTATGGTTTTGTTCCGCTGAAGCCGACGATTCCTCTACTGAGTTTTTACAATATTCCAATAAAAATTGTGCGAAGAATTTGCTAGTTTAAGCTAACGCTGTCCAAAATCTACAAACTTTATTTCCCAATGACGCACCAGGGGTTAGGAGGCGATAAATCTAATCCCAAGGAGGAGTTTAGTTTTGTAGTAAGTTTTCTTTTTTTTTTTTAAAAAGTTGGCGGCTTCCTCCCGAGGTCAAAGGTCAACAAAATTTCGATGGAGGTGTGTGTGAATTTGTTGTGAAAACTCACACTGGTATTTTCTTCCCCGTTGAGGCAACAGCTTCCTCCGCCGTTGACTTGGCAGCAGTTGGCCTCCTGTTGGTAGAAATGTGAACAACAGCTTTACTTTTCCCCTAAACATAATTGTACTTTTCTACCTTCTCATAAAGAAAAAAAACCCCAAAGGTAGCATCTCTGACATACCTGACAGAAGGTTCTGCATCCGTCCACGATAGGCCGATACCCAGTACAACGGCACAGATTACCTAAACAGATGAAAAAGCTTCCCATGATTATCAATAATTCATAAAAACATATTTTTTAAGATAGATCAGACAGAATCAAACTGAGGAAAAACAGACCAGCCAGAGCTAGCGTGATGTCGTCCATGGTGGGTTTGGGTTTGTTCCTCAGCAGAGCGTAGGTGGCCATCACCATGCCCGGCGTACAGAAGCCACACTGCGAGCCGTGAGCCTTCGCTATTCGCTCCTGCAAAACAAGCGACTTGCTTTATTGGGGGTGTGGTTCGGGCTAATGTAAAATAAAAAAAAATAAAATAAAAAAACTCTAAACCTAAAAAAATGTTTATGACTTTGATATTCTCCAAAACTTTTAAATTTTCAGAATTAAAAAAAAAATACTTTATATTTTTAAGTCTATTACATTATCCACCTGAATTTGACAAGTGTTTACATTGGTTGCTACGGAAACGATAGAAACTTAGTTCAACGTAGAGACAAAAAATTTGAAACGCATAATCGTCTGCTTCAGGCATGAAAAAAACCCTATGGTTGCTATGGACCATCATCTTTACAGCCGCCAACATTTTGGGTTGAATTTAACCGGAAGGAGCAACCTCAAAATAAAAGTACCACATTTAAATTTTCATTGACTTTCTTGTTTTAGTTTTTTTTCTAAAACACCCCAAATAATAAATAAGGACAGAATAGTGATTAATCAAGATGTGAAAGGGTTAACAACTATATTTATAGACAAAGTGTCCTTAATGTGATCTTTTATTTTGAAAGTCTTTGTTAGGTCAAAGTCCTAAATAAAACCCTTATAAATGAGGGTTATCTCAGGACATTCATTCTATGAGGTAATTATTAAAGTAAACTCTGGCAATTTTCCCAAAGTCATCTAAACCTCCAACAGCGTGTCAACTCTGATCAGTCCACAAGATGTAACATTTATAACCAGATATTTATATTTTCCAGGATAAAAATATTTAATTGATTCAAAAAAGTTATTTAAATGACTAAATAAAAACATACAATTTATTCAGTCATTTCTTAAAGAAAAACGTTTAAAACACAAAGGAACAAGGCGTGAAAACTAATTCAAATCATGAAAGTTTATTTTTGAAGGGATTTACGTGTATTCTACAAAAGTATTTTGACAGTCGCGCTGCCACCTTAAAAACTCATTTGTCCAAGGTATTAAATGGAAATCAGATGACAAAAATCCTCTGGGTGGATAATATCAAAGGTTCTATGGTCTATATATGCCTTGAAATTACATTTGCTTTAAGCAGTTTTTTTGTTTGGGGGGTAAAAATTTGTCAGGCTCCACTTTTAGGAATCATTTCAATTCATGCTGCATACTACAAAATAGTGCTGCTACAAACGATTATTTTAATAGTCGACTGTTAACCAATTATTTTTTCAGATTAGTCGACTAATCGGGTCATGGACAAACTGGATGTAAAGCACACATCTTAACCATCATTAGCTTTAAACTAACTAAAAACTAGATATTTAGCATTACCTGTAATAGCGCTAGTGTGAATGCTGTAAGCTGAATTTGGCTGCTAAAGAAACAAGTGCTGAGAGCTGAAAACAGTGAAATTGATAGCTAAAAACATTGAAGTTGATAGCTTAAAAAGCTGAATCTTACAGCCAGCTAAAAAAATAGGTAAATGCTAAATTAGCCTAAAATCTGGGGGGAAAAACCCTAAATTAGCCAAAATAGATAGCACGCAACTGAAATATTAGCTAAACTCCATATTAGCCTAAATTAGCCAAAATAGCCAAAAAAAATGAAAAAAAAGCTTAAATTAGCCAAAATAGCTAGCATGCAGCAGAAATATTAGCTAGACTCCAAATTAGCCTAAATTAGCCAAAATAGCTAAAAAAACAAAAAAAGCCTAAATTTGCCAAAATAGCTAGCATGCAGCTGAAATATTAGCTTAACTCCAAATTAGCCTAAATTAGCCAAAATAGCTATCATGCAGCTGAAATATTAGCTAAACTCCAAATTAGCCTAAATTAACTAAAAAAACAAAAAAAGCCTAAATTAGCCAAAATAGTTAAAAAAACAAAAAAAGCCTAAATTAGCCAAAATAGCTAGCACGTAGCTGAAATATTAGCTAAACCTCGGAAATAGCCTAAAAAACCTTAGTTAATGCCAAAATAGTCCAAAAAGCTAACATAATGCCGGTATAACTTTCAACTTTACTAAACTCCGACTCCATTTAATATAAAGCGACAAATCAACTATTAAATTAGTCGTCGACTATTTTAATAGTCGATTAGTCGTTGATTAGTCGACCAATCGTGGCAGCCCTACGACAAACATTAAAAAACGAGAGACTGCTGATGACCCAGACACGAACCTGCACCGGGTGGATCCTGGTTGTGGAGCTGCCGATGCCCTCCACCGTGGTGACAGCGGCGCCGTGCAGCTGACAGAGCGGCAGGAGGCAGGCGTTCACGGCGTAATGGCTGACGGGGAAGTAAAGGTGTTTCCACACAGTTTCATTTGTTTTAATAAATGCAAATGTATGAATTTGTCTTGATTTTCATTCTCACAACGTTTGAAATGTACCAACCTTACATGCCTATTTTTTAACATGTTTGTTTTACTAAAATTTAAACTGATCTCATTATTTTTGGTCTTTATCTCGCCGGCGGGTCAGCTAGTGGAGCAGCTTAGTGTCATTTTTAACCAGAATCGTTCAGTTGATGATACAAGCATGAAATTTGGTACAGTTATAGTCTCTGGGTCTAGTTACAGGAAAAAGTGCTAGCCACACAAAAATCCAATATGGCCGCCATTTTTTTCAAGATGGCCGCCATGGCAGTAAAGTTGGCAGAATATAATAAAAATAGTTTACTTGATGATGTTTTCAATGGTTTTTTGCCCCGAAAATGGACTGCTAATGCCAGGGTGGCAGTGAGGATGAGCTCTTTCAGCCTAAAAAATGCCAGTTAATATCCCTGTAATGTTTAGCGATAAAAACCTAATTTTACCTGATGAAGTACTCATATTTTTTCCAATGTAACTCATTACACCAACAACCTTTGGTGGCCATCTTGGAAAATGGCCGCCATTTTGGAATTTAAAGTGGCTAACACTTTTTTCTTAAAATTTGGTGTCTTATAAAGTACTTCAGCCAAATTTCATGCTTGCATCATAAAATGAAAGATTTTTTGAGTTAGCTGCTCCACTAAGCTGTCTAGAAAGGGTTCAATCAAAAATCCGACAGAATTTTTGCTGAGTCATGCAGAGAGTCGGTCAGAAACACAAACTTTATCTCCACTGAGACCAAAGGTGTGGAGCAGCAATCAAACTGATAAAGCTGTTCTGTAATCTGACCTCTGGCTTCCATTAAAAACGGGGAAAAACAAACCAACTCCAAGTGTGCTGTTTTAAACTATTCAGTCGGCTTTTAGTTGGAAGCTGGCAAAACTTTTATTCTGTTATCTAAAAAAATGTCTTTATTTATGAAAAGACAAAAACCTCAAATGTTTTATTTTACATAGTGTGAACATAAAACACAAATCTGACACACCTTAACAGCAGCTTAACTGTCTATTGAGAGACCGAAATCTTGAAATTGAGTCCTTAACTAAGTCAAACTTCAAGTAATTTATATATTTTTATAAAATGTTCTTAAATTTTCCCTTATATAATTTTTCTTTACCTTTTAATAAAAAAATAACATTCTTCGTTCATAAAAAAGTGTTCTTATTTAAACAGCAGATGATATAGATTGACCAACTGTAGAGTTTTTATCACTTAAATGATAAAAAACATAAAATAAATAACAATAAAATTCACATAATTACATATTTTCTGCATTATAAGCCGCACCGTCTATTTTTGAATATCACATTTAGGGCGCACTGAACTGAAAGATTACTAAGCAAGACTAAAAAGTCAGAGATTTGTCTGTAACTCTAGAACTTGCTACATGTTAGCTATGTTAGCGACGTTAGCCACGTTAGCATGTTCATAAAACCTGTAACTTTTAACCTTGTTTGGAACACCAAAAAAAGCAGAGTGATACAGTAAAAGGAAACGTTACTGTGACTATGCTAACGCCCAACCTTGCTAGTAACACATAAAAAGAAATGACGTATATGCTAATGCGGCTACTCATTAGCATACCCAATACCATTTACCCCACAATTTTTTGCAACATCTAAAACGTAAAAAGGTCTACCGCTAAAACAAATTGTCCCTACGCTAACTCTTACCCTTGTTAGTAACAAGTACAATAAAAACCAATACGACATTGCTACACGTTAGCTGCGTTAGCGTATTTACAACACCTGTAACTCCCTACCTTGTTTGCAACACCAAAAAAAAAAAAAACACACTGATACCACTAAAAATTTTTTACTGTAACTATGCTAGCTCCTAGCCTTACAAGTTATCTGTAAAAAAAAAACAAAAAAACCCAACCTTGCTAGTAACTAAAAAAACAGTCAAACACGCTACACGTTAGCCGTATTAGCACATCCACAATACATACAACTGCCAACCTTGTTTTCAAAACGCAAAACATAGATAGGCCAGGGCTGCACGGTGGCGCAAGTGGTTAGCGCTCTCGCCTCACAGCGAGAAGGCCCCGGTTCGAATCCCGGCTGGGACCTTTCTGTGTGGAGTTTGCATGTTCTCCCCGTGCATGCGTGGGTTTTCACCGGGGACTCCGGCTTCCTCCCACCGTCCAAAAACATGCTTCATGGGTTAATTGGTGACTCTAAATTGTCCCTAGGTGTGAATGTGAGAGTGGATGTGTGAGTGATTGAGGCCCTGCGACTGACTGGCGACCTGTCCAGGGTGTACCCCGCCTTCGCCCGTCAGTAGCCGGGATAGGCTCCGGCACCCCGCGACCCCGAAAGGGAAGAAGCGGTCAAGAAAATGGATGGATGGATGGATAGATAGGCCTACCACTAAAACAAATTGTCCCTACGCTAACTCTTACCCTTGTTAGTAACGAGAACAATAAAAAACAATTCGACATCGCTACACGTTAGCTGCGCTAGCGTATTTACAATACTTGTAACTGCCCACCTTATTCGCAACACCAGAAAAAAATAAGGCGACTGTTTGGACCAGGACTCTTATTTTGTAAAGCTAATAATTTTATTTTGTAGTAAAAAATGATTAAATGGTTTCAAAGTTACACATTTTATTTGTTTTTACAAATGTAAATATCTTAGAGCTAGCATTAAAATAAAAATGTTTTAAGCCCCTCCCCTTTATTTTAATGTCTTTTGGCTGGACGGCCTCATCTTTACGATTTCCAGCGTGGTTAGCGCGGTGAAGGATACGTGATGGTCTTGGTCGCAGGTTGGTAGCGTGACACCATGACGGTGCAGGCCCCACAGCCTCCACCCCCACAGCCAGACTTGGTTCCTGTTAGCCTCACTGAGAAACAGTCAAGGACCACATGGACTACAAAGACTTTTTTTTACAAAAAAACTAAAGAAAAAATGTTGTTTTTTTTTTTTTATTTCGGATACGCTTTTGCCTGAGGAAGGACAACAACATCGTCTCCGGATCGGCATCTTCCACCTCCACCTGAAAAAACACACGAACGTTAGCAAAAAAAACTTCTCTGATGCTACGTCTGGCGTCTAGAGAGTCGATACGATATGTATCACGATAGACTATATCGCGATATATCTCAAGCTAGCATCAGAGATAAAATTACTACTTTTTAAAGAGTAAAAAATTTGGTACCCATCCTAAGTTAAAACTACGTTGTAATTGTTTCAATGAACTCTAGCAATAGCAGCGAGGCTAATAATGAGCTAACGTCTAACACAAGATGGTTCTCGTGAGATCTTATTGTTGTTTTGGAGTGGTGTGTAGATGCTGAACGAGGTTCGGTGTCCTGAGCCGCCAGCTAGCGGTCGACGCGTTAGTGAAAAACAAAAGTATGTCACTGAACAAAATGTTGGTTATAAGTATAAGTGAGTCTTGACGGCGATTTTAATCGAAACAAGAATCGCCAAATGAAGTATCTCTGAATCAATATTTTCCTGTACCCTACTATGTACACACTGCATACTGGTTCCAGACGCGGATTCAGTTCTGGTTCCTCACATGAATGCGGTTCTGGTTCAGGACGCGAATGCGGTACCAGTTCCAGACGCGAATGCAGAACTGGTTTCAGACGTGGATGCGGTACTGGTTCCTCACATGTATGCGGTTCTGGTTCCTAACATGAATGCGGTTCTGGTTCAGGACGCGAATGCAGTACGCG
This sequence comes from Oryzias melastigma, assembly GCF_002922805.2. Taxonomy (NCBI): domain Eukaryota; kingdom Metazoa; phylum Chordata; class Actinopteri; order Beloniformes; family Adrianichthyidae; genus Oryzias; species Oryzias melastigma. The sequence goes on along the minus strand of NC_050513.1, from coordinate 17,754,418 downwards.
GATGCGGTACCAGTTCCAGACGCGAATGCAGAACTGGTTCCAGACGCAGACGCAGTTCTGGTTCCTCACATGAATCCGGTTCTGGTTCAGGACGCGAACGCAGTACGCCGATGCAGTACTGGTTCCAGACGCGAATGCAGAACTGGTTCCAGACGCAGAAGCAGTACTGGTTCCTCACATGAATGCGGTTCTGGTTCAGGACGCGAACGCAGTACGCGGATGCGGTACCAGTTCCAGACGCGAAGGCAGAACTGGTTTCAGACGTGGATGCGGTACTGGTTCCTCACATGAATGCGGTTCTGGTTCAGGACGCAAATGCAGTACTGGCTCCAGACTCAAATGCGGTACTGGTTTCAGACCCGGATGCGGTACTGGTTCCAAACTCGGATGCGGCATTGGTTCCAGACGCCAATGTTGTACGGGTTAGCGACGCGGATGCGGTACTGTTTCCTGACATGAATGCCGTATTGGTTCCAGACGCCGATGTGGTAGTGGTTCTGATTGTGGATACGGTACTGGTTCCTGACGCGGTTCTGTTTCCTGACACAAATGCTGATACTGGGCTGGGGTTAGGGTACCGGCATCGGTCGCGTCCTGAGGTTTAGTCCGCGTCCGACACTGCTTCGACAAAACGACTGGACCCCTGATTTAACAGCCAGCACGTCAAAAAGGACACAAAAATTCAAAAAGTGGGGCGGAACGGTCCTTAACCGTGCATCAAAATGTTATAACTTTTGAGAGAGAATTTGTTGGTCAGGCTCGTCGTCAAGTCTGGGTTCACCAGATCAACCAAATCCATACGTCACTACCAAATCCAAGTACCCGACTGGTCAAATTCTTGACTGGCAACCTGCGTTTGTAGAGCCTGATAACAAAGGTAGAAACTTGTGTAGCTACGCTTGAACATAAATTTTGTAAGCAGAAGCCCAAATTGACCTTTAGCATATGTTTACCTCAACTTTTTATCGAAAAGTCTATGCACGTTTCCAAGGACGGTGTGATTAATACTTAAATGTTATATGACAAGAAAATAACAAAATATGCTTATGGTCACATTATGAAAACATGCACATTTTCAAACTAAAAGAAGACATTTCATGTTACCCTAAACTTGAAGAGTTCATCCAATTCTGTAAACGTTTACAGTTTTTACCGTCATTCAACAAATACATGAGCACCTTTATGTCAAAATTCAAAACTTTATTTTAAAGGAGATCCATTATTATAGTGCAAAAAGAACCCATATTTTACTACTATGAAGTTTATACAATATATATACATATATATATGTGTGTGTGTGTGTATTTTGTTTAAACTTTAAATACTTAACATTTATTTTTAAATGAGCTTCTACTAAAATACTCCATCTGGAAACGATAATAATGATTTGTTTAAATGTAATATAAATGCTCTTATTTTTCTATCCAATCATCACTTCCGTCAAAAAATGTAACAGGATACAGATGTCAGTGCAGCACCCACTATTATATCTGAACCCCTTTATTTATTTATTTACCCCCCCCCCCCCCTTTTTTTTCGGACCCAACGGAATGTTCCGAACCGCAAACGAACTTTTCTGCAGCTAAAGTCCGAGAACTGAGCGACGTTTATCCAGCAAACCTGCGAAAAAGAGAAGAAAACCAACTTCCGTTTTTAAAAATTGGGAATAACGGGGCTACCTTCTTTCCATTGATAAAGACGCACAAAGTATCTCCTCGTCCCGTTGCAGACATTATTGGACTGCTCGAGCGGCACGAGAGCAAAGTCGATGAAAACCTGCTGCTCTTCCGTTTCCGCTCACTTTCAAAATAAAAGTCGCAGGTGGGAGAAACAAGGCGATATTTTTACCTTTAACGTTTATTTGAAGCATTTAAACTGATTCTTAATTTATTATTATTTATTCTAAAATGTCATTAGAACTGAATATGTATCCTAAACGAGTATTTTTGTTGCTACTCACTATTATTTTGATACAATTCTGTTGGGGCACAAAAACAGTTGTTTTATTTACTTATCAAGCTTTCAAATTATTCTTTTCGTAAGAATTTTGATGTTCAGTCAAAGAGGAATGTTTGTCCAAGTGTACAATGTTGTGTGGAAGGAGGGAAAAGTAGATTTTTATGAACTTCCGGTTTGTTCTTGCTGCTTAACTTTGACTTGCTCTGATTCGGGAACGCCCCCTCCTGCATCCAAAATGTCCAAAACGTTTAAACAAACACCAACCATTTTTTAAAATATTTTTTTTCTTCACAAATTGTTTGCCAAATGTTGTTTAAATATTTAATTTGAAGCCCCAAAAAGTAGTTTAAAATTAAGTAAATGCACAAAATACAGTTTAGTGAGTTTATAAAACCATATATTTAAATATCTGCACACGTCTCTTGTCTGGAGCTCAATAAAACCGGTTTATCTTTAACCTTGTTTTGTTGGTTTATAGTTAATCATTTATAGATTAACTGAAATGAAAAATGAGAGTTAAAAAAAAGAAAAGTGTGTCAGGAACTTAATCGAATATTTCTTAGAAATTTCTTCTTTATCTCTATCCAAACAGATTGTGGATGTTATAAATTAACTGACTGTAAAACAGACACAAAAAAGACGGAAGTTTGTCGTTACCAAAAGAACCACAAGGTGGAGCCAAAGGGCAAGGAAAACAAAAGTTATAGAGGGAATTTGAACGTTTTCTAAGGACTGATGTGGTCTACTTTCTTGGTCCTTGTGAGAACCCGAGCAGCAGAGTTCTGAATAAGCTGCAGTTTCCTGATGGATTTTTTTGGTAGTCCTGTAAAAACACTGTTACAGTAATCAAGTCGACTAAAGATGAAAGCATGCACTAGTTTCTCCAGGTCCTGCTAAAACAGACTTAATCATTGATATATTTTTGAGCTGCCAAAATGTGTTTATCATAATTTAAGTTCCTGGCCTGGTTGGTAGTTTTTAGTTGAATAGATTGAAGCTCTGTAGTGACGTCCAACCTTTTTTCTTTAGCCCCAAATACAATAACCTCAGTTTTGTTTTTGTTAAATTGAAGTAAGTTGTGACACATCCTGTCATTAATGTCCTCAATGCATTTACCAAGAGCCTGTACAGGGCCTCGGTCTCCTGGTGTCAGTCTAATATATATCTGTGTGTCATCTGCATATCTATGGTAACTAATTTTGTTACTTTTTATAACCTGCTCCAGTTGGAACACAAATATATTAATTAGAAGTGGCCCCAGGATGGAGCCTTGGGGAACTCCACATGTAATTTCTATTATTAGGTCTTTCAAAGAACCTAAAAATGTCCTGTCCTTGAAGTTTGACACGTCTGGTCTGCTTCTTGTCCTCCACAAAGTCATTTTCAAACACAACAAAGGTACTTGTATGCTAGCGTCATGTCAGTGACATTAGCATCCCGTCAGCACACATTTTTACAGGTTTTTCTGTTTTCCTCAAACCCTTCAGTTGGATAGTTTAAGCTTTTTAGATAAAATAATTTTTAAAAATTGAGTCTTGATCTGCTGAATGTACTCAACTCACAATTTTTCCAAACGCAGAAAAAAGTTGATGTACGCTAGAATCTTGTCAGTAGCATTAGCATCCCACCATGACACATCTGCCAATTTTTGTCAAATTTCCCCACACCCATTTATACTTGTGTATTTTGACAAGATTTGAGGTAAAAATAAAATAAAAGACTTATTTTGTTCAATAATACCAGCTAAAACTTTTTTTAGCACTTTTAGATATTTGTTTATGGAAATTTCATCCAAATTGAACTGTTTTGTCTGTTGAAAAATGCTTGCTAACTAGTTTTCTAAGATGTCATTGAAGTATCTTTCTTTGATACTTAAGTGGTAGAATTTCAGGTCATTTTCTTCCATTTGAAGCTCCTCTCTGGTGGTGAAAAATGGTCGTCATGGGTGTTGTGTTGCTTTTTTTTTTTTTTTCCCATGAGCTGTTTCCATTAGAGGGTCATCTGGGTATCTGCTGAACAAACCTTCCTCCTCCACTTTTACTTCCTGTTGCCCTTCTATCACCCAGCTTCATCTCTTTTGAAGGAAATGTGGCTCTGCGGTCACTGACCCTATGGGCTGGGAAGAAACTGCGTCAGGACTTCAAGATCTTGAAGCTCATCTGGTGAACTTACAGTCCCCTGCTGGCTGGAGGCCAACAAAAAAATTCAACTTTTTTTCTTCTCTGGAGGAACTGTAAGGAAGAAAGAAATTATGGCAGTTTTTGAGCCTCATGACGCTCGTTGGGAGATCACTTCTCAACATAAGTAGAGCCTTCGTCTTCCAAGTGAGGAAACGACCACTTTTGCTTGTCAACAACAAAGTCAGAGCGTGAAGAATATCTGGAAAAAGTTTCATGTTTCACCCGAAGCACACACACATCCGGTGATTTGAAATTGTAGCATGGTTGCTGACTAGTAAATCCATTTTCTGGCGTTCTAATGAAGCACTCAGATGGACTCAGCAGTTCTTTTGTGTAGCTTTGTGCCTCAGGTGGATTCCCTCCTTCCATCACAGAACATCTAAAATGCCCCCCCCAGAAAAAAAAAAACCTCTTTGTTTCTTTGTTTAGGTCCACACTTGATAACATTTGCAACTGAAATCCCTTGAAAGCCTGACCCAGTTCCCTGTTCCCTTAAGAAAGCTCACTTTCTTATGGTTTTCCTGGTTTTGACCTGTTTTCTCTTTAGCTGTTGATAGTTAGCTTTAGCTAGGTACTGTTACATACTGCCTTTTGTGTTTCTACGGTTGAACTTTAGTCTAATCAGTTGTTTAATACTTGGTTCCTTCCCTTTTCTTATTCAGGTGGTTTATTTCATTTTGTTTCATAAAATCAGTTGAAGTTGTGGGCCTGTAGTCTGCTTTATCGACTGTTTTTATCCAAAAACAAAAAAGGTTACTCGCTACTATCATCTTTCCATTAGCATAGCATCTTGCTTGCAGCATCTTGTCATTAGCATAAGCATCTTACTAGCAACAGCTTATCATTAGTATAATGATCTTGCTAGCAGTGTTTTTATATTAGCATAACCATCTAGCTAGTATCATCTTTAAAAGTACCATGGACATCTTGCTAGCAGCGTTTATCCATTAGCATAAGAATCTAGCTAGCCTAATCTTTCCATTAGCATAAGCATCTTGCGCGCAGCATCTTTCTATTAGCATTAGCATCTTTCTGGTAGCATCTTTCCATTAGCATTAGCATCTAGCTAGCCTAATCTTTCCATCAGCATAAGCATCTTTCTGGTAGCATCTTTCCATTAGCATTAGCATCTAGCTAGCCTAATCTTTCCATTAGCCTAAGGATCTTGCTAGCAGCATCTTTCCATTAGCATAAGCATCTTGCCAGCAGGGTCTTACCATTGGTTTTTCATCATCAGAACACATCAACAGTCTTCATAAAATATTTGTACTTAAAAAGTCTTCATTTTGGCAAATGGGTGATGTCATACTTGTCAGTAAAAAAAATAGCGTGTGTTCTAATTACGATAAATGTAAGTACCACACTATATTGCCTTTTAGGGGTTTGGGAGTAGTGAAGGAATTCGGATATATCTATATAGCCTCAGAAAACAAGCTAACATATAGAAATCTTTAAGATTGGTTTGCATTAGACCATCTGTAACTGTAACAGAGCGGCTTAAATACTTCGAAGTGCTTCCATAAGTTGGTGGGTTTCATAGTGTGCATGTGTCAGCTGGCATCATGAGTTCCCAACAGTCCTTTTTTTTGTAATTTATCGAGTACTTTTCTCTTGAGACGCTCTCTCAAATCCTGTGAGACCCAATCAAAGTTTGAAACATCCACAAAAGCGGCGTTAAGCGGCGTTCCCACGGCTGCCTGCGGCTTCGGCCGGGGCGCCGCTGCCTCTCCTCTCAGCTCAGATGTCGCATCAGTAAACAAACTCTTCCTCCCTCTGCCAGTTTGACCCCAGATGGCCCATCAAACCGCGCCGCTTCAGCGGGACATTTTGTCTAACCGCACGAAAGTAAACAACCGCGGATTCTGGTTACACAAGTGCTGATCAGATAAAGACCAGGAAGAAAAATGTCCTTAAATGAATCGAATGCTATGGTTTGACTTTATTTACCATCAAAATAACCAAAGGACAATTTTCTTCTGGGGTCTTAAAAATTATTTGACAATTTCTATACATATAAAATGTGTGTGTATATATATATATATATATATATGTGTGTGTGTGTATATATATACACATTTTATATGTATAGAAATTGTCAAATTATTATATATATATATATATATATATATATATATATATATAAATATATATATATATATAAAAATATGTATATGTATGTTTTATATATATTTTGGACATATATATATACATATATATATATATATTTATATATTTATATATCTATGTATTGCGTATATTTTACGTATATATATATGTATTGCGTATATATTTACGTATATATATATATACAGTATATATATATACATAAATTTTGTATATATTATTTAGTATTGTATATATTATTTAAGTTTGTATATATCAGTTAGAAACAAATAAAATAAAACATTGGCCAAAATTTGATCCTGTGGGTATTTTAGGGCTAAACATGCTCTCAGAAATAAGTGTTATTTTTCGTAATTTTTCCCAATTAAAGCTGCATTTAAATTTTATTTCACTGTGACATCAAATCCATTCAATCATCTCTAAATTTACTTTATTTAGATTATTGAAAATCCCACGCCTCCCCACGCCGGGAGTGGGATCCCCGAGACTTAAAGATCTAGCAGGGGATCAATCTACATCGGAGCCGGGGGGTGTCCAGGTCTCGGTGGTGCGGAGTCCGGTCCCTGCTTTCGAGAACTAGTCCTCTCCTTAACTCCATCAGTGGGTGTGCCTGGTCGGGCCTTGTTTACATCACTCCTTGGGGCCTCTGTTTCTTTTGGGTTCCCCTCTGCTCGGCGGGGGTGGGCGGCCCCTGCCCTGCTTCTCCACTGGACCTTCGCGGTGGGGGCAGGCGGTTGTCTGGAGTATGGGGTGGGTTGCCCTTGGGGGGCCCTGGCTCGTACCTGGGGTGGGGCGGGGGGGTCCTCTGCGCCGCTGGGTGGTGGTGGGCTGCTCCTCGGGGGTTGGGGGGCTCTCCGGGGGTGGGGTCCCGCGTTGGCCCTCCTGGCGGGGTGGGGGGGCTGCTCCTCTGGCTGGGCTGGGGCCTGCACTCTCCGTGTTCCTGTGCCTTCCTGCTCTTGGGTGTGGGGGGCCTCTGCGGCGGTCCCGCGTGCCCCGGTCTGGGTGCTCGGCGGGATTGCCCGGCGGGCGGTTTCTCTCCGCGGCTCCATGGCGGGTGTTGGGGGATCTTGGCTGCAGCTGCTGCCCCGGCGGGGGGTCTTGGCGTGGGGATGGCCGGGCGCTCTCCCCCTGAGTACATTCCATCACCATCCACCTCAGTGAAACATAAACACTCACCTGAGCACAGGTATCAGCTCACCTTAGCACTAACCGTTTGTGTGACAGAATGAAAGTCTTTATCTGAATGGGTTTGTATGATGGAGTGTGTGAGCTGCTGTTATAGTTGAATTGAGTACATGTGTAGTATATGTATAGTATATGTGAGTATGTTTAGTTTAAATGTGGAGACTATTTTGGCCAACAAGTGTGTGTGTAACTATAGAGTGTGTGTGTAGACAGGCCCCGCCCATTCTAGTTTATCACTTAGTCCTGGTTGTTTTATGATGTTGCCTCCCTCTGTTGCCATCTTCTTCTTCCTCTCCCCCCACCCCTCCCCCACCCTCTTACTTTTTTCCGTCCGGTCCAACAACAAAGATAGAAAAAAAAATAAATAAAATAAAACATAATCAATATAAATAAAGTTTAGCATTAAATACAACAGGGGTTTATACTCAATAAATCCCTGTTGTGACAGTAAAATCTGCCCAACACAAGAAGCTCTCAGCCCACATCTGTTGGCTCAGCTGTTGGACAGGACAAGTAAAAAAAAAAAGATTATTGAAAATCACGATAAATATCAAGAATTTTTATTGAAATAACTATTTAAAAAAATCTTTACTATAGTTTATATACAACAATACAAATAACCATCCTTATTTTTTTTACCCTGACAATACTTTTGTATATTCTTACTCAAAATAAAAATAGTGAATAAAAAACAAAATAAGTAAAATAAATATTTACACTGATTGATGGCTTAATAAAAATATAGGTGTTCATTTCTTTAACTGTAGCTTAACAACACAAATAAACTAAACACAAATACATTGATCTTTATATATTGATATATTATATTCAAACAAAACATATATAGTAGATGTTACTACTAAGATAAATGGTTTGTATAATCAATGCACATAAACACCAAAGCTTATTTTAAAAAGTCTTTATTCCTAAAAATAACACTTATTTTTTTATTCTTATTTTACATTTTTTCATTAAACATATAATTTGTGAATTCCTAGTGGACATTATTAATTTCTCATAATAACTGATAACTGTCACGCTGGTTTTGATAGATAAAAAATATGCATTTTAGCTACAAACAAACAAAAAAAGAGCCAATAAAATTGTCTCTCTGAGTTACATAAGTAAACTTGATACCATTTTTTTCCAGGTAGGATTAACACTTTAAAACAGTTGTTTTTTCAAGAATCTGAACAGGTTCCTGTTGGTTTTATTGTTTTGGGATAACATTCAACATCCTGTCTCGTTCCTTCAGTACCTCCGCGTTTCAGAATCCCTCGATACGCCGATGACTGTTTACTGTTCGTCTAACATTTCTGATTGAGATTTTTTAATCTAAGTCTCAGATTTAACAGTTTTAAAGACCAAAACGGTAATAAGTCACCAGCCTCATTTGGTGTGTTTGCCAAATGTGATGATTTTTTAAGTGTTTTTGCTACAAATATAATAAACTAATAAAACAATGAACTATAAATATGAGTCACTAATTCATCTTTGCTTGGTTATTGAAACAAAAATCTCTATGAAAGAATTTCTGTCACTTTTGGACTCTGAAAGGTGAGAAGTCTTCATGTCATTGATGTTTGGTGTAAATTTACTAATTTTGATAGAAAGTTTCAGCTCAGTGTGAATGCAGATGATTCCATCAAGACCCATTTCCTTAATTCAATGAAATTATGCTTAAAAAAATACATATTTTTGTCACTTAAACAGTCCTGGATGATTGTTTCCATGAGCCCAAAAACATGAAAATGTAAAAAAATGAGCACATTCAGATGTAATTTAGATGTAAAAAGGTTTCCATGACAACCAGATAACAACAAAAGCAGAGAACAAACAACAAAGTAACTTTTCTAAAAAATATTGGGTAAATTTTGTAAACATTTTCTGCACTTGAAATTTTTTACACTGGCTTTAGTTTATGTACAAATCCTTTAAATTGACAGTTTTCAAAATAAGAGTATTCCTTTATGAAAAGTTCTACCAAAAGATATATATATATATATATTTAAACGACTGCTTTATATTTCTATTCAAATGTTTTATTTTTAATGAGATTTTTTTCTTACTTACCACATAGCCTTTTAAAAAGCGGAAGGCATTCATTGGGCCTTATTTATATTTCCAAAATAAAAGTTGCCTGTCATGGAAACTAAAAACAATATATTTGATATTATTTGACTCACTCATTTAAATTTTTTGGAGGGGAAAAAAGGACTAAAAAAATACTTTTTTCCCTTAAAATATAAACCAGACCGACAAATATCATAAAATCTATTGTTTTCCATGAAAGTGGACTCTTATTTGGATAAATATTGTATTATTCGACTGTCTGAGTATTTTTTCACATAGAAACAAACAACAAAAATATACTTTTTCCCTTCTGATTGCATCACATGATATAGTCAAAGAATTGATAGTTTTCTTCAAAACTTAATTGAGTATCAAAATAAGAGTCCCCTGTAGCAGAAAGTAAAAAAAAAAAATTGTAAAGTTTAAATGTTTATATTTTTTTTTAAGAAAGAAATATTTACAAAAATTAACTTTTTCCTCTTGAATACGTAACACAAATCTGTTTGGAGCGTTAAAGACGTTCATCAAGACTCCTAATTGAGTTTTCAAAACAAGAGTCCCCTACCATGGAAATTTAAAAATGTGAATATTTTATTATTTGTCCGTCTAGTTCATATTTTTATAGGAAAAAAAAAGAACTTTTTAATTTTTGAATACATCTTGCATACAGCATACCAACAAAATGTAAGGCTTTGGTCAATACATGATTGAGTTTTCAAAATAAAAGTTTTCTTTCATGTAAATTCTAACACAAATTATTTGTCTAATTTATATATATATTTTTAATGAACCTTTTTCTTGCTTAATATATCACACATAGCTTTTTCAAAATTTGAAGAGTTTCATCAATACTGTCCTTAATTTAGTTTTCAAAATAAAAGTCCCGCTCATGGAAATGTGACACACTAAAAAATGTATTATTTGACTCACTAATAGTTTTACAGAAAAGAAAAGACAAAAATTAAACTTTTTCTTTCCATGTCAAGACTTAACAAGTTTTCAAAATTAAGAGTCCCGCTCATGGAAGTTTAAAACAAAAAAAAGTGTATAATTTGACTGTCTGGGTAATACCTTTATAGAAAAAAAATCAAGTTTTTCTATGTAAAGACTTAATGAGTTAAATAAGAGTCCCCATCATAGAGATTTAAATCCCTAACAAATGTATTTTTTGACCGTTTTAGTAATACTTGTACAAAAAAAGGACAACATTTTAAAGTTTTTCTTTCTAATTTAATGTATTTTTCAAAATAAGAGTCTCGTAGTCTGAAAGTTAAAACACTAGATATGTTATTAGAGTTTCTAATCCATATGAAAAAGATTTAAAAAATAACTTTTTTCTTCCAGATGAGAAAAAAATAATTAAAAAAATGGTTTCTGTGAGGAAGAGACACCCTTTCAATCCAATTCTTTGGTTACTTTTGTTTCTTTTTGGAGCAATAACATTTTTTTTTCATTAAAAAGAAAACATTAGTAGTTAGTCCAGTTTTAACCTCAGAATTCGGTTAAAACAATCCAACTGGAGCTTTTATTGTGAAAGTGCGCCAAAAATTCCTTACTGTGCAGGAAAAAAGGTGTATTTTCCTCCTTGAATTAAATGTTTTTATGAAATAAAAGTTTAGATGAAAACCGCTGGATCTCCTCAGTGAGGTCTCCATCAGTCACTGCCTCCTCCTCCTCCTCCTCCTCTTCAGGATCAGCTGCTGCAGCCTCCCCATGCCCTCCTCCAGCCCCTCTCCGGTGATGGCGCAGGCCGGCTGGAGGTGGAGGGGGGTGGAGGCCTCCAGCTGCTCCAGCTGCAGCCGCGCGCGGATCTCCTCCGCGTCCAGCGCGCGCGGCAGGTCCTGCTTGTTGGCGATGACCAGCATCGGGGTCCCCTGGTTCTCCGGGGAGCGCGCGACCCTGTGCAGCTCGGCGCGCGCCTCCTCCAGCCGCTCCGCGTCCACGGAGTCCACCACGTACACGAGCCCGTCCGCGCGCCGGCTGTAGGGCCTCCACAGGGGCCGCAGCTTCTCCTGGCCCCCCACGTCCCACAGGTGGCAGCTGAAGCCCCGGCTGGGGGCCCCCGGGCCGGCCAGCCGGACCCGCTCCGCGTTGAAGCCGATGGTCGGAACCGTGTTGACGAACTCGTGGAACTTCAGGCGGTACAGAACCGTGGTCTTCCCCGCCGAGTCCAGACCGAGCATGACGACGTGGAGGCTGGAGAAGGTTCCCCCCATGACGGGTCAGACGCGCGGATGTCCCGGGAGGTCACGTGACACGGCAGAACCGGTGTGCCGCGCGCCCCTCATCCCCCACGGTCAGGAGCGGCGCAGAGTCACGCGCGCGGGAGACTCCTTTTTAAACCGGGAAGCCCGCGTGCGCTTCTCCGTTTGAGCTCACGCGGCGCCCAAAACTTTCATCACAGGTGACGGCGCGAGGCTGCCCCAAGATACGAAACGACGTAGAGGATGACGACACGACTTTCTGGCGGAGAAAATAAAATAAATTATTTGGTTCTTTTTTTTATTTACAAAAACGTTTCTATTTTATACAAATAAATTGTTAGGATTTCAACGTTTTCACTGATTAACATTTATCTGTGAAATGCTGCCATCTGCTGGCGGTTCTGAGTAACTGCAAGCAGCAGCTTTTTTCATTTACTGTTTTTAAATTAATATAATAAATCGAATAAACCTTATTATTAGTGGGTGTTGTTTTTATTTTGAAAAAATAAAATAAAATTCAACTGATTCTATAATTGTTGTTTAAAAAAAAGGAATTAATCCGGTTCAGGTTTCAGCATTTATGCTGAACTCTTTTCTAACTTTTATTCAATCTGAAACATTCAGTTTACTCCATTTGTACTACGAGTCAGATTTACCCACCCTGTGTACGACAATTTATTTTTATAAATTCTGTGTAGTAACATGAAGCGTGTGTAAGAGATGGATAGTTTGTATGCAAGACTGCAAAACTGTCTGTATATATCTATAAAAATACTACAACAGAGTAGAGTTTGTGTAAGAGTATATTGGAGTTTATAAAGCTTTTTTCTAAGAGTATAGTAAAGTTTGTGGTAGAAAATTTTAGAATTTGTCTAAGAGCAGACTACAGTTTGTGTAGGAGTACAGACGTGTTTTTTCCTAATAGTGTAGTAGAGTTAGTGTAAGAGTGTAGTTCACTTTACGTAAGAGCATAGTATAGTTTGTGTAGAGTATAGTAGGGTTTTTTCTAAGAGTATAGTGGTTTTTGTGTAAGAATATGGTCCCATTTTCAATAGCATAGTTGAGTATGTGTAAGAGGACAGTTATGTTTTCTAAGAGCATTGTAGAGTTTATGTAAGAGCATAGCACAGTTTGGGTAAAGTATTGTGGTGTTTTTTCCTTAAGAGTATAGTAGAGTTTATGTAAGAGTATAGCACAATCTGTGTAGAGTATTTTGGTGTTTTTTCCTTGAGAGTATAGTAGAGTTTATGTAAGAGTATAGCACAGTTTGGGTAGAGTATAGTTGAGTTTATTTTTTGTTATTCTTAAGAGTATAGTAGAGTTTATGTAAGAGTATAGCACAGTTTGTGTAGAGTATTTTGGTGTTTTTTCCTTAAGAGTAAAGTAGAGTTTATGTAAGAGTACAGCACAGTTTGAGTAGAGTATAGTCTTTAGTTTTTTTGTTATTCTTAAGAGTATAGTAGAGTTTATGTAAGAGTATAGTACAGTTTGTGTAGAGTATTTTGGTGTTTTTTCCTTAAGAGTATATTAGTTTGGATAAGAGTAATACAGAGTTTATGTATGAGCATAGTGTAGTTTGTGTAGTCCTGAGTTTTCTAAGAGTATAGTAGTTTGTATAAGACTAAAGTATTGTTTATATAAGAGTTTGGTAGAGTTTTTGTAAGAGTACAGTACTCCCCTCCCCAGAAAAAAAGAGGAAAGTATAGTTTGCATAAGACTATAAAAGAGATTAAGTGAGAGCACAAAAGATTTTATTTAGAGTGGTTAGTTGCTCCAGTACGGTGTAGTACCGGCGTGAAGGAAATCTAGTCTAATCCAGTGAGGGTCCTTAAACAAGACCCTTCACACTACTTCCTAACTGAGTAGCCTCAGGGGTCCGAATCATGGTGATAAAACTCTCTGACAGACCAGGTTTCTGACTGTGGTGAATCAGCTGTGAAGGGACGAGCTGGAAGGTGAACAACAACAGAAGACTTTGTGTAAAGAAAAGGAAGCTTTGTGTCAATGCAGCATTTCTGCCACTAGATGGCAGCAGCTCCGTTTCTATTATAGTGAAAGCGCTGCAGGTTTGTAGAGAAGACAGAGTTTCTTCAGGGATGAAAGACCTAAACTTCAGGAAACAAACTGATTTATGTGATTTTTCAAATGCAGGAAGAACCAAAGATTGTGTTTTTGCAGTTTTTTTATTCAGCAGCCAATGAGATGTTCGTGTTGAGGAAGAATTCATGAAGAGGAGAAAGTGAACAGTAATATTCCTGATCAGAGAGAAGGAACTGAAACACCTGCAGCTTCTTAAGAAAACACAAACATGTGTGTGTTTGTGAGTGTGTGGGGGTGTGTGTGTGCACATGCATGTTTATTTTATTGGAATATGTGTGTGAGAAAATATGTGTGAGTCCATGAGTTTGTACTTGTGTGCCCTCGTGTCCACGTATTTATAATTGTGTGTCCATATATGTGAGCTTGTGTGTTTGGATATGAATGCGCATGAATATATGTGTGCTTGTGTTACAGTTCGTTTGTGAGTGCAAGCATGTTCATGTGTGTGTGTGTGCGCATGTGTATGTGTGTGTAAGGGGGCGGAGTTAGTCCCTAAGCAACAACAACAACATCCCGCCCTGAGTCATCAGGACTCCGCTGATTGTTCTAGCTGTCCTCCTTCCTCATTGATTTCCTTTCTAATGAGTCTTTGTGGGATCAATGAAGCATGCACACACACACACACACACACAAGTACACACACACACACGTCTCTAATTGCATCTCTTGGCCCTCCCCTCATGCGTAACTCAGAGCTGCTGATCCTCTGATTTGCTTCTTCCTGATTCCTCAGGTATCAAACAGCAGGTAGCCGTTTCCTCCAAGACGTTTCAGAAGCTTCACTTTCTGGAGTCTGCCCTAGAAAAGCAACCGTTTTCCCATCAGGCTTTGCTCCTCCAAGCTGTTTTTTCTCTTTCAGATCAAACCTCCCTGAAGGAAGGAGCCGTGAGAACCGCAGAAGAAAGGCTGTTATCTGCCGCCGCCCTTCATCTCTGGAGGGTCCTCGCCGCTCTCCGGGCGCCGGAGCCTCGGACCGTCTCCACTTGTGAGACTGAGCGCCCGGCGAGGCGACCGCGTGCTTTTCATCCCGCCACCTGCTTTGCATTTTCAAAAGCTGCTCGAATTAATGAGGGGAAGAGAGGATCAGAGCTCCGGCGGACACGCCGCAAAACAACCAGAACGCGCTCCGGTGACGCGTTTCCTCACCAGGTTCAGAGGAAACTCATTTACAATTCAAGTGGCCGAAACATGAAAAAGCTTCAGTTCAAGCTCTCTTTCTAGATATTCTAATAAAAGTTTGAAAAACTGGATAAATCCAGTCTGAAGATAGTTTTAATGTGCTTACAGTATCAAATTTTCCCTTTAAAAAAAAGCTACATCAAGTTTGTCCTGTTTTTTTTAACTAGTGTTCACTGACTGCCTTTAAATAAAGTTTTTTTCAACACTTCTACAGTAAAAAAACAGCTAATTTGAAGTCTCTTTTTAGTATTAAAGAACAAAAATCACACATTTATGTTCATGATAGTTGTCAGAGAGTCAAAGCTGAAGTGAGACGATGGATAGTTCGAGTTCTGACGTTAGCTGGTTACTTTTTTCACACAATTACAAGCACATTTTTTAGCCTTTTTTTAGTTGCTAGCTCTGTACATTATAATAAGCTAAAACTGGCACATTCATATCTTTCAACAACAATAAACATAGATTATGAGATATATATTCCTCTTTACTTTTTCTTTTAATATTTTTTTTCAATGTTGTAGTTTGTATTTTTTGTACTGAAAAAGACGTTAGCTTAGCTTAAAATGCTAATTAAAAAAACGTTTTTTTTCTATGTTGTTTATGTTTATATTCCTTGTTTTTTTATATGATATTTAAATTTCCAGGGGAAAACACTCTAAAGAGTTTAATTGGGACAACTTTTGATAAAAGTACAGTATGTGCAATTTCTGTTTTGCTAACCGCACAGCTAAGTTAGCGCTAGCTAGATGTACAGTAAAAATGTGCGTACTTCACTTCCAGACGCTAGAATTTAGGTGCTTCTGGTTGCAAATTCTAAGTAGAACACCAATAAAGTGAGCTTTTTAACTTTAAAAAAAAAAAAAAAAAAAACCCATCGAATTATGAAGTGAAAATTCAAAATGGCTGTTACTAGCTAGCATTAACAAACATGGAACAAATGGGTTAATTTGACTGTGAAACAGTTTGTTTATTTGATTTACATTAGGATAGTGGGACACCTAAATTAAGTAAAATTAACAAGCATTACTGTGGCTTAAACAGTTTTTTACACAACAAAACATGATCTCCACTCACTTTAGGGGCCTTTTCTTTGGAACTGAAGGATATTTTTTACAAATTAAAATTAAGAAACTTGTTTTTGGGTTGTTTTTTTTTAGGCTCAACTGTGTGTTTGAGGAAAATAAGAGCTAAATATCATTTAAATAAAAGCTTTAAGTTCACAAAGTATGTATACTTAAAAAAAAACAAAAACTATAGGCTCTAAAATAGATCCCTGGGGAACTCCAAATGAAATTAGGTGACATGAAGACTTTTAAAAGACTTACGGCTGCTAAATAACCTCCAACTTCATGGTATAACTCAACAAATAATCAGATAAAGTTGTGCCACAAATGATACAGTAAAATGAGTTAATGAATTTGATGGACAAAAACACTTTTTTTTCTTCAAAAGCTTTGATTTATTGATTTTTTTGATATTATTTATTTTTCTTTGAGGAAAAACACTGATCAGATTTTTGACCTGCTAACAGTCACAGCTGATACAACATCAACCTATAAATATATCAATACTCGACCGGCATTCAGTACAAATATAGAAATTTGTTCAGCTCATGTTTATGATTCAAACACTGCAGCGGTCACAAACCCCAAACACAAGAATAAACTAGAGAAATCAACAGTACATAAAACAAGACTAACTGAATATTCTCGCCATATCCCAAACATAAATATTTTTTTACCAAAAAAAAAAAATAGCCTTCTTTGATAGTTTTCCCCGTTTTCCTTAAAGAAAATGTAGAATGTGGAGCCATCTAGAGGCCAAGTGTCAGACTGCATTCGACAGCTCACATCTGAGAAATGAAACCATTTTACGCCTTCATGTGGTGTTTTTGAAACCAGATGTGCCAAAACATCATGATTAAAATAAAAAATAATATCAATAATATAAAAAATATTTTTTCACTTGTTTGAATGGGAAACCAGTTATTTTTTGACAACTTTTTAAAAAGTTTATTTATCAAATTTTTTAAACGGGTGTTGAGATCTTGGACCTACGTCAAGGTTATTTGGTCTCAGCACTAAAGAAAGCGAGATCTTCTTAGACTTTTTCATAAATTTAAATCAACGTCTCCAAGTTGACTTCTGAACCCCAACAACAACAAAGAAGGAAGGAAATGTCACGTCTAGAGGGTGACAATTGTTTTTTTTCCAAAGTATTTCGGATTATTTACTTAAAAGACCAAGATAAAGAATAAGAAGTTGGGTCTTCTGAGAGAGGTTCATACAACATTCCTCCAATCAGACGGTTGGAGGATGTGGATATAAAGAAGCTCATCAGATGTACTATACGTAGTACAGACAAAGCGACAGCGACAAAGTGTCGCAAGTCAAGTGTCGCCCTACATATAAAATGAAAGTCAACCCTATTTGAACTTTGACAAATAAGTGGATAATTGGTCTTTCTTCTGGAATAGAGCTGTGAAAGAAAAAGCCTGGAGCAAGAATTTACGAGATTTGCACCATTTGGACGTTTCACACCAAGCCACTTTCAACATGTGCTGCATTGGGAACCGACAGTCCAGTGCGAACATGCTAAAATCATGTTTGAGAATCAGCGTTCAACGCGTTCTTGAACGTTCATCACATATGTGTATGGAGCAATAGGGAGGCTACACCCTTAACGGCAATACAGACGCCTTCCAACGCATCTAAGCAGTCATGAAGTATCCCACAAGATTTGACAAAAAAAGTCACTTTTGAAATGATGTAAAGAAAAAGGTTCTTTTATGGATGAAAGACAAAGTTCTGTATGAAAGTCCTACCAACTTTTCCAGATGCCGCTGAGAGCTATTTTTTTGGGGATTGAAGTGACTGAGGTGTCTGATGTTTTCTTGAGGGCGAAGAAGAGAGAGAACACAAGGAGGACGAATGGGAGGCATGAGGGGAATGTTAAAGAAGTTTAAAATAACTCCATAGGAAAGTGTAGGGAGACAAACATGAAAGAAAAATAAAAATAAAATAAAAGACTGATTTTATACTTTGGTTATGTTGGTTTTTCCCTAAAGATTCCCAGTTCACCTGACTTCTTGAAAAGACCATTCCTGTCGCCGTAAACTGATTAACCTCAAAGAAATCCACGGATGTCTCCATCAGTTGTAGAATACTAAATAAAAAAGAACAGTTCAGACAGCAAAGTCTCCGTATCCGATGGGACAGAAGGCAGCACTTCGGAGGGTATCGAGGCAGTTGACGAGGATGAGCGCCCCCGTTAGGTGCTTCCACCTCTTGGTGATGGGATTCCTCATCTTGTCCAGGCCCAGGTGGAGTTCCTGGATCACGTCCCGGTAGCTGTCCCCGATGTGGGCGGCCCACGTCAGCAGGAAGTCGTAAGCCGGTTTCCACATCGACTGAGGAGTCGGGGTAGAAAGAGAAGGGGATTATTTTGGGGGCAAAGAAAACAGAGGGTCAGAACAGAAGGGTCTAACCCGGTCCTGTAGATCTACCACCAGGTTTTTCTTAGATCTTGCTGATAAATGACCTGAAGTGGTGGTAGTCAATCCTGCTTTTACTGTTTTCTTAACTTTAAATTGGAAAAATACCAAATTCTACATCATATTTTACCTTGACAAAAGTAATCAAGTCTTGTCGGTATCCTGGGTTAAGTTTTTCGGAGAGCAAACCCAAATTTTTCTCTTGTTTCTCCAACATTTGTTGGCGGTAAAAGGCTAATAAACCAACATGGTGGACGTTTTTGTTTTTAAGTTTTGACCATATGTCTTTAGATGTCCGTGGTAGGGGTTTGAAGGGATTATGTATCTTGATTAGCCTGGAAGCACCTTTGGGTTGGACTGGATAACCTGGGTGGAGTATTTGTCAAGAGGAATGTCTGGGCATCTTTGTTGGACTGTTGCCCCTGCAACTCGGATAGAGGTATAGTCGTATGCACCCGTACAAGGGTTGACCCGTACTGGTACCAATAGTTTTTTCCTCGTGAAGGATTTAAGAGAAGAGCGACCACATCTTAAGGGAATGCAAGTGTATTTTGAAGTTCCCTTGAAGCTTGTCAAAAATGGATCGTAGAATTGTCGTGTATGTGGTCAGTGTATCGTGAAGTAGTCGTAAGGCTAATAGAAGTTGCACACACTTATAACTTGTTTGGATGTCCTTACGCCACACTCTAGTTGTCAGTAAAGTATTTGTCATAGCTGTCTATACTACTACAGGGTACTTCCCCCTTACTTACTTATCCTTATGTGTTGCATAAGTAGTCATAACGGCCTGTCGTTTGCAGCATACCCTTAAAAAATGTATGTGTGTGAATATTTTTGTTCTATGGGATCACTGAGCGGTCTACGACCTCGATGTTCCAGGTCATCAACCGTTACACGTTCGCCCTTTTCGTACCCACATCTATCCCGTTGAGATCAGGCCTCAAACGAGATGTTCCCCCGTACCTCGTTGTCCAGGACTCCGTTCCTGTCTCGATGTGGAGCCTCGTACGCTTCCATCTGCTGCCTCGACACTCGTGCCAGTTTCTCAGCCAGCTCCCTCCACCTCGGCGCCACCTCCACCGCCGTGGTCAACAAGACAAAATCCAGGATCAACCGCGCGACCAGCCCCTGACAGTCCATCTTCAACAGCGCCTGAAATCAGGTTAAATGAAGATTAAAAAAAAGGTCAAATTAAGTCAATTTTTTAAAATAAGATGAAGAGAATCTCAGTAGCTAAACTCTCCAGACACTTATTTGTACTTCTCCTGTATAGGCGGATTGCAGAGAAAGCGTAGACAAACGGTTAGATCAAAGAAAACCAGGGGCTGAATTAATCACTCGAGCAGCAGGTGACAAACACAACAGAATTAACCGAACTCACAAGAGACACAAGCTGTAAATGAAGCTGAAAGAAAAACTAATTCCTGTGCAGACAGAAGAACTAATGCAGAAATGAAGGTAGGAGATGGGAAAATAAAAGCCAGAGAAGAACCTCAAAAGCAACCCAGTGGTCCATGGATTCATACAGAATCAACTACTGCAATAGAAATTTGTGGTTTTCAAAAGTAAATTGCTGTTTTTAACTAAAATAAATTATAATTTTAGGTAGGAAAGTGGCTGGAAAAACAAACCAACCATATTTCCTGCACATCCTGAATAATGGTTGATTTTAGAATTACTCATGCATGAGGCGAACTATAAGACGCATTTATCAAGACAAAAGAGTCAGAGATTAAGTCAGACTTAATTAACTACACGTTAGCTACGTCAGAAGAGTTAGCCCCATTGAAGTATTTACAATACCTATAACTTCCAACCTTTATTTGCAACACGTAAAAAATACTGATACAGCTTTAACAAATGTTACTGTGACTATATAAACTTACAACCTAGCCAGTAACACATAAAGAACAGTCTGTCCACTCATTAGCCGTTTAGCGTATCCACAATACCTGCGCCTCCCAACCTTGTTTGCAACAATTAAAAAAAACTGATAATAATAAAAGAACCATTACTGTGACTTAGCTGACTTATAACCTAGATAGTAACACGTAAAGAAACTGTCAAACATGGATACATCTTACACAGTACCTGTAACACCCACAAGACAGATTACTCTAAAACAACTACTGACTATGCAAACTCTCAAACTTGACAGTAACGTAAAAAAAACAGTCCAGAAATGCGACACACTGGCTACTTTGGCAAATTTACAATAACACCAAAGCTTGTTTTAAACACGTAAAAAAAAATTATAACACTAAAATGAACACTTCTGCGACTATGCTAACTTCAAACCGATAGTAACATGTAAAAAACAGTCCAAAAATGCTACACGTTAGCCGCATTAGCACATTTACAATAACACCAAACCTCGTTGCAGCACGTAAAAAAACAGTCTGATACGCTTAAACAAACATTACTGTGACTATACTGACTCCCAACATTAATAGTAGCACTAGCGAACAGTCCAACACGTTAACCATGTTAGCATACTCTCAATACCTGTAATTCCCACACTTTTGGTGACAAAAAAAACAAATAACAGACTTATAACGCTAAAAGAAATGCTATCGTGACTACGCTAACTCCCAACCTTGATAGTAGCCTAAAAAAAAACATAAACAGTTTAATACTGATACATGCTAGCATGTTTACAGCAACACTCAATGTTGTTTGCAACATGTGAAAAAACAGACAAAAGCACTAAAACCAACACTACTGTGACTACGCTAACTTCAAACGTTGATAATTACATATCTAAGAAAACAGTCCAAAAATATGCTACATGTTAGCCACATTAGCACATTTACAATAACACCCAACCTTGTTTGCAGCACATAAAAGTTGCAACACGTTAGCCATGTTAGCATATTCACAGTACCTGTAACTCCTAAACCTTTTTAGCAAAACATAAAAAACAGATTAATATTGCTAAAATAAACATTACTGTGACTTTGCTAACTCCCAACCTTGATAGAAACATTAAAACATAAAAAAAGTTAAATATGTTAGCTACGTTAGCATCTTTACAAAATTGTGACATCGTGACAGGGTACCGTGTATCTCTCAAAATCGCTTTAACATAAAGAAAAAAAGCTGCTTTTTGGGAAAAAATTTTAGTGCGCCTAATAATGTGGAAAATACAGTAAAAAAATTAGTATATAAACTTGGTTTGTTTTAGTATTTTCTAAAATCTTCAGATTACTAAATGAAAAGTGTGATTCAAATTCAATAGAATTAATACCTTAAGTTATGTTCAACAATGCAGAATGGACTCAAACCTCCACCATCTGGGGTGTAAACATCCTGAGGTGCCGTTCCTGGAAAGTGGTCTCCTTTAAAACCGGTAACCCGACCACTGGGGCCCATTCATGAATTATTAACATGACGTGATGCAACAAGGCCAAGAGGATCGGTTTTGCTCGTAAACTCTTTATTTTCTGCCACAAAAGCCCTGAGAAGTTAACGATCCCGTTTGGATCGCTTTGTTCTGGTCGGAGATTTGGAGAAACGCCATCCTGCGTCGGCTGATTCAGACTCCACGCACGTTTTCGGTCTGAGCACAGGCTAAATAGAGGCAATCAGCCCGGCGTGACCCGGCCCGTCTGCGGGTTCTGTAAATGAGCGCGGTCAGGTGTAAACCCGTCGGAGCAGCAGAGGTGTGCTGGAAAGGATTAAAATCAGCAGGAAGTGGGGAGGACGTCCAGCCTCAGAATGAAGGGCGGCGGGTCAGAACGCACAGACTGTGAAAAAGTGTTAAAGCTCACAGAACCTGTGGGAGGAGCTCAGACTGCACCAGACGGACGCTAAAGGTCGAGTCTTTCTTAAGGACTCCGTCAGCTGTTGTTTTGGTCCTTCGGTGCAAACTGGGTCAATGGAAAACTTTTCAGTCCGAACCCATCCTGCTCCTGAGATTTCATTAAAACAATATTTAAAATGAAAAAGTTTTCAAATTACTTATAACTTTTTAACTTCTAAAAAAATCTCCAAATAACAGTTTATTCTTAGTTTTAAGAGAATTTGCAGCTAACTTGTTCGTAAGATAATGTGCTAACAAAAGACTTTTCAGGCTTCATATATAAATGTGTATAGAAATTTTGTACAGACTTTATCCGTTTCGACAAAATGGATTTACGAAATAATTTTTTGCCTTGTAAAATTTCTGTTTCCTCTGAGTATTTGCATGCTAATTAGCTAGCTAGTTTACAAGTAAGAAATTGAGTTGAAAAAACTAGAACAGCTGAGAAAAGACTATTAAAGCCCTTTAATACCAATAATAAGTAGTTAAATATTGTATTAATTCATTTTTATTGAATTGCCGTAATTTTTCAATTTTCTCTCTAAATATTTACATGCTGACTAGCTTTTAAATTACGTTTACAAACGACTAGAACAGACATTTTCCTTTTCACCCTCACTGATTTTTTTATTTTATTTCTTGCTTCTTATATTCTAACATTCTGTCAAACTTCTGTTTCCGTTTCTGTTTTCTTCCTGGAAAAACGCATGTTAAATAGCTAGCTAGTTAGCCTGAATGCTAATAAGAAATCAAGCTTAAAAAAAAGCTAGAACTACAACTGTTTTAGCCCTCAAATTACAATAACTACATACATTTAGAACACATTTCTCTTTTCACCAGTTGCTAATAACTTTCTTGCCCCTTTTATACTGCCTTAGGGTACTTCCATACCAATTAGCTAGCTAGTTAGCTAGTTTTCTATTAAGAAATTCAGTAAAAAACCTAGAGCTGCCAAAGTACTATTAATTTTTTTTTTTTTTATCCGATTTGCTAAATATGTTTTTGCTGCTTCTGTGTAAAACTTATTTTTCTATTTCTATCTTGTCTCTGTATATTTATATGCTAATTAGATAGCAAGTTTACTAGTAGGAAATGAGGCTACTAAAAAACTGCTGTCATAAGACTATTTCAGGACTTAAATTACAACAATCACATAAATGTACAATAAATTTCTTACCCCTTTTCTACTGCCTTAGGGTATTTCCATACCAGTTAGCTAGCGAGCTAGCTGGTTTACAATTAAGAAATTGAGTAAAAACACTTTAAAGGAGTAAAAAAACTGACAACATACTATTACATTTTCTTTTTAATCACAAATTTGCTTAATTAACTGCTTTTATGTAAAACGTCTTTTTCCATTTCTGTTTTCTCTCTGGATTTTTGCATGCTAATCAGCTAGCTCGTTTGCTAATAGAAAATTAGGCTAAAAAAGACTGAAACTGCTGACAAAAGACTGTTTCTGCGCTTAAATTACAATAATCACACAAGTTTAGAGCAGAAATAACTCCTTGCTAATTAATTTCTTGCCCACTTCATCATTTCTATTTTAAATTTCTGTTTTCTCTCAGGGTATTTGCATGCTAATTAGCAAGCTAGTTAGCTGGTTTTCTAGTAAGAAATTGATAGAACAGCTATTAGAGCCTTTAAAATAAAATATTCAGACATTTCCGTTTCTATAAAACCTCTGTCTCTCTTCTGGTTTTCTCTATGGGTATTTTCAAGCTAGTTAGCTAGCTCGTATGCTAGTTCATCAGTAAGAAATTAGGTTTTAAAACTCTAGAACTACTGGCAAAACACTATTAAAGGCCTTTAAATTACAATATTCACAGGAAATTGGTGCGAAGATTTTATTTTTGACTTCATCAACTGGCAAGTTGGTTTGGCGGCTGGATTGCTCAGTTGCTCGCCACTCCAGATGTGCAGGAAACTTGGGTTCACTTCCCAACGTGATCAGCTGAATCTAGTTGACAGGTCATATTAAGGAGTCCGTGTCCTTATATTCAAACTTCACTTAGAAACATACATTTGCTCTTGAAACCAATCATTTTCCTTATTCCTGGAACTGGCAGCAGCACAAGTCCAAACCAGGATTAGTCTACCACCGTGCTTAACAATTGAAGAGGCTTTTATATTGATTTTGACAGTTAATCAATCACCTCTTGAAGATCCCACATCTTTTGATTTAACATTAATTTTTTATTGGGAGCAACAGTAATCTTTATTTCTGGAACTGGCTGCAGCACCATGATTAGTTTACCACCGTGCTTAGCAATAGAAAGGCAGTTTTTACATGAGTTTTGACAGTTTTTTCCTCTAGCAAAGTGACTTTTTAGACAGGAAGGGTTTCCAAACATGCGACTGAAGTACAGGCCACAGCACAGAGTCCGTCCAGTATCTCATCAATCTCCTAGAAGGTGTTTTTACGGTCGAAAAGAGCTTTTTAGTGCCTTCCAGCAATTTTACAAGCAGCCCACTCAGTTAAGTTCCAGCAATTTGCTGTTTATTGACCACTTTTTCCCCGAAGCCCTCTGCAGTTTGCTGCGATGCTGGACGCTGACCTTGCAACTGCTTTTTCGGTGTAAATCAAGGGAGAAACAGACTGAAAATGCACCACGTTGCTGATGAAAGACAGCAGATGCGTCCTCCAACCTGGGGAACAGATCGGATGCTCTGCATGGAGCAGCAACACGGCTCACTTCTCCTGTTGTGGATCTCTCCTTCCAGCTCGTTAACTACAGGATTTAAAAATAGCAAAACGCTGCGCTCCAGCAGAGTCTGCAGACAGCAGCAGCAGAGATCTACAGGAAAGCCTGCAGCAGGCAGACAGACGGAGCTGACAGCTGACCGGACGCTTGTCAGGAAAATGAGCGGCGCCTTCCGAAAAGCTTCAGAAAGAGGAAGAACAGCAGCTGAAAAAAACAAAAAAACTAACGGGCAGAAAAACAACAAGACTCAACAAATACAGAGAGTGATGGAGGAGATTCCAGGCAGATTTAGTCTGAAAATGAACAGAAATGATCCAAAAATCTTTTCCTAAAAATACACGTTTACCTTATATGAAAGTTTAAGAAAAGCAAACTTCATCCTCAAAAGAAAAGTTATTAAATAATAAAAATGGTAGGGAGGTGGACCTACAACAAGCTCACTCTTGATAGGTGTGGAGTGGTTGCTATAGAAACGATAACTCAGACTGACTCGGAAATTGGCTTTCTTTGGTTGATGGTCAGTGGTCAACTTGTAAAAGTTTGAATTGAAACTGTAGAGTGGGAAAAGCAAAACAAAAACTCAAATCGAAAATACAAAACAGCGGCTGTTACAAATGTGCGAGAAACAAGAAAAAAAAGGATTAAAAATATTGTCTGTATTCAGAAAAAAAAGACAAAAAAACCATTGTTATTGTCAAAAATATCTCTATGTTTCTGGTCCGCTCAAATAAAATTGTAGCATTTTTCTAATGATGGAGGACATGTGTAAAAAAAAAATTCGATTAAAATAACATTTCTAAGTATTTATTCAAATTGTAAATCAAAAGCAGATGAAAGAAAGTTACGTTTGTTACGTAGGAAACCCGTTGGGGTCCGCCCCTTTTTGATGGATCTACTTGTAGACGACTAGATGCATTAACGTCTTAGTTTTCCTTGTCCCAGCTCGCACCTGGCTCAAAACTGTACGACTGTACGCTTGTATTAGAGAGAGGAAGGGAGTTGCTCAATGCTAACGGTTCCACCCACAACTCTGAGGCAAATTTCTAATGAACTCCTGCCGCTCTGCAGAAACTATGACCTAGAAAATTACAGATTTTTTTTTTAAATCTTGGCTAAAAACGGCAGAATCATAATCAAAAGACCAGCAGGAATGTTTTTAGGATGGATCAAAATACGATCTGAGTAGGACTTTACACATCTATTACACAGTCACTTCGTGCATTTGGCACATTTTCCACGTATGAAATTTTGATCTTTCATGATACATGCGTGATATACGTAACTCGTAAATGTTTCTTGCACTTGTCGATGTATCTGTTGAGGCTTTGGCAAACGGGTCTTATCGTCAATTCAGTTTTTTGCTGTTCGGAATTTTTGGTGGGTTAAAAATTACACAGTTTATGTGTGGTTTACGTAGTCACGTAAATCTTACGTATTTGTATTTGTGTTTTAAAAACAAATCGGAAATTTGCGTCTTTCCATGACCGTTTCCGGTATGTCGAACGGCCTTCTCACTCACGTACCACCGATGTTTAACTTTTAAGTTGCGTATATGGCACACAAATCACGTCAGAATTATGCAATCGATGCACAAATTGCTAATAAATTACAGATAAACAGTGCAACAATCCCGCACGGTTGGCGTATTAGGTGTCAAGTATTCTTTCAACCCTCCAGCAATCTACAGCAAGTGGGGGTCTACTGTTCCCCCGGCTCAGCTTGTCAAGGTTGGGGGTTGGGCTTCTCACAGGTGTTCGTCAACTTGCGGTAGTCGGTCTTGAAGGGAGTCAGGTATGGCGGGCGCAGATGCAACTCTGAAGACATGCCGGGACCTTCTCTCAGGTTTTCCCAGCTGCGGTTTTTGCCAGGGGTCCCCCATCTTGCCAGGAAACCCCCATCTCGCCAGAGGTCTACCAACATGCCACGGGTCCCCCACCTCACCGGGTGTCCCCCAACGCGCCACGGGTCACCCAATCTGTCAAGGGTTCCCCAACACTCCGGGCGTCCCCCATCCTGCCAGGGGTTCCCCATCTTGCCAGGAAACCCCCATCTCGCCAGGGGTCTCCCAACCCACCACGGGTCCCCCAACCCGCCGAGGGTTTCAGGACCCCCCCACCTCGCTGGGCGACCCCCAACGCGCCAAGGTTCACCCAACCCGCCATGGGTTCCCCAACCCTCAGGGGGTCCCCCATCCCGCCAGGGGTCCCCCATCTTGCCAGGGGGTCTCCCAACCCACTGAAGGACCCCCACCTCACCGGGGATACCGCATCTTTCCAGGGGTCCCCCACCTCGCCGGGTGTCCCCCATCCTGCCAGGGGTCCCCACCCTGCCGGGAGTCCCAAACCTTGCAGGCTGACTTAGAACTAGTGCGGATCAGGGGTATCTGACTGTTTAATTAAGACAAAGGACCCCGCAGCGGGTGCTGACCCGATGTGATTTCTTCCCAGTGCTCTAAATGTCAAGGCGAAGAAATTCAGTGAAGCGCAAGTTTACATGTTTTTTTGGGTGGTTTATTCATACTTCTGTGGTTATAACGAGGTTCATTCGTGATACATCTGTGACAATTTCATCTAAAAGACCACAACTATTCTCAGTTATTCCATATTTATTCACATGTCACCAATGTTTATTCGTGCAATGTGCACAAAATGTACATAGTGGCAGTGAAAGCCTTTAAATTACTTAAATGCAACAGAAACACAGAAGACAAGTTTAACTTGTGCTGTTTAATCTCTGTTGAACTCAGAGCAGCAGCTGTACGATTCAATTTGCGGAACAAATGGGCGTCTCAGCTCAGACTCAGCCGACTAATAACCTGCTTGCTGAATTAAAAAGCTCCCTTTAATAGCTGCCGTCGCTAACGTGTGTTGTCTCCGCTCCTGCAGAGTATTAGGC
Organism: Oryzias melastigma; assembly: GCF_002922805.2. NCBI lineage: Eukaryota > Metazoa > Chordata > Actinopteri > Beloniformes > Adrianichthyidae > Oryzias > Oryzias melastigma. The sequence goes on along the minus strand of NC_050513.1, from coordinate 17,726,519 downwards.
TCCTGGTTTCAGATGTGGGGGATCTATTATTAAAGAGCCCTCCTGCCTGTCTCAATTCATTCCCTGGCCTTCTGTAACTTGATGCGTGTCGTTAAAAGATCTGCGGGGCGGTGTCGGGTACCTCCCTCCTCCCCCGAGCATCTGAGTCCATCCCGATCAATGGCTGCTCACATTTCACACGGGAACACCTGTCGGCCCGCGCGGAGGAGGGTCGTAAACCCTGAAACTGGAGCGCTCCATCCACAAGAGGACTTTCATTTGAATCTGTTCAGGCCAAAAACAAAGACTGCAACACAACCTTTTGTTTTTACTGTTAGCAGCTACAAAACTTTATTGAGTCACTGATGTATAATTTGATGTTTTTACCTCACAACAGGATAAGGAGGGACACTGTGATCCTGCCTCACAATAAACTGATTATCTTGTGTGGTCACACAGGCGAAAACAAGGAGAGGGAGATTAGATTTGTTTGTGGTGCTACAGTTTAGCTAACACCCGTTCACACACAAAGATATGGGAAAGTTCGGGGGTGGGGATTATGAAGGAAGATCAAGAGAAACAAGGCAGGAAGTTAGGCAGGAAGTTAGGACTTCCAGGAGCCCCGATAGGAAGAAAACCTTTAGTCAAACCTGAAGGTTTCACTCCTATGATGCTACGTACACATGCGCGTTCAAGAACACCCGTTTATCGCATTCTTGAACGCACTTTTAGCATATGGTGATCACACTGTTTCACAGCTCTATTCCGATATATGAAAAATCTGGTGACATAATTTCACCAAATTTAAAATTTGTCCTTCATGATCAACTTTAAAACGTTTTATACTTTCGTTTTTTGAAAAGGGCGCTAACCAGACGCCACTATCAAATCCGAGTCTCTGATAGGTCGAAGTTTCAATTCACATTCAATGGTCGCATGTTTTGAACGTAGAGCCCAAAAATTGACTTAAGAACTTAGGTAAATGCTAGAGTTTTGAACGCGGAAGCCCGAAACACACATATACGCGGGTTTACATAGACTTTTTATTAGAAGCGTTCGCTTTAACATGGGTTTCTGACCCCGGTGTGAGCATAGCATAAGAGTTTTTGTTGTCGTTTAGTTCGTCGACTGTATCTGAGAACTGAAGTGGGTGAGTGTGACGTCACCCATGGAACTAAATGCTCACAAAATTAGTTGCGATACCGCTAACATTTAGCTAATTAAGATAAAACAACAGCAAAAATGGCTTAATTCTAACAATGCTAAACTTGGCTAAAGAAAAAAATAAAAGGAAAGCTGTGTGATGCCAGATATATAGAAAAGGACAGTTAAAGCCTATTGTAAAAACATCTAAATATATGCTACATGCTAACTTAGTTCTTGGTCATGAAAGGAAACTTGTTTAGAAGTAGAATAAAGCAAACTAATTTCTAAGGTTGAGCTACAAAAAGATAGAAAACTACACCATGAATTAGCTAATAAAAAGTAAGAGTTAAATAGTGTTCATTTATTCAGAAATACAAAAAAGGATAAAGGCTAAATGCTAATGATTAGCAACTTTAAAGTGTGATTTCACAAAAACGTGTTAGCTGTTTTATAGTATTCCCAATGCTAGCAACTCCAAACCTTGATTGTAAAAAAGAGACTGATACCACGCTAAAGCGAATGTTACTGGGCCTATGCTAACTCCCAACCTTGTAATAACAAGTAAAAAAAGAAGAAAACAGTCTGACACCTCTACGTGCTAGCAGTGTTAGCGTAATATCAGTATCTGTAACTTCCAACCTTGTTAGCGACTTGGAAAAGTATAGACGATACAGCTAAAACAAACAATGCCGTGAGTTCGCCGACTCCCGACTTTGTTAGTAACACGTAAAAAAACACAGTCTGACACGCTACGTGTTAGCTGGTTTTGAGTATTCACAATACTAGCAACTCCAAACCTGAAAAAAAAGAACAGACAGATACAGCTAAAATATAGGTTACTGTGACTATGCTAACTTCCTACCTTGTTAGTAACTAGGGCTGCCACAAACGATTATTTTAATAGTCGACTAATAACCGATTATTTTTTCCGATTAGTCGACTAATCGGGTCATGCACAAAGTGGATGTAAAACACACATCTTAACCATCATTCGCTTTAAAATAACTAAAAACTATATATATATTCACACTAGCATCATCATAGATGAAATGTAAGCTGAATTTGACCGCAAAAGATGCTAGTGACGATAGCTGAAGATGCTGATAGCCAACTAAAATATTAGTTTAAAGGCCAAATTAGCCTAATTAAAGCCTAGGTTAGCTAAAACAGCTAGCATGCAGCTGAAATATTAGCTAAATTCCAAAACAGCATAAAAAACTTAAACAAAAAAAGACTAAGATAGCAAAGACAGCTAGCATGTCTGAAATAAAAAAAACCCAAAATAGCCTAAAAAACCTTAATAAATGCCAAAATAGTCCAATAAGCTAGCATAACACCATTATAACTTTCAACTTTACTACACTCTGACTCCATATAGTACAAAGTAACGACTAATCGACTATTAAATTAGTCGTCGACTATTTTAATAGTCGATTAGTCGACTAATCGTGGCAGCCCTATTAGTAACACGTAAAAAAAGTCAGATACGTTAGTCGTATTAGCATATTTACAATAACAAAAATACTTGTTTATAACTCGTAAAAAAACCAAAAAAAATGATATTTTAAGAGCGCTGCATCCCTTGACATCAGTAAGCACAACCAGAATTAATCCATATAAGAGGTGCTCCAGATTTCACAGTGGACTAGCTTTTTGACAGTGCAAAAATGATATTAAAATCACTTCTGTCTTATTCACTTCAAAAGCTTTAATATATTAAGAAGTAAAATAAAAGGTTTGGTCATTTTTTATATATTTTTACTATTTGGTTCATAATCGTAAAAAAAAACAAAACTCTTCAAAGAGTAAAGTTTGCAAACTGGGCAGCTAAATGTCACCTTAAACTTGGCTGATCTATAGAAGCAAAAAAAAAAAAAAAAACTTATGCGTCTAGACTGTTTTCCTCCACATTCTCTCATCCTTCCTGTAGCTCCTCTTGTTACAGATGAAGACGCAGACAATGAGTCTGTCCCCGCAGGTCACCCTCGACTCCATTGATCATCTTTCTGCCTTCAGGTAGGTGTCATAAAACACAACCAACAGAAGGAATGATTGCAGACTAAAGTGGATTTGCTCTTTTGTCAAAAAGCATTGAAACCGCACAAACATAATTTATAAAAGAAATAAAAAAAACAATTTTGAGTTCCTTTTGGTGCATTTGATTTATGGTATAGAAACGATACGAGACAGGCGCTATTTGCTTCCAGTGGAGTTGAAGATGTGGTAGTTGAAGCCTGAGCGGCTCACTGACTCTGTTTCGGCAGCAGAGCGCTCGCTTCTCATGAAAACAAACAAAATCCAATGTCAAATGGGAAAACTTCTGACTTTAAAGCCGAGAGAAAGAGAAAAAAGCGATGCTTCTAATGTCACTGCACATTTCAACGGAAACGGCTGAGTGGAGCTAAATTCACCATGAAAACACAAAACAATAACATGAAAACGCTGCTGCTACGCCTCCAGATAGAATAAGATTAAATGTAACACTGATGTATGCACCTTAGCACTGACTATAAACATATGCAAATCAGTATCAACAAAAAGGGTTGTATGATATTAACATTTTCTGCAATTTATTGCAATCTAAATCTAAAAAAATACTGTTGTATGACAGGATACTAGAACAGAGTTTTATGAGGTATTATTGACCATTTTAATTCAAAGTTGCACCACTAGACAGGGTCCAAATTATATCCACAAGACTTTTTTTCTTTAATTTATAGGTTTGTTGGAAAAACACATAACATTTTTCATTTTGTTAGCTAAAGTTCATCTTTACTCCCATAAATGTTGCCCAAATGCAGGGTCATGTAAATATTGTAACATATGGGTTGACCAAGTAGAGCAGGCGGACACTAATGCACAAATACAGATTTGCGTTTTATGTCCTGAAGGCTAGTAAAGGATCCTGCTTCAGTACATAGACCAGAACCAGAACCACTTCAACAGAAACGTACAGAACAACTGTAAAGGCTACAAGAGTGTTCCGTTAACTGGTAAGCATTGAAAAACCCAAAGCTCGCCGGACTTTGATAGCGAAGCCTGGCTCCGACATAGAAAGGCCTCTCTTTGTGCGGTTTCCAGAATAAAAGCCTTTTCATACAGCATAAAAGCCTGCCTCTCTCTCTTTGTTCACGGCGAGATTACAGGACTGACAGGATAAAACGCAGACGCAGTTTGTTACAGGTGAGCTACTCCTCTACCTGCAGCAATAACAAACACTCACTTCATTAGGTCATTCAGCTTTAGGGAGGAGTTACACTTCAGAGCACTTTATGAAGAATGGCGTCCGCTGAGGAAAATGCCAAAGGACTACTTTGGTTCCCACAGGGAAAAGGCAAAGACTTTTTGTCTACACTTTCTCTTTCTTACTTCATTTTTCATGCGATGCCTCTTTGCCCTCTTACATACCTCAGAGTGGAAGATAAGTTGTTTACCATTCACGTGACTGGGCATGAGAACCCCTCACTCCACACTTTACCACTCGGGAAAATGTTATTGCTGCAAGGACAGGATAATCAATCAAACAGTTACTTGTTAGATACCCACAAAACTCCCATAAGACAGATGGAACAAACCACCTATTTCCAGAGACAAACTCACAAAATGTCTATTTTTGAAGACTTCTTGCCCTAGAAAACACAAACTTCTGACTACTTGCTTCGCAGAAGAATAAAAAGATAGTTCACACCTCTACTAATTTTATTAGAACAATAAAAACTGTCACACGCAACAATAAATCAACACAACTTGTGACTTTTTCAGAACAAAATTCTGTTTTAGTTACAAGGGGAGTGCCAAAATATCGATATTACAATATATTGTGATATTTACTCCTGCAATTGATTTTCAATGAGTTCTCAGCAAGTATTGATCTTTGATTTTTGTTTGGAGAAGCTGATAAACGTTATATTCATCATCCTTTGGGGAGACGTTTCTTACGAATAACACACACCCTTTGACATACCATAACTCTTTGACCATCTACGCGATTAAAGTCAATCAGCCAATTCTGGTGCAGGTTTGGATTGTTATGCAATACAGTACTGACGTAAAGTGTTGCAAAAAGAACAAATCCTTTTCTCTCCTCCTTAAAATATGCTAGAATTACATTAATTGCAAACACGGTTATGAGTTACGGATAAGGTCCACTGTAAAACTGCTAAAGCTAACCCTCAATGCAGAAATGGATTGGGCACATATTAGGCTCCACCCCATAATCTACCATTCTTTCTATTACCATTCCACACAACCTCTTGGATTACTTTTGTCATAAAAAGCAACAAATTTTATCTTGATAAAAGCCCAGGAAGGCCGTTTTAACCACTGATCCAGGTGGAAGGCCCCAAGTTCAAATATGACTGGTTAGCGCTAGGCCTGGGCGGCACAATGATGCACATAGTCTAGTCAATATTTTGAGACAATGTATTGTCTATGTATTGTTGTACCGCCAATAAAGCTGTGGATAGATTGGAAATACCTATCAGGCGCTATGAAGCCCTATTGTTTATAACATGGTTAGGTGCATTACGTTCTCTTTTCCATCAAAACAGACAAAACTTACATTTCAGACCAGAATAAGTTTAAAAGGAATGACAAGTCAACCCAAACTGAAGGCCTTATACTTCAAAAAGTGGCAACTTCTGTTGCTTGAATGTGGTTTGGATATAAGAAGACAGACATGAACTTGGCAATACTTATTTATAAAGTATGCCGGTGTTGTGCCGAAAAACCATCCCTGCACCCTTTTGTGAGAAGCATCTCAGAAAGGAAGCTTTTTATAGCACAACACCCATTGACCGGTCCCAACAATGCACTCAAACACAAATAACTTCATTTATCACCTGTGCAAGAACCATGACATATAATACAGCTACGAGTGATGGCAAACAAGAGAGTCTAGACGCTATATCTAGGGCAAAGGGTATGACATTTCGGTTTCATCGCCCAACTGTTGTTGGTATAAAAGATTTATGGCTCCAAACTGGATAAAAAACAATGGAACAAACTACACTAATATCCTCAACGCTGCAATTTTATTAATTTACTGTAATAGAAACTTTGAGAGCGTCTTACCATCATGAGTTCCCGCTGGAAAGACTTTCTGTCCTTGTTCTCCAGGTTGGTACACTCCTCTTTGAGCTTCTCTAGAACCGATGCCACCTTCTCTGGTTCATTGTCGAGCTCAGTTCGACAAAAGTAGTTCAGTGGCAAGTTACTATATCCAAGCGCGTCGGCAAACGCTCTCCAGTTTCCCAGATTTTCCATCAAAACCGTCCTCACGGTTGCGTAGATATACGTAAAAAACTTGCAAGGCTTCAGGATCTGGTCCAGAAGCATAGTGGTTGTAAGATCAGGCCCGCACCAGTAAATGGGTTTGACCTTACCCAGTACCAAGACGTTCTTGGCGTGAATGAGTCCCAACTTTCCCTGGTAGTATCCAATGTACCACTCCTTAGTCCGCAGCTGTCCTCGCAGTTTGATCTTCTCCTCGCTGAGCAGAGCTAGAACATCCCCCTTCTTGTACTCCAACAGGTAGGTGTTCTTGTTCTGTCGGATCACTGTTTTAATCAGCTTGCCAAACTTCAGGCTGGTGATGCACCGATCCTGGAACTTCGGGTATTTCGAGGTAACGGCCAACGGCGACAAGAGAATTTTATCCACCTCTTTCTTTTTTAGGAACCTTCTTTGGCCTGTGACCCTGACTCCGGCTTTTGGGGGCGGCTGCGGAGTTTGGACGCAGAACTGGGTCAGGATGCAGTCGAGGGCGTCCTTGACTTGGACCCTGAGAGTGAAATCTGAGATGCTGCTGGGGTTGTGAGATGTGATCACGAAGAGGAGCCTGCTAACTTTCCCCAGTTTTAACTGGAACCCCCGGACCACACCGGCGCCCTCACTCGGTTTTACCTGATAGTTGGACATGTTGGAGTACAATCCAATCTGCAAGTCCTGCAGGAATCCCAACACAAACTGGTGCTTCCCCCACAGATGCAGGACCACCGGGGGAGTCGAGGTGTTTTGGCGTCCCACGTCGTTTACCAACAAAGTCTTAGGCGCACAATCGTGGCCAAACATGGCAACAACAGTCTTGAACGCGGGGTGGATGTGCTTCGGTCCGTACACACCCAGCGTGACTTTCCTTTGCACTTGGTCCCAAACTGTCCTACTGTGACTGAGGGGATGCAACTGGACCACAACTGCAACATACATGCAAGGCTCCAGACTATCCAGCTGCACCTGGACTGTATCCTTGTAAATGTAGGCGTTGGGAATGGGGTTGTAAGGGCCTTCCTTACAGTCACTGCGGACGCACAGCACCTCCGCCGGATGACAGGCATCCTTCTTCACTGTCACTGATACTTTCATTTCCAGAGTAATGAATGACTTTGTCTCCATGTTGCTGAGCTTGATCTCCACCACCGGACTGACAGTTGAGCAATGGTCACTGTTCAGCTCCAGAGGGGGGTCCAGTAAGGCTTTCATGGAGATTTGCTGGTGGTCTCCGTGGCTAACATGGCCTTCCGGGATGTGCACGCTGATGCCGGTGTCTGGAAGCTGAACGACCCCTCCGTTACTGTCCAAACAGCACACGATGTTGGTCTCTACAGGTTGCGTCTGACCCCACCCAGGACTCTGACCCAAAGAGTCGAGGTCGTGGCAGGACCGGGCGAGCTTTCTGTGGTTTAGCCATGCGGTTCTGAAGTCCTCTCTGCTCTGGAACTGCTCCGGAGAAGGAGCCTGAAGGCCTGTAAAGTATCCGGATGAAGGTAAGGCCGGATTTGACTGCGCCTGGAGAACGGATAGTTCTGACAGACTATGGGACCGCTTACTCTTAAAAAATGGATTGTCTCTTTGGAATTCAGTTGCTGATTCCTGGTTGGGGCTGGCAGGGTTGACATTATTGATATGACAGCTGTTGAAGCCGTTGTTCGTGATAAGACTGGTGTTGGAATACGATGACGGTGAGGCGAGGGAGTCAAAAAGAATCAGATCTGCTGAGTTCCTGACGTCTTTGCAATTCTGATCTACTGTCGATACAAAGGGGTTTAGGGACAAACGACCATTGTTGTGTATGGGTTTTAGGCTAACGTCCATCCACTCCCCGAGACCTCCAAACTCTTTTGACCCATAATCCTCCCCAACACTGTCGATCATACCGCTGTCACTCAGCGACGAGTTCCTGAAGTTGATCGGCTGGACGTAGGCGGCTGGAATGTAGCCCATTTCTGTGTTGTTATGGGCGTACCACCACTCCCCACCCGAAGTGTCCAGAACAAAGAGGCGATCCCCTTTGGAGAACTTGAGCGTGGTGAAGCTACTCGGGCAGTAGTCCTTGATAGCAACCACTTCTTGTGCATCTCCTAAGGAGTCTTGAGTGTCCAGCCTTAAGGCACTGGGAGAAGGCACTGAAACGAAAACATAATTCGATTGTTAAGATAAGTGCGTTTAAATAGACGTAGATGAATACGCATAACTAGACCAAACACACTTCCATCCATCTTATCGTTTAATTACAACTACTTTATGGTAATGACTATGTACGCAGATGATTTGATTATTACAAAAAAAGTCAAATATAGAAGTCCTTAGGGGGAGTTTAAATTCAAAAAAGGTACTGAAGGGGATTTTTTTTTAATTCAAGACAGTGGCCTCTTTCTGTGGTCGAAGGTCAACTAAACTTTGCTGGTAACCTTGCGGCAATTTAGTGGAGATTGCTCAAACAAAAGTCGTCTTTTCCCATATTGAGAAATTAACAAATTCTACACTTTGAAACAAAATGGCCAAAATGGCCAAACTTCCTTTGGCTATACCTGACATGTGTGATTGGGTTTCATTAAAATATATATTTTTAGGCTGGTGAACATGTATATTTACCAGGTATTTGGTGTGTATAATTATTTTTGTGAGTTCTTGATTATGTGGCGGGGGCAAAATTTTGCTCAAAGGTCAAAAAATTCTCATTCCCAAGTTGTCAAATTTTGACATTTGGTTGGGGACACTTCCGAATCACTTTTTGACATCATGGGTGTCCCCAAGTCGTTGTTTTTAGATGTACTGGCTGTTCCCATTAAATCACCGGTTCCCAACCTCCGGGCCGTAGAACAGAACCTATCAAGTACTGCAACGCGTCGCACACCGGTACCCAAACCCGGTACTGGTACTCTAACTTGACACCAGACCAGATGCCTTAACATACCCCAACCAGATGAGGTACTGGGTGCGAATCGGATGCAGTACTGGAAGCAAAACCAGTACTGGGTTAAGGTTAGGGTTCCGGTACTTGGTTAGGGTACCAGTACTGGATGCGTCTCGAGGACCAGTGCACATCTGGTACCGTATCCTCTACTGCATCTGGTACCGTGTCCTGACGGTTGTGGACCCTTGATTTTACGAACAGCCAGCACATCAAAAAACGAGTTGGGTCCACCCAAAAAGTGACTCGGAACAGGGTCTTAACCAAACGTTAATATGTGACGACTTGGGGATTAGAATGTTTTGCACAGGTGCATCTAAAAAAAAAATTATTGCGAAATCAATCCAGCCCTTTTAGGATTCTCAGGTATCAATGGTGTAAAATTTTCCCCAAAAAAGGCCAATTTTTTCTGTTATTTAATATAGATAATTATAAGAGACCAACAAATTACAGCAAATATTTTTCTTCGTACTAAGTACAGTATTGGGCAAATGTGGAAAAAAATGACTCCCAATAGATTGAATTTGACTTAATAAATGTGATGATTTGCCACGAACGTCTTGGGTTTTTGTTGTCATCAGTTTTGTTCACGTTTTTTTTCAATGTTCAGATTTTACATTTTGTTTTGAGGTTTTAATTGTTAAGCTCCTAGGGCTCAGAATCTCTGGCAAAACTCAAAATTTGGAAATTTTTAATTAAATTTGAATCAATATATTGAAAACAATGTTTAAACTGCTTATTTTAGTAATTAAAACACTTCACATATGACTAATAATATTTCTTGAGTAGCTGTTTGCTTACAGACAATACAAGACATGACTTTATTTTATACAGGTTTGATGAATTGATTTTCAAAGTAATCATCCATTTAATTTCAATTGTGTTGTTTTCTGAACCCTTCCCTATTAACAGTTACATTTTCCGAATAATTCCATTCTTTCAAGCAGCTTCAAAGGCACCAACCGTCCCTGTCGAGCACTGACCTTTGACATCGCTGAGGCTCGCTCCGGTGACCCCGTCGCTGAGGTCGATGAGCGCCCCCTCGGACTTGCAGCGGGGGAGGACGAAGTTCGCTCGGACGATTCGGTGGGCAGCCATGGCCGGTATCAGGAAAACCGATGGCTCAGTGGCAGATTTTAATCTGGACAGGAAAAAAAAAAAAAACACAACAGGTAGTGAATAAAACCAAGAAAAACTTCTAGAAATGTGGATCTAAATCCGGGGCATAAACGAGGTCCCGGCTGGACGCCTCTTCTGAATCGATGCAAAAGTGCTGAAGAGGGAAGAGGTGATTTACCGGGACAATCGAAAAGCAATAAAGACGCTACGCCAAAGATTTACACTGAAGAAATCCATGAAGGTCAGAGGCAGCAATGAAATACAGAGTATACGAGCAAACACTCAGAACCAACCAGAATTAAAACCGGATTATTAGGGACATTTTCCCTCGGATGATCCGGAAGTTGGAAAAAGTGTATTAGAATACAGTAATCAAGAGAAATTAAGTCTTTATTATATAGTTATTGTTCTGTTATTACACTGTTATTGCATATCCAAACTACAAATCAAACCAGATACGCGTTTGTTTGTAGTTTTAATTCGATTTTTAAAAATCTTTCTAAAGCAAAATAAGCCAAGATCCTTTCATTCTTCGGCAGGATGGTGATGTGAACGTTTGAGTGTCTGCACACTACTGCAGCCAATTTGATCAAATTACTGCAGATTGGAGGAGGCCTGCTGGAAAAAGCCTGTCTCTGATTATCCTTATTAGAGCTGTAATGTGTGGAGATGCAGATGGCTTTTTTTCTCCCATCATGCAGCGGCACTTCTGCTAAAACTCCTAAAAGTCATAAGCCCATTTCTCGTCTCTGAAAACTTTCTCCATAAAAAGGAAATCGATTTTTTTGGGGGGAAATTTCATTAATTTATTTTATTCCTTCCAGAAATAAAACATTTTTTTTTTTTTTTACGGTTTGAACCATAAATCAAGTTTCTTCTTGTTCTTCCATAAATTCATCCACCCACTCATCAAAAGTTGGAGCGTTTCATGAGTTCCGCCTCCGCGGCAGTACAAACTCCTCAGACTGGAACTGAAACTCAGAACTTTTCAAAACTCAGAAATCAATTGATGATTCAACCCTATTTTTTTAACAGTGCATAAAATGTTCATGTCTGTCTGATAAAAGTGTATAAAGTGTGCGATGAGGGGATTTAGAGCTTAAAAACATGTAATCCTATTTCGCTGATTTCGCCAATCTTGAGTTTATTTTTCAGATGTACTTTGAGCGATAAACAAGGGAACGCTTTATCAATTCAATAGTCAAATTTATTTTCATAGCAGTTGAGCTTATAAAAAGCTGTATTCCCATGACTACTAACCTAGTAATCAATTGTTTGCACCAAAAAAATAAATAAAAAATTGTTGAAAGTTGGAAGATTCTGTAAAAATAGGGGCAACCAAATTCTACACATAAACAAAAAAAAAAGCACTGTATAAGTTAAGTTACGAAAAAAAATATTACTATTGTCATATAGCTATGTTTAAGTTTTAATCTTTGACAATCTTAAAAAAGTACCACGTTCCCTTGCTGTGTCTAGGTTCATCCTTTGTGGTCTCGATGGATTTAGAGCAGGGGTCACCAACACGTCGCCCGCGGGCGCCAGGTCGCCCGCAAGCACCACATAAGTCGCCCGCAGGTGTCTTCTAAAAATAGCGCAACTCACTTGTGAGCAGCTCGAAAATTTTGTTTTTCGGGCACCGAGAGGTCCCGCAGCGTCAAAGCGCTTTATAAATTGCGGGTCATACAGAATCGCGCAGCAGCTCCTCCCCCTTTCCTCATCACCTCATCTGCAGACGCACTTTTGCAAATCGGAGCCTGAAGTCTCATGAGCGCGAGCGCCGTGAGACAAACTTGAATTTATGATGTCTTGTTTTCAAGCGGAAAAAGGTCCAGGTGCTTATTTGTTAGATTGCTTTTTCTTTTAACCGCAGAACAGACTTCTCTGTCTTCTAAGTCGAGCTCATAGACTGTAAAAATTAATGGACAAAGCGAGCACTGAGGTCCCCCATCTATATACAGTCTATGGTCGAGCTGCGCTGCATGCGCGCACCAGACAGAGCTGTGACGTCACCCATATGCTCCCCTTTAGTGAATGAAAAAAAAACTTGTTCTCGTTCATCGCCGTGTTTTTAATGACTTATCGCGTGAGTTGGTTTGTGCTTCATCGCAAAATTATATTGTAATGGAAACAGTGTCATTTAGAAACTGTTTTTTTTTTTTTAATTCCTAGAATTTCCATAGTTTTGCGCAAATGTGTTATGGAAACGCAGCTAATAACAAAGAATGAGCCCCCTTCTCCCTTTCTCACATGGAGACACCGAGAATATTTGATTATTAGTTATCTTTAATGGAAACACAGATTACAAAAAAAAAAAAAAAAGACACAGATTTTTCTAAAAAAAAGTTTTTGCGCGTAGAGGAGCTGGTTTTGGGGGCGTATTGAAATGGATATGGATATTTTTCGCAGAACTACAATGGAAATTGACTTTTTTCTAATTAAATGTGTCTGTCTGAGTACAAAATAGCGGGCGCCATGAGAGATCAGCGTCACAGCTGATCGTGCATCTCCTCTGTAAAATCAACCAAGATTTCCTCATTGCTTCATCTGTAGCCGCACTTCTGCAGCCTGAATACTTGACATTCTTTTACATACCACTGAACAGATTTCTCACTTTTATCTGAGACTGTCAGTGGACTCGCTGCACGAACCAGCGCGGCACGCTGATGTGACGTCACTCAAATGCTCCTTTTTAGACGATCAAATAAAAAAAAACACATATCTCGTGAGTTGGTTTGTGTTTTATCGCATTATTATGACACCGTATCATTCTGACACTGTTTTTTCTAAATTCCTAGAATTTGGTTCAAGTTTTATGTGCAATAGAAACAGAACCCAGAGCTGCTGAGTGTTTCTGCATGGTGCGTTCACTGAGCCCCGGATATCGGCAGTAAAACGAAGCAGTTTATCAGAGAAAACATAGAACACCGGCACTGATCAGGATATAATCGATTGATTAAATTGTGTTGAAGAGTTCCCTGAAAAACTGATTTGTTGTGCTGCGGATTGTTTAAAAATGACAAAGACTGAGTTGGGCCGAGTGGCTGTTCGCTTATGTCCTTAGCTCAGTGAACGCACCGTGTGCAGATTCTTGTCTGCTGTGGGATCTGTCAACAACCTGTTCGGAGGTTTAAGAAAAATAAAGCGACTGGTGCATGAGACTGAAATAAAGCGTTTGAGGAGAGTAGATCCACTGCTAATAGTTATAATTAATTCATAATAATTCATGAATAAGTTATAATTTAGTTTAAAAAAATTCATT
>NC_050513.1:17711608-17712642 GCF_002922805.2 Oryzias melastigma | reverse complement strand
AAAACTCAGAAATTAATTGATGATTCAACCCTATTTTTTAAACAATGCATAAAATGTTCATGTCTGTCTGATAAAAGTGTATAAAGTGTGCGATGAGGGGATTTAGAGCTTAAAAACATGTAATCTTCGCTGATTTCGCCAAACTTGAGTTTATTTTTCAGATGTACTTTGAGCGATAAACAAGGGAACACTTTATCAGTTCAATTGTTAAATTTCTTTTCATAGCAATTAAGCTTATAAAAAACTGTATTCACATGACTACTAACCTAGTAATCAATTGTTTCGACAAAAAAAAAATTGTTGAAAGTTAGAAGATTCTGCAAAAATAGAGGCAACGAAATTCTACACATAAACAAAAAAAAAACACTGTATAAGTTAAGTTACGAAAAAAAATATTACTAAAACCACGATGTCATATAGCTATGTTTAAGTTTTAATCTTTGACGATCTTAAAAAAGTACCACGTTCCCTTGCTGTGTCTAGGTTCATCCTTTGTGGTCTCGATGGATTTAGAGTAATTCCTCTTTTTTTTTTCTTTCAATAGTGCGTTGGGTCAAACAATAGACAAAAGTGTGTTGCCGTCTATGTGTGAAGTGTATGTTTTTAGCAAATAAATTATATATATAGATATATTCACAGTATATACAGTACACACATATATACATATATACATACTGAATATACACACACATATATATATATATATATTTATATACAGCGTATATATATTTATATACACATGTGTCTTTTATACCTTTACATGTACTGAATATAAATAGTGTCTGAATATATATATATACATACATGCATACATATATATGTATTTATAAATACATATATACATATTCAAACAATATCTATATGCAGTACATGTAAAGGTATAAAAGACATGTATATTTTATATATATATATACATACATGTATGTGTATTTGAATTGTATGTAAGTATATATGTAAGTATATGAATATATATATATATTCAAACACTATCTATATGCAGTACATCTAAAGGTATAAAAGACACGTATGTATAT
>NC_050513.1:17705136-17711523 GCF_002922805.2 Oryzias melastigma | reverse complement strand
TATGTGCAGTACATCTAAAGGTATAAAAGACACATATGTATATTATATATATATATATAAACACTATTTATATGCAGTATATGTAAAGATATAAAAGACACATTTCTTTGAATTTTCTTGATTATTTTTACTCTTTTATCTGAATTTGTCTTTCAAAACATTCGTCTTGACATCTTCATGCCTGAATTTATTTCCATTTATAAGAAAAGGTGATGCTAGATTAAGTGGGGTCCTGGTACATTACCAGATAGGGACAAATGGAGTGAGGGGGTTAATCATTTTCAAAAATTCTTTGAGTTTTTTAATGCATAACGCCTTTAAAAAAAAAAAAAAAACTCAAATCCAGCTCTCAAGCACGGCAGAGGAAGGCTAATGATTTGACATTTGTGGTGGTAAAATGTTCAAACTCGAAGCTCACAAACAAGTCCAGTTCTGACATAAGGTGTGAGACATCACAAAATAAAGATTTTTTCAGAGGATCCGATCTATGAAGCGAGAAAATTAGGCCCCCAGGAGGGAGCGGCGTGGAGGGGGTGAGATCAATGAAAAGAGATGAAAAAAATGCAGCAAATGGTGTAGAAAAGGAGGTCTGGGGGAGGTTTTCTGAGAGTTTGTAGATCACAGACACACTCAGCATCAAACGGCGTTCCTTCCATTATTGAGGAATTTCCACTTCAGAGGGAAAAGAAAGAAGCAAAGAGGCAGGAACCCGCCGCCGCGGCAAACAGCTGCGAGGCCCAAACAAGCGCACGAGCTGGTTCCAGTCAGCCAGAAAGGCGGGCCCTCGTCCGCAGCTTTAATTAGCGCCGTGTCAGCCGGCCGGCCCCCTAATCCCTGGATGAATATTACGGTAATAACTGCTTCCAGCAGCCGCGAGCTGAGCTAATCACTTTCCCATCAGTGCTGCTGGAAATCTGCAAACTGCAGTCTCGAAGTCGTCAGGTAGGTTCTCCACAGAACCTTTCAGTTTCAGAGAAGCACACCTGCATGACGGGGGGTGCTTAACGTAACACATCAAAGCCTGGTTGGGGTCCGGTAAGGTTCACACTGGTTCTGTTCAGGCCAAAACACAACCAGTAAAAGATAGACATGAAAAGACGCTCTGAAAAAGGAGATCTGTGGCAGTGGTTCCAACTTTTATCGGTACCAAATCGGTACCAGGTTTAGGACGTGGTATCGGTCCGCATTCGATACCACGAGGGCACCAGTAGGCTACCGGGGTCCCGAGGTTTAAGTCTGCATTGTTGCTATAGTAACACTGACTAAAACCAATACAGACGAATCACTGCCTATCCACGATTCTGGCTCCAACATGGCATCGTGCGTATTTTGCAAAAACGATGGTGACTGCGATGACCTAATTTCATCGGGTCGGAAGCGAGCCATTTTGTACAGATGGCATCACACTCGGTCCAGTTCTCGTATACAGTCAATGATTTGAAATGTTTTATTGATAGATTTTGTGTAGCCCACTTTCAAGTAGTAGGGGTGTGGACTTCCAACAAGCTCACTCCTGATTGGAGAGAGTGGTTGCTATAGAAATGTTGACTCAAAACCAACTCAGACCAATCACTGCTTACTGACGATTCCTGGTTTCAACATGGAGGCATATATAGCAAAAACAACGGCGACTGTGATGAATTAGTTTTGTTGGGAAGTTGGAAGTAAGCCATTTTTTATGGATGATATCACACTCACTCAGTCCATTTATCATATACAGTCAATGGTTTTGAAACGTTTGATTGATAGATTTTGTGTAGCCCACTTTCAAGTACTAGGGGTGTGGACTTCCAACAAGCTCACTCCTGATTGGAGAGGGTGGTTGCTATAGAAACGTTGACTCAACTGAGTCGGGCCAATTTCTGCTTGCCAACGACTGGGGACTGCAAAGACTTGGCTTTGTTAGGAGTCTGAAGTAAGCCATTATGCAAGGATTAAAATCACTCGGTCCAGTTCTCCTATACAGTCAAGGACTTCGAAACATTTGATTGACAGATTTTGTATACTCAACTTTTTTTATAGCCCGCCGAGAGAGCAGTTTTTATAGAAAGGTTGACTCAACTTACTCGACCAATCACTGCTTAGGGACGATTTCTGGTTCCAACATGGCGGCCTCCATATTGCAAAAACGAAGGCGACTGCGACAACTTAATTTTGTTGGGAAGTCAGAAGAATGCCATTTTTTATGGATGACAACACAATCACTCTATCCAGTTCTCATATACAGTCAATAGTTTCGAAATTTCATATAGCCTTCATTCAAGTACTAGGGGGCTGGACTTCAAACAAGCTCTCTCCTGATTGGAGAGAGTGGTTACTATAGAAACGTCGACTCAACTGACTCCGACCAAGCTTACGGACGATTTCTGGTTCCAACATGGCGACGTCCGTATAGCAAAAAAAAGGGCGAATGAATTAGCTTCAGTTCGTTGGAGTCTCTCTCTGTCCAGTTCTCCTATTTCATTATTTGAGGCAGGAAAACAACTAATTATGGGATGTTTTCATCTTTTATCCACCTGTTGTGGGTGGAGACCACTCGTTTTTCCTTGTTTTTACAGGATGGAATGAAGTGATGATCACCACAGGATGATATCAGGAGGAAAAGTACAGAAAAGAGGACAAGTTAGATGAATCAAACCAGGGAAAAAGTTTGAGGATTTGACGAAGACGCTGCAGGGATGTGGAGGGTCGTTGAGGAAGACGAGAGTCCTGAACCTGCAGCTGAGGCAGAGGATTTTCAGCTTATCAGATGACCTTCTTCGCTTGTAAAGAGGCTGCAGAAGAGCGCGTGCACGCGGCACAACTTCAATGAGAAATTGCCTTCGTTTACACCCGAGTGCGTATGTGTGACACAATTCCATTCATGAAAAACAATTATTTAAAAATATGCTTAAAATTAAAAAGTATTTGAAAGAAGTATTTCCGTTAAATACAACTCATTTTTTACTATAAAATATTTAAAAAATGGCAGACATGTGAACATAATTTCGCCAAAATGAAGCCGAATTTTAATTTAGATTTAAATAAACCGATTTAAGACCACAATAAGGCGGGAAACTGGTTCAAATGGGGTCAAAAGTAGCAAAAACCCTAAAACCCACTGTTTTTCTGCTGACCTCTCAGACGGGGGAGAGCCTGCGGAGCCCCCGCCGCCCTCCTTCTGCCCCTCCGCCGCTCCGCCGGGGAGTCATGAGTCCAAAAGTTCCGACCCAGAAGACTTGGTTCGAGCGGAGACCGAGAGGCAGGAGTCGAAGTTTTCCGCTCACTGAGACCCGGGAAAGAAGAGCCGCGCGGCCGCTCCGCTCCGTTCTGACGGGAGACTGAGAAGATGTGAAGGGGTGACGTCACGCGAAGGGGCGGGGCGAACGCATGGGCACGCTTTTTTTCTCCCTCCAGGGGCGTTTCACATGGAGTGAGGGGGTCCCAGCCCAAACAGTTTGCTTTTGTTTTAGGGTGTCCAAATCAATGCTTTGGCCATTTCCCAGAAGTCGCTGCGAAAACTAGAATACATCAAGTTAACTAGATTGACCAATATAGACCACAATGCATTGCGTTTCAATGATACATCAGTAGGGTAAAAAATGTTTTTACATTTATTTTATGTAAAGCTGTCAATTATCATAACACATAAAAAAGTATTCGTAAAATGTTTGCATTTTCCAAACTATATGGCCTGTAGTAAAAAAAATAAAATATAGATAGAGCGTTTATTATCCTTTACATAAAGTAATTTGAGTTTACTGATATCAAAGCAATTTTGAGAGGTACAGGACACTGTCAAAATGGTTAGTTGGGTATAATTGTGAATACGCTAGCGTAGCTAATGTGTAGCGGTGTCAGACTGATTTTTTTAACGTGTAGTTAAGATTCCGTGTTATTGTAAATACACTAACATTACTGGATAACATGTAGTGGTATCTACGTGTTGCTAACAAGGTGTCAGTGTAATCATACTTAAGTTTGTTTTAGCAATATCGTTTTTTTTTCAAGTTGCAAACAAGATTAGGGATTTTTGTAAATACGCCAATGCTGCTAACATGTGTAGCAGGGCTGTATTGTGTTTTTATTATTTTCTTTAACTTGTTATTGACAACGTCAGGAGTTAGCGTAGACACAGTAGTGTGATTTAGCGGTATCCGTTTTTTTATACAAATTGCAAAAAAGATTCAATCTTATTTTAAATACACTAACATTAGTGCCTAACATGTAATAGTATCAATTTTTTTTTTATGTTGCTAACAAGCTGTTAGCGTAATCACGGTTAAGTTTATTTTAGTCGTATCAGTTGTTTTTTTGTCTTTTGTTTTTGCTAGTTGCAAACAAAATTGGGTACTTTTGTAACTACGTCAATGCAGCTAACGGTGTTTTGACGTGTTTTTATGATTTTTTGTTTACTTGTTATTGACATGGTAGGAGTTAGCGTCGTCACAGTAGTGTGATTTAGTGGTATCTGTGCGTTTTTTTTTTTTCTTTTTTTTTTTTTTGGCATTTACTGAACGGTCCGGTTATAGCAACCCAATAACTAGCTAACACTTCTTACGTGGC
The DNA here is from genome assembly GCF_002922805.2 of Oryzias melastigma. Lineage (NCBI taxonomy): Eukaryota > Metazoa > Chordata > Actinopteri > Beloniformes > Adrianichthyidae > Oryzias > Oryzias melastigma. Next base: position 17,706,978 of record NC_050513.1, on the reverse strand, counting down.
TAACGTGTAGCATGTTCCAAACAAGCTCCAGAGTTGCTGTGAACGTAGTTATTAACGTCTGACCGACGGACTCAACCATGACTCTTTTGTCTCGCTCAATGAGTATTAAACATTACATGTTCAAAAATAGACCATTGATTGATAATATGTCTTGTAATATCCCGGCCAGAATTAAATAACACCAAGTCTTCCATTTATCGGAATAGATTTCATAGTCAGTGGAAACGTAGCTAGTGGTAACGCTAGACTATGCCATTACGTTTCTGTTTCTTTAAGCTACAAGCCCCGCCCCCTACTATAGTTCATTGATAATAGCTAGCACCTCGCTAGCTAGTTCTTTTTGAGTTCTGCTTTGAGATGTACAACCGCGTCTGTCCAGCCACGACAATATGATAACTAGACTTTATCCCTCAAACTTCGTTATTCAAAAACAATTAGCTATTCAGCGGGATAGAAAGAATTAAGCGAACCGTTAATGTCTAACCAAAACGAGCGTACTAAAACAACAAGAGATCATGTTAAAACCTCCAACATACAAAAATATAGCAATAAACTCAAATAAAAACTAAACCTAAAGGGATTTTATGACTTTATATTAAAAATGTAAATATAGAGGCAGTAAACTAGCATCTGCAGTGGAGGAGCACGACCTCCATGACTAAAGCTTTAGCTTTAATGGTGCGTGAAGCTGGACGGGGCTGAGCTAATGAGGTGATTAAATGGCTAAAAATCCTCTGGGGCTTCTCCAAACTTGATTTTTCTTTTTTATTATTGTTTTTGTTCATAAATATCCTCAAGGGAGATGGAAGTCGAGGAAAAGAGCATCTGCTGATGTTCACTATCAGAGGGAAAAAAGGCCAAAAAAAGTATTAGACTTTGTCTAAATGCAAAAGCTTCTTTAAAAAGGACAAAATTTTGATTTTTAAGCACTTAAAATAAATCATAGATTTCAAATCTGTAGAACTTCAGCATCAGTGACACCGAAAAGACGCATCAATGAGGCATCAGCAGACGTGACAGATTGACCCGCCCCCCTTTCTGCTCTGTCAGGACGCCGGCGTGATCGTGATGGATCTCCGCGGAGGAAGTGACAGCAGATAAATGCTGGACTGAGAGGTGGACGCGTTCAACACACCGCCTGCATTCACCTTCAAACTCCATTTTTAAAAAAGAATTTCTCAGACGTTTCTAGCATCTCATCTCCAAAAAAACGGGTGAATCAGAGAGATGGAGGGTTCAAACAGACAGAATCCATTAACGGGGTAAGAGAACCGCCGTCGGCACCAAGATTGAGTATGTTCTGTTTGCTCCAAAATTCTTTGATTAGTTTTTAAAGTTGGTCTTAAATAAAAAGGACAAGTCGGACATTTGTCTGAAAGTCATCGTTCCAGAAGTTTTAGAGTAAAATTCAGAAACGGTTTGTTTACCTCAATAACATTTAACACTTTCTGTTTATTCAACTCTTCAAAACAAATATTTACTTCACCACTCTATTATTGGTTAGTCAAATGCTTTAGCACCAAGGATTTATTAAATGTAGCGTTTTAAAGCTATTGAATAAAATTCATTTTTTAAATTGCTAAAATAAAATGAAATTCGAATAAAACACGTGACAAATTAAATAAAAATAGTACTTTTTTTCATGATAACAGCTATTCTGGTGATTTTTCTCCATAGCGACCATTTGAAGTTTTGGTCGCCTGGTGCTGACAAACAGGTCGGTGTAATTTTTAGAAGAATCGGTGAAAGTAAACTTTTGGATTTCCCTGGCAACGGATGTTTTTGGTTAACCACGCCCACATTTGTGTAGCGAAAGGTGAGTATAAACAGAGAAAACAGGTT
>NC_050513.1:17695867-17704971 GCF_002922805.2 Oryzias melastigma | reverse complement strand
AAATGTTTACATAAGTCAAATTCATTCTACAGCAGCAGTGAAAAGCTATAAAATCCTGAAACATGCTAAAACAATGTTAATTGTGTGATAAATTATATTAAAATGCGGAATTTGTAGTCAGATACTAAATTAGCAAAGCCAATAAAAGTAAAAGCAAAAACTAGCACAAAATAAGTGAAAGAAAGTATCGAGAAATCTGATTATAAGAAGAAAAAGCAGATATGTCACATTTAGAAATGTTTACACAAGTCAAATTAAAGTTACAGCAGAAGAAAAAAAGTTAAATGATGAAATTTTAATAAAAACACTCAATTTGTAGTCACATTCTATATTTTATTTCAGTTCCAGGTCACGAGCGAGCAGATGCGTGTCTGCTCCTCTTCTTAACTCTTTTAAAGTCTTTCAAAGTTACTCATAAGCAACTTAAGCACCAAGCTACTTCAAAAACAGCTACTGCAACGAGGAGAGTTGAACATGGAAAGAAAAATTCTGAAGCTGATAGCCAGGCTAAGCTAACTTTAACAGGAAAAGGCACGTAACGAACAACGAGATAATCGCCAAGATCTCCCGAAGAGAAGAATGCATGACATGGATCAACGAACACGGATGAATAATGTGATTCTCATGGGACTTCAGCTAAAACCCCGGGTGCGGCCTGGTGCTACTAATGTTAGCATGGATGCTAACGTAACCGTGGAGAATCAAGTTGTAGAAAGGGATTTCCTTGGACCTAAATACTGTTGAGGTCTGTCATCCGCTTCCTTGGAGAAAGAATACGGATAAACCAGCGATCCTGATCAGGTTTGTGAATCAAAAGCACGAGATAGCTCTGATGAAACAACGCAAACATCTGAAGGGGTCTGCTGTTTATCTAAATGATCACCTGTTGAAATATCATGCTGATCTGGCGAAGCCCACTAGACTGTTACGAAAGAGGAAACAGATCCATTCCACCTGGGTCCAGAACTCCAGGATCTTTGTCAAACCACTCGGATCACCGGACCAGACGAAGCCTCTGGAAATAAAATCCATGAATGAGTTTGAGAACGCATGTTTGAACCTTTAATTGAAGCAAGATGTGAACTCAAGAAACCGCTGGATGTGAACTGACGATTTACAGTCTCAGTCATAACGAAGAACGATTATGTGGCCTTAAACTTGTTCCTAAACTGTGATGTATCAATGATTCTGCACATATTCTTGTTTTTTTTCTACTCATTATGACTTTTATTATTTTGATTATTATCATTATTCTTTGATGAATACAATTTTCACAAATTGTCTTTTTTAATGAGAATATTCTGAATTTTTTTGCATTGACTGATGAAGAGGATTTTTCTTCCGGATCATAATTACGATCTGGGAAAGTCATTTGCATTGATCGGTGCCGGGGGGTCTGGGATATATTCAGATGATTATAGATAATCATAGCAACAAATTTTTAAAAAAGGTTGTAAAAAGCTGAATAAAAGTGGGAAAAACATCAAATTTGTATCATTTCTTTCAGTGAAAGCTTTAAAAAAAATGGGAGTTTCTATTTTTAAAACTTCTATGCTACCTAAGAAGAAAAAAAAAGTCACAGAACCCAAAAGTTGTAGCAGAAATTGCTCCAGCTTGGGTACATTTGAACAGCGCTGCCATTTCTCGGTTCTTGCTTAAGACTTAAACTGGAAGGGAAAACATCCATTCATCTGGGATGAATGGGAACTGCTCCATTTGAAAAAAAAAAAAAAGGCGTCTTCTATTCAACAAATGATCTTGGAGCTTCGCTATCAGCATCCGAACAACAGAGCTTGTCAAATAGGTTGGTTCTGGGATGAAAGAGCGGGAATCTTTTTGTGTGTTTGTTCCTTTAATATTCCGCTCAAACCTGCAGGGATTCAAGCTGCCCGAAAATCTGTCACAGACAAAACTATAAAAGAAAATAAAAACCAAGATGTTTTCTGGATGTCTTGAATGTTTGTGGTTTTCATGGAAGAGTCTCTGAGCTCGGAAACCGTCGGTTTAATGATGAGCGAAAGGAAAATGATGCAAATCCATGAAAGCAGAAGGAAACGGCAGCAGAATGCTTGATGAGGTGTGCTGGGAATCCACAGGAATGTCGCGCGCAGAACGGCAGGAAATGTGAAGCTTTCTCATCCAGAAAAAGTAGATTTCATCTTCAAACGGCCCCCCATCCTTTTATTTACTTCCTCTTTTCCTTCAAACCCAAGAAAACTCAAGACAAAGATGTGAAAACACACAAACACTTCACAGGTTTACAGTTCGTTTCTGCTGAGATTGCCTTTCCCACAGTTTTCCGAGGAAATCCGTGATTGTCCGAGTTTAAGCTTCCTGCTATCTGGCAGTGTGCAGGTGAGCAGCCAGCAAACCAGCCTGTAGCGCTGGAGTGCAGCGGAGCGGCTCTTCAACCGCACGGTTCCGACTCAGCACAAATTGAGTCATCAAAGACGGGAAAGTTTTTCCAAGTTTTTATTTCCCTAAACCACAAGTGTCAAAGTCGAGGCCCGGGGGCCGGATCCGGCCCCCCAGATCATTTTATTTTACTGTTCTTAATGGCTCGATGTTATCTTGCACTTATTTCTAACTTGTATAATTTTGACAAAATATATTTTTATGTAAAGTAAAATATTTAAAGTTATATTAATTTGTTCAGGAATAATATTCTTGCCATTTTATTATTTATAATTATGTGAAAAAGTTACAGTTTCAAAAATTGTCATTCTGGTTGCTTTTTGGACTATTTTGGCATTTACTCAGATTTTTTCAGGGTATTTTGAAGTTGAGCTAATATTTCAGCTACATGCTAGCTGTTTTGACTAATTTAGGCTTTTTCATTTTTTGTTTTTTTGTCTATTTTGGAGTTTAGCTAATATTTCAGAAAGATGCTAGCTGTTATGTCTAGTTTAAGCTTTTTTCAGGGTTTTTTTTGTCAATATTTTTTTAGAGTTTAACTAATATTTCAGCTATATTCGAGTTGTTTTGGCTAATTTAGGCTTTTTTTCATTTTTTAGGCTATTTTGAGGTTTAACTAATATTTCAGCTACATGCTAGCTGTTTTGATTTCAAAATTTTATTATATTCAGTTTTATATTATTCAATTTTTTGATACTCCTTTTTTCTTTTGTATTCCATTCTATTCCAACCCATTCTATTGTATTCCGTTCTATACTATTCTACAAGTTCTTTATGCTATTCTATTCTACTCTTTTTCTCGTCTATTCCATTTCATTCTATTCAGACTCGTTCTATACTGTTTTACGCTATTCGATGTATACAAGACAAAAATGGAACCAGCAGAAACAAAGTTTGGCTCCTGGAGAGACACAGACGATGGACTCTTCATCTAATGGAGACACAGACGATGGACTTCATCTCCTGGAGACATACACGATGGACTCTTCATCTCCTGGAGACATAGACGATGGACTCTTCATCTCCTGGAGACATAGACGATAGGCTCTTCATCTAATGGAGACATAGACGATGGACTCTTCATCTCCTGGAGACATAGACGATGGGCTCTTCATCTAATGGAGACATAGACGATGGACTCTTCATCTCCAGGAGACATGGACAATGGACTCTTCATCTCCTGGAGACATAGACGATGGACTCTTCATCTCCTGGAGACATAGATGATGGACTCTTCATCTCCTCGTAGTTCTTGGTTATGAATGAGAGTATCAGACTATGGACAAACGGACATGTCACATATGTTCAAGAACTCGCACAATACAAATTCTTGAACTTTATACCATGGTGTTCACACTAGACAAGCAGGGAGGGGCTTCTTCTTCTACTGTGTACTAGCGCCACCAACAGTTGGAAGAGATTTGGTGCAAAATGTCATAGCGGTGCAAATCTCACAAGTTTATCTCCAGGTTCTGTTCTCCTAAGTTTTCAGTCGTCAAACTTCTCCAGACTCCTCTGGGCTGAATATGAAATCTGAAGTGTAGGCAAAGAGAAAGGGGGCCAGGACGGCTCCCTGGGGAACTCCCACGCTGCAGCTACAAGCACACCTTCCTGGGTTCTTAAAAAACTGGGGCTCGTTTGAGTTTTATCACTTCAAAAAAATAAAAACATCTTGTACTCTGAAAGTAGACCGTCCCACCTGTAGTGCCTCAGTCACCGCCTCCGCTGTAATCCTCAAGTGTCATCAGCGGCTTTAAGAGTTTGAGGCTCGCCGTTATGACGTGACGGCGGCTTAACCGCCATATGTTGTTGTGATCAGCAGGAGCGGTTTTGGTGTTATGGGGGAGGTTTTTGTGCAAAGATTACAGCGAGTGTGATCAGCCGGCTCTGATTCCTAAAAGGATAGAAAAGTAGCTATTTTGAAAGTAAATTGAAGAAAACCTTTCATGTTCTTTTTGCAGTTTTTGTCACGTTCTGATGCAGCTGGAATGAAAAGTAACAATCATCTCCTCCTCAGTCTGAGCAGCATCTCCTCGGTGAGAGCTCGTCTCTGTCGTCTAAAAATAGACAGGAGCTGCATTTTAATAACAGATACAGTCGAGCTGCAGCTCAGGAAAAAAAATGAAAAGAAATTCATTTTTTCAACTACATTTCTGTTAACCTTTTAAAATTACCTTTTTATCTGTAAAAGGAAGCAAAAATATTGTAGGTTCACTGTAGATGTTCCTCACTTTGTCATGTTACCGTCACCTCAGAAAAGTTGATCTATGACCATAAAAAAAATAATGGAGCTTCACATATTTTCATTTTTGGGAAAACGAGAAAAAAAAAGCAAAATGCGTCATTGTTGTTACTTTTTTGATGTTATTAATTACATTTTATTTTGGGTTGTTTTTATTAGAGACACTGTAACAAGGTCCGCAGTGTGGGATCAATAATGCTACTAGATATGCTACTCGATTCTATTCATACTATTTTATTCTATTCTATTCTGACCCATTCTACTCACTACTGCTTTACCGATTCTATTCTATTCTATTTTTTTATGCTATTCAATTTTGTTTCATTTTCTATTCAATTCTGTTCTATTTTATGCTATTTTATAATATTCTATCATTTTCTATGTCATTCTATTAAAATAGTCGACTAATTTAATAGTTGATTAGTCTTTAATTATATTATATGGAGTGTAGTAAAGTTGAAAGTTATAATAGAGTCATGCTAGCTTTTAGGAAAATTTTGGCATTTGTTCAGGTTTTTTAGGATAATTTGGAGTTTAATATTTCAGCTACATGCTAGCTATTTTGGCTAATTTAGGACTTTTTCCGTTTTTTAGGCTATGTTGTAGTTTAGCTAATATGTTAGCTGTTTTGGCTAATTTAGGACTTTTTCCGTTTTTTAGGCTATGTTGTAGTTTAGCTAATATGTTAGCTACATGCTAGCTGTTTGGCTAATTTAGGACTTTTTCTGTTTTTAAGGCTATGTTGTAGTTAAGCTAATATGTTAGCTACATGCTAGCTGTTTTGGCTAATTTAGGACTTTTTCCGTTTTTTAGGCTATGTTGTAGTTTAGCTAATATGTTAGCTACATGCTAGCTGTTTTGGCTAATTTAGGAATTTTTCCGTTTTTTAGGCTATGTTGTAGTTTAGCTAATATGTTAGCTACATGCTAGCTGTTTGGCTAATTTAGGACTTTTTCTGTTTTTAAGGCTATGTTGTAGTTAAGCTAATATGTTAGCTACATGCTAGCTATTTGGCTAATTTAGGAATTTTTCCGTTTTTTAGGCTATGTTGTAGTTTAGCTAATATGTTAGCTACATGCTAGCTATTTGGCTAATTTAGGACTTTTTCCGTTTTTTTAGGCTATGTTGTAGTTTAGCTAATATGTTAGCTACATGCTAGCTATTTGGCTAATTTAGGTCTTTTTCCATTTTTTAGGCTATGTTGTAGTTTAGCTAATATGTTAGCTACATGCTAGCTGTTTTGGCTAATTTAGGACTTTTTTCGTTTTTTTAGGCTATGTTGTAGTTTAGCTAATATGTTAGCTACATGCTAGCTATTTGGGTAATTTAGGATTTCTTCTGTTATTTTTAGGCTATGCTGTAGTTTAACTAATAGTTCAGCTACATGCTAGCTATTTTGGCTAATTCAGAATTTTTCTGTTTTTTTAGGGTATTTTGGAGTTTAACTAATATTTCAGCTGCACGCTAGCTGTTTTAGCTAATTTTGTCTTTTCTCTATTTTTTAGGCTACTTTGTAGTTTTGCTAATACTTTAGCAGGCTATTAGCTTCAGTGTTTTCAACTGTTGGCTTTAGTGATTTCATCTATCAATTTCAGCATCTTCAGCGTCCAAATTCAGCTTACAGCATTCCCACTAGCATTATTGCATGTAATGCTATATGTGTAATTTGTATGTGTAAGTTAGTTTAAAGCTAATGATTGTTAAGATGTGTGCTTTACATCCAGTTTGCACAGGACCCGATCAGTCGACTAATCGTAAAAAGTAATCTGTGATTAGTCGACTATTAAAATAATCGTTTGTTGCAGCCCTAGTAAACTTTAATCATGATGAAAGCCTGTTGATCTGGTTGCTATCCCACAATAATTCCAAACTTCCTCTGGATATTCTTGACACTTGTTTCAGTTCCGCTTGTAAATTGTGAAAACATTTTTTTTTGGCACTGTTATTTTTTTTTTTACATTTTTCCCCGCTGTGATGTCATTGTGATTGGACCAAAAGAAGAAAAACAAAAAACACATTTGGAATTCTACTCTCACATACCGAGAAATCCAGGAACATGTTTGGTGAAAACATAGTGAATAATCTGGATTAAATAGCGGGAAAATGCACATTTGGAGGGAAGAAGATTCTGCGATGTTTCCTGGTTCAGCATTTGTCTGGTTTAACCTGTTTACTGCTGCTACCTCGTCCTGAGGTGTGAGCAGACATGTAGGCCAGCGGGTATTCTTGTGTAGCGGCGTGTGAGTGTGTGAAGGACGGCGCTCTGATCCACGAGCTCCTAATCCGATCTGAGGGGGGGTGAGAGTGCAGCAGGAGAGGATTATGGGATTAGGAAGAAGGAAGATGCGACAAGAGATGGCCAATCTGCAGCTGCATGCCAGCTTGTTCCCGCTGCTTTCAGGTCACCATGGCGACGGAGAGGAGGAAGACGAGCCGCGGTGACCCCGACAGAAGACCTGCAGCCGCTGGTTTCTGGAGGGGGATCTGTGGTCGAATCTGTTTTCAAAGTTTGTTGCTGATTCAGCAAAAACTTAAAAAAAAAAAAAAAAATGATGACATCACAGAGAGTGAGAATATTTATTAAAAAAACACAAAAATGTACTTTGAAATCCACTAAGAAAACCAAAACGTGTTGGGCATATCCAAAGAAAATTTTAAAACTATTATGGGATGGCCACAAGACCTACAGCCTGGCGGCCATTTTGTGGCAAAGTGTAAAATTGGTCAATTTTCATGTTTCTGTATACTAAGAGAAGAATAAAAACTTGTACAGACCATCAATCATTCAAAAATTTTGTTGACCTTTGACCTCAGAAGAGGTCGCCATCTTGAATCCCCTTTAGTACCACCTACAAATTTAAACTCCATTTAGTCTCTCAACTCCTCAAGCATCAATTGGGAAGCTACTTAAAAAAAAGTCAAATTTAGAAGTTTTAGACTTTGAAACGCATTAGCTAGACGAGCTAGCAAAAATGGCGTTACCCTCTTACTCGCACATTTTTTCCAGAATCTTGTGACCGTTTAATACATGAACCATTAGCTCAACCTGATTTAAAAAATATGACATTTTATATAAACATAGCATGTATGTGGCCGTGGTTTGCAAAAAACCTCCGTTGCTAAGGAAATCCATAGATTTAGTTTTGTGGATTCCTCTAAAAATGACATAATCCTGTCCGTCACCCCCGGGCGACCAAAAAATTAAATGGTTGCTATGGAGGAAAAACAAAAGGTAAGCCGCCATTTTGAAAAAAAGTGTTGCTTTTTTCCATGAATCTGTTATGTGAACTTTGATCAGGCGGGTTGGGGCTAAAAAGGGGGTAATGGGGTAGTAACTGGGGGGGTGGGTTGTTTGGTAGTGCCTACAGGCCATACAAGGCAGCTCACAGCTTTCACTTTTAAATTTTAGCTTCTGCACTTTGTTTTTAAGAAAAAGTATGGAAATAAGTTATCATGTGATTATAAGAACTATACAAAACTGCAAATAAATGGTCTCCTCTGCTTCTATTTATCATGATGAAAGAAAAAAAACATAATTTTATTAACCTGTAAGCGTTTATTGATCTCAAAGGGTGTAAAAAGTTGTAGAAAATGACTTTGAAGTAAAAATTGGACGCACAATTTCTTAATTTCACATACGAAATCAATAGCGATGAATGGCGATGACGAATAATGTTTGAACTTTTATTACCATTTTTTTTAAAAACCGTTTTGATACAAGCTGTGACTCCACCCAAAAAAGGATTTCTGGTTGCAGTTGTGTTGTTGTTGTGCTGCAGTTCTTCAACAGTACAACCGTTTCCCCAAATTTGTCTTTGTTTTTTGAGGTTTGTGAGCTGCAGAGAAAAAAAAAAAAAATCTCTGGGAGTCACAGTGACTCTTAAATGGCACTCTAGCACCCCCTACAGGTCAAACTTACAAGCTGAGTTCAAATATTTATACAAATCTTAAAGCTTATTTTCCTCGATTTATAGAGTTATTTGTCAAAGTTTTAAGTTCTCTTGCATTTTTGGTTCTTCATTTAATTTTACATAAATAAAAAAAATAATATATATTTGTGGAAACTTTACTGTTTATATGAGGTAAACCTTCATTTCTGTATCTTCACGGAGCCAAAGCACAAATCTCAGGAGAACTTTTTCAGTACAACACTGCCCCCTAATGGCGTAACCTCCAAATGACATCTATTGTTTTACAGCTTTTTCTGAAGTCTACCTGTCGCCAGGTAGACTGATCTCGCAGCCGTGACCCTGCGAGGGTCAGAGGTCACACCACAGCATCAAAGTCCGTATCTGACCTTTGAGCTCCAGAGGAAACGTGTCAGTCCCCAGCTGAGTGGGCGCCAGGAGGTGACTCAGCGCCCGAGCGAAACCCCCCTGACCGGTCGCCATGGAGACGGGGCGCTTGGAGAGTCCCCGCTGTTTGGAGATGCTCGTTTCCCGGGAGA
>NC_050513.1:17646198-17694931 GCF_002922805.2 Oryzias melastigma | reverse complement strand
GTGCTGCAGTTCTTCAACAGTACAACCGTTTCCCCAAATTTGTCTTTGTTTTTTGAGGTTGTGAGCTGCAGAGGGAAAAAAAACATGCTCCGGGAGTCACAGTGACTCTTAAATGGCACTCTAGCACCCCCTACAGGTCAAACCTACAAACTGAGTTCAAATATTTATACAAATCTTAAAAACTATTTTCCTGGATTCATAGAGTTATTTGTCAAAGTTTTAAGTTCTCTTGCATTTTTGGTTCTTCCTTTAATTTTACATAAATAAAAAAAAAATATATATTTGTGGAAACTTTATTGTTTCTATGAGGTAAACCTTCATTTCTGTATCTTCACGGAGCCAAAGCACAAATCTCAGGAGGACTTTTTCAGTACAACACTGCCCCCTAATGGCGTAACCTCCAAATGACATCTATTGTTTTACAGCTTTTTCTGAAGTCTACCTGTCTCCAGGTAAATTGATCTCGTAGCCGTGACCCTGCGAGGGTCAGAGGTCACACCACAGCATCAAAGTCCGTATCTGACCTTTGAGCTCCAGAGGAAACGTGTCAGTCCCCAGCTGAGTGGGCGCCAGGAGGTGACTCAGCGCCCGAGCGAAACCCCCCTGACTGGTCGCCATGGAGACGGGGCGCTTGGAGAGTCCCCGCTGTTTGGAGATGCCCGTTTCCCGGGAGAAAAAATGCTGGAAGAGACACAACAGAGAAGGACAAAGAGCGGCTCACGGTGAAAAAAAACAACAAGAAAAGAGAAACTGTGAGGCTGTTGGCTCCGAGAAACCAGAGAAAATGAATCTGGAGCCTCCAGAATAAAACACTTTTAATGAACCGTTGGCTAAACTTTATGCTAACGCAAAGACAGCGGGGAACCTTTAGCGTGTTCCACCACACGGAGAAGATATTCTCTCTTTTTTAGGTATAATTGAAGTAAAAATAAATCATTTTTTGTTCTGCTTTGGTGAAACAGTTAGCTCAACTTTATACTAGCACAAAAAAGTATGGAAACTTCCAACTTTACAGGACAAAAAACTAAATTTTATCTCATTTTTTATCGCTATAAAAAAAAATCACCTCAAGTTTTATTTATCTGCATTGGTAAACAAGTTTAATCCGAATTTGAAGTTTTTTTATTTTATTTATTTTTTTACTTCCTGTGTGGTGAGAATCTCTGAATTAAAGTCTTCAAATTAAATGTTTTCTTTTACTTCTTATTGTAAGTAAAAACTCTGACCTGTATATTTGTCTCCCAAAATTATGTAAATAATGTTTAAAGTTATGTTTAGGTTGCAAAAAAAAAAAAATGCTGCTTTTCAGGAATTTACAGCCACAAAAATGTTTTTTTTAATCTAAAAAGAAAAGAAAAAAAATAATGATTTATTGACCAATAAAATAAAAATGAAAATATTTTTCAAAAATATAAAAGATTAAAGCACCTGCAAGTAGTGCATTAGTGAAATTACAAACCTGGTAACAAATTTATGAAGTTTTTCTCTAGTTTTTTTTAAGTAAAATAGAAAAAAAAAACATCAAGAGATTTTAGATTTATTCTGCTTTAGTAAAATAGCTGTGTTGTATATTTTTGCTATTTAAAAAAATCTGTTTGTTTCCTTAAATTATGGAATCTTTGAAATAAGTATATTATACTTAAATATACTTATTTTTGTAAATTAAATTACTAAATTTCCAAAAATGTTTCTAGAATTATGCAAAAAGCGTCTAAAGTTGTGTCACATTAAAAAGTTGCGTTTAGGTTTCGATGAGTTTGTGCTTTTTTCAGAAAATAATATCCCTTAAAGGTTATGTTCTATATCCTGAAAAACACAACAATAGTTACAAAAATAATAATAAAATTATTTATTGAAAGAAATAAAATATTAAAGCCCCTGTAAATAGAGCAGCTGCAGTTTAAACAAAAAAAATCAAATTTATTTTAACCTAATATTATTAACATGGTAAGAAGATTATGGAGATTTTTTCTTAATTTTAGGCACAGTTTAGAAAAAATAAAAAAACATCAGCTAAAGTTTAATTTTTTTCTGTTTTTGGCTAAATACCTTGATAGTTTAACCAAATCCAAATGAGACTTGAGATTTTTTTATGCTTTTCAGGAATTTTGGGCCACAATTTTTTTCATCTTAAAAAAATAAAAATAAAAATCCAAAATAAGTAAGTAATGACTTTAAGAATGTAAGAAAAATATTTATTAAAAGATATAAAATATTAAAATACCTTCAGTTACTTCAGCGGTGATAAAAAAAAAGTAGCAATATTTAGGGTTTTTTTAGCTGACATTACGAAAATTATGGCGATTTCCTTTAACTCTTAGATATATACAGTAAATATATATATATGTATATACAATAAATATATATTTATGATACACATGATGACAAATTTTTATGATTGATACATATATATATATAATATTTATCGCCCTTTGATGTCATATTTTGACCTGCGCCATATTAATAATAATTGTCACAATCATAAAAATGTACCAATAAATGAAATCTAAAAAATAACTATATTAGCCATTTATTTTAAAATCTTACAGTATTAATCCTTTTTAAGCAGCTGTACTATAACTAATTTCTTAGACATAACACTTTTAAAAAGTGCCGGCCACATTGAATTTGAATATTGAGTATTGTTGCCATGGTGATGTTATGTAATGAATGACAAATGCAGAATATTTGCGTTACGAAACGATTTACAGTGTTGGTGTTTGACGGTTTTGCTGATGTTTCTCTAATTATTCAGTCAGTCTCAATACAAACTTCTCCAGTTCAGTTCACGTTCGCCAGAACCTCATAAACAGGCGGACGGATGAGCGGCGGGCGACCGGCGGCCGGTCCTCGGTGCCTGTGTCTTCCCCACAAACCCTCAGTGTTTAGGAGAACAATGCCTCACATTTCTGCCGTCCAACAAAGACGGAGATTGTCGTTTGATAATTGTCTTTGTTCTCCGCCGTGGAGCTGCAGAGGCGGGTCGGAGGTCGGAGGTCAGAGGTCGGCGTCGTACGAGCGAGGCGGCGCATTCTGGAGATGATTGGTCTGTGGCAAGCTCACACCTGAGAACAAATCGGAAGGCTGTTGTACGTCTGCGCCCGGCCCGGTCCGGTCCCGGCTCCGGCCTCCTCGGCCCCATCAGACGTTCTGGCTGTGGGCTCGGCATGGGCAGCGGGGGGCCCGCGTCTGGCCAAGCCGGGCGGTGAAAAGAGCGTCGTCGTTAGCATGCACGTCCACGCGCTTCCTCTGAAACGGGCTTTTGTGGCTCACCGCGGGCTCTGAGTCAGAACCGGATCAAAGATTAGCCGTCCGGACCAAGAACCAAGTCTGCTCCTCTCACTTCAAAATACTACAAAACATCCTGATAAAAAGTATCACATGTTTTACCCTAAATGGTCATTTATATTTATGATTAAGATTCAAAATTAGCAAACGAAGGAAGACTTAAGGAATCACAATTTCATGTTGCTATGGAAACCGCACAAAAATTTTAGTCAGTATCAAAAAATAAATTAAAAAAATCGCTGAAATCTTAAACCATTACACAGATATCAATACAACACTATTTTGATATCCAGTAATCTGACTTATTGTGTTTATCTCCATTTTTTCGCAATGGAAGTTGCGCGTTACGCTATGTACACACTATTTTTACAGTCAATGGTTCACGCTAGACTATCGCTACCCGATACTAGCACACAAGAGGCTTCATGTAAAATGTTGAATCGACGCAAACTTTACAGCTCTATTCCGATATATGAAAGACTTGGTGTCTTATTTTGTTTGTAGAGCCTGAAAAAAGTTTTATAATCTGATGCAGTAACGCATAAACGTAACAGTTTTATACGCAGAAGCCCAAATGCACGTAAACATTTGTTCACATGAAGTTTTAACTGCTTGAATGTGCGTAAAGTTGAGTTTTTTTCTCATAAATTTATAACTGTACATCTCGTGAATTTGCAGCCTCAAATATCGTATATTTGAGGCTGCAAATCTTGTAAACGTAATACTTGTAATCTTGTAAACTTAAGAGTTTTTTTTCTCGTAAATCTTGTAAATTTGCTACTTTAAATCTCGTAAATGTATGACTTCGAATCTTGTGAATCTCTTGACTTTAATCTTGTAAATTGAAATTGTTTTTCTCTTAAATTTACAACTTTGATTCTTGTGAATTTATTAATAATATTCTTGGAAATTTAAAGGTTTCTTATCGTAAATTTACGATTTATTATCTTGTAACTTTACAATTTTATATCTCATAAATTTGTGACTTTTAATCTTGTAAATTTATGATTTTCAATCTCGTGAATTTATTACTAATATTCTTGTAAATTTAAGAGTTTTTTATCATAAATTTACTATTAATACTTTTATAACTTTACAAATTTAAATCTTTTAAATTTACGACTTTTAATTTTGTAAATTTCGTTAATTTACAACTAAATCTCCTGAATTTACAACTTTGATTCGTGTAAATTTATAACTTTAAATCTCGTGAATTTATTAATAATATTCTTGGAAATTTAAGGGTTTCTTATCGTAAATTTACGATTTATAATCTTGTAACTTTACAAATTTAAATCTTTTAAATTTACAACTTTTAATCTTGTAAATTTCATTAATTTACAACTAAATCTCCTGAATTTACAACTTTATACCTCGTATATTTATGACTTTAAATCTCGTAAATTTACAGCTTTTAATCTCATATTTAAGAGTTTTTTTTCTCTTCAATTTACGACTTTAAATCTTGTAAGTTCTTTAAATCTCGTGAATTTACTTTTTTTCTTCTAAATTTCCGACTTTAAATCTCATTAATTTATTACTTTAAATCTTGTAAATTTACAATATTTAACCTTGTAAAATTATGACTTCATATCTAGTATTTTACAATTTTTTCTTGTAAATTTACGCCTTTGAATCTTGTACATTTACGTCTTCAAATTTTGTGAATATACAACTGATTTTTCTTATAAACTTACGCCTTTAAATCTCGTGAATTTACTCATTTTAATCTAGTAAATGTTCGACTCTAAATCTTGTAACTTTACAAGTTTTTTTCTTGTAATTTTATGACTTTAAATCTTGTAAATTTACAACGTTTATTCTCATGAATTCACAGGATTTAAAGTATTAGTTAAAAATATATATATATTGGTAAACTGGCCCTAATGTGCCATCATACTCCTGGTCAAACTATTTAAAAAAAAGAGAGAATTATACGTCGATTATTTCATGTTCCTTTAATGCTCCGTGTTTCAGCTGTTTTTTCATGAAATCTTTGGATTTGTGAAGCTCCTAGCAGGTCGGGATGCAGGTTCAGTAACGTCAGGATCTGAGTCAGGGTGTGCGGTGGAGTGAGGGGAGGGAACAGACCAGATTGGTCAGCAGCTTTGATTGACAGCTGTGCTGACCTCACATCTCCGCCCCCACCAGCGGCTGCACCTTAAAGCCCTCAGCCTCAGCCTCAGCCGCTGCTTTCTGGATCATCCGGCTGCAGCTGCTCGACGGTAAACCGTCCTCCTTCATGCAGATCCAATGATGTTTGATGCTTCGTCTGGCTGGAGTTAGTTGTGTGCTTAAGTTAGGGAACCGACTCTTTTAGATGTGTATGTGCAACTTTTTGAGAAAAAGAAAATCACATTTTTGATGTCTTTTTTTTAAATTAGTTTAGACAAAAACAGGAGAGGATGACTGACCTGGAGACCTCCATGGCGACCATCATCGCCGTGTTCCAGAAGTACTCGGAGAGAGAGGGAGACAAGCACAAGCTGAAGAAGAGCGAGCTGAGGGACCTGCTGCACGATGAGCTGCCGGATCTGATGGCGGTGGGTGAGCGGCGCCGGTTTGGGTTCATCGGAACGGTAGCAGTGAAGCCGTCTTCTTCTCTTTCTTGCAGCACGTCAAAGACCAGGCCACGCTGGACAGCCTGATGGAGAGCCTGGACACGGACGGCGACGCCGAGTGCAACTTCCAAGAGTTCATGACATTCGTCTCCTTGGTGACGGTCTGTTGCCACGAGTTCTTTGAGCACGAGGACGACTGAGGACACGGAGACAAAAGGGTTGGCAGTGAACCTGAAGGAACTGTGATGTGGCTGCTGGCACGAGGCCATTCAGAAGGCGCCTCACTTTCTGAGTAGTTTCTACAAAGTGATGATGAAGTTAGGAAAGTAGTCTTTGGTAAGATAAGCTAGAAACTTTCAATGACCTGTTCTTGTGTTCTGTTTCCTTTAAAGTCAGTTAAACTTTTTTCTTAGTGATTCTGAAAGTACTTTTTTCTCTTTGAGTTTAAGGTGGGGTCTTTTTGAGTAGAAGTTCTTGCTCTGATACAAATAAAGTAAGTGGTAAACTTCAAATTTGTCACTTGTGTTTGACTGAGAAAGCCTTCCTTTGACTCAAAAACATTTTGTTCCTTGGTTTGCCCAAAATGAGTCATAAATGACTTTTTGTTGTAGCATGACCTTTTTAAAGTCATAAAACCAATGTTGGTATGAATTTTTTTAGTGCTAGCAGCACTGCGCTAATGTAACAAATATAACGGCGTACTACTGTAGCGCTGCGCTGATGTAACGCAGCACTTAGCAGCGCTGCACAAATAAAATGTCGTCCTATTGTAGCGCTGCACTAATGTAGCGGCGCGCTAATGTAGCACAGCACTAAGATAGCACCACACTAATGTAGCGCAGCATTCAGTAGCGCTGTGCTAATGTAACGCAGTACAAAGTAGCTCTGTGCTAATGTAACGCAATACTCAGTAGCTCTGCGCTAATGTAACACAGAACTCAGTAGCGCTACGCTAATGTAACGCAGAACTCAGTAGGGTTGCGCTAATGTAACGCAATACTCAGTAGCTCTGTGCTAATGTAACAGCGCAGGAATGTAATGATGTGCTAATGTAGAGCTACACTAACATAACAACCAACTAACGTGGCGCTGCAATAATATAACGCTGTGCTAACATGACGTTGCACTATTGTAATGCCATGCTAACATAGTGCTGCGCTAACAACGCCACACTAACGTAGCACCGCACTAATATGGCACTGAGCAGGAGCGTGAGTAAACTGGGATGCTAATGAGAGACGTGGAGCTGATCTTTTGACTTTATCCGTTTGTGTTGTCCCTCCATTCTGGCTAGCTGAGAAAGGGCAGCTAAAAGCATCTAAAGTGACCGTGAAGGCTCTGAGGAATTTCTAACACAAAAAAAGCCCAGGCCTGACTCACTTGTGGGTGGTTTCACCCATAGCTGCAGGCAAAGATAGTGCTAACAGCACCACCCGGAGGCCAAAAGCGTATTACAGCGTAGCCGGGTCAAAAGGTAACTTCTGGGGTGCCAAATTTTGCCCGCAGGCTACACTTTGGACACCCATGATCTGGATAAACACTAGTCAAACATGTAGTGGTAGAGTTAGATAAGATAATTTTTCTTTAATAGTCCTGTTCCATCGTCTGTCTGTCCTGGGAGAGGATCTCTCCTTCATGTGGAAATCTGGAATTCTTTTGAAACAAAACTTTCTTCAGGATCAGAATATGAAGGAAACAGAAATATTCTAAGTTAAACGCATTTATTTTCTTTCAGCAATTTCAGTTATCTTGGTATCAAAACATTCAGCTTGTTCAGGACATTACTGCTAATACTTTTGGTACTTATAAACTTTATAGTTTTTTGAATATTGAGCAAAATATGTCCCATAGGAAATGAACGAGAAAGTCTTCAAATTTCAATGTTTTAAGCAGATTAGCAACAAGCCTTTAAATATATTCATGTGTTAAGTTTACATCTTTTTTTATAGTAATTTAAAAAAAAATGAGTTTACCTAATATTGTAGCACCATGCTAACGTTTTTGCTAATTTAGCTTACTGAGGAATTCAAAGATATTTGGAGTCTAGCCAGTATTTAGGCACAAAGCTAGCTTTTTTGACTAATTTGGCATCTACTGAAGTTTTTTTTATGCTAATTTGGAGTTTAGCTAATATATCAGCAAAACATGCTCAGATTTTTTGCTAATTTGTTACCTACTGAGGTTTTACAAGGCTAATTTAGAGTTTAGCTCCTATTTTGGCAACAGGCTAACGTTTTTGACTAATTAAATTTACTGAGGAATTGTTGGCTATTTTGGAGTTTAGCTAATATTTTAGCAACATGCTAACGTTTTTTGCTAATTTGTTACCTACTGAGGCTTTATTAGGCTAATTTAGAGTTTAGCTCCTATTTTAGCAACAGGCTAATGTTTTTGACAATTTAAATTTACTGAGGAATTTTAGGCTAATTTAGAGTTTAGGTTCTATTTTAGCTGCATGCTAACGTTTTTGGCCTGTTTGTTACCTACTGGGGTTTTATTAGGCTAATTTAGAATTTGGCTACTATTTTAGCAACAGGCTAACGTTTTTGACTAATTAATTTTACTGAGGAATTGTTGGCTATTTTGGAGTTTAGCTAATATTTTAGCAACATGCCAACATTTTTTGCTAATTTGTTACCTACTGAGGCTTTATTAGGCTATTTTCAAGTTTAGCTCCTATTTTAGCAACAGGGTAACATTTTTGATTGATTTAGCTTACTGAGGAATTGTTGGGTATTTTTGAGTTTAGCTAATATTTTAGCAGCATGCTAACGTTTTTGGCCTGTTTGTTACCTACTGAGGCTTTATTTAGAGTTTAGCTCCTATTTTAGCAACAGGCTAACATTTTTTGATTAATTTAAATTAATGGAGGAATTTTAGGCTATTTTGGAGTTTAGCTAATATTTTAGCAACATGCCAATAGTTTTTGCTAATTTGTTACCTACTGAGGTTTTATTAGGCTTATTTAGAGTTTAGCTCCTATTTTAGCAACAGGCTAACACTTTTTGACTAATTTAATTTACTGAGGAGAATTTTTTGGAGTTTAGCTAGTATTTAAGCAATGAGCTACCTCTAATAACGTTTCATTTGGCTAATTTGGAGTTTAGCTAATATTTCAGCAAAACTAAATATTTTTTCCAAATTGGCAGAATTTTATTTCATCTTCAGTGAAATCTCCAGTCTTTTAGCAAACTTAACATTTTGCAAATAGCTTCTGCATTTACATCCAATTTCTTCAGCAATTAAAGTAGATCGTGTTACGATTTTCAGCATATTCAGCGATATATGGCTCACAATATCGATGATATCACAATACTGTGATAATTGGTAAAAAAGTCTCTAATGACTCACGTTATATAGAAGATATATCACCAATCAGCCCAAAACCCATTTGTTCATTGTAGATCATCACAGAACCATCATGACCCCCCAGTTCCAGCAGTAAACCCCCAACTTTCTGATCATGGATGATAATCCACCTCCTCTTATTTCTCTATGTTTCTATTTGGTGCAGTGCGGTTCATGTGTTGTTTCTCAATCACACATTTTTTGGGAAAATACTGTATATCCCCATTTATATCTTTAACTTGAACACAATCATAATAAACAACTTGTCTTATTTTGTGCAACAAATAATAGAAACTTTTGTGCAAATTGGCAATACTATCAATCAATCCTAGGACTAAATATTTCGATATTTTGGTACATCCCTATTGACAAATACTGAAAAGTTGACTCCATAACGTGTGTGCACAGAGATCTGCATGGATGTGTTACCAGATGATGCAAGACGATGTCAGCTGCAGGCTTTCTTTTGGACATCTGCAGACTGTTTAGCATGGAGGAGGCGGAGGCTGCTGCTCCATTGGCGGAGGGGACAAACGGACTGACCCCGGGGGACTGCCGCCACACCCGTCTGTGTGTGTTTGTGCATTTGAGTGTCGTCCAACCGCCGCTGCCGCTGCGTTGTGTTTGTTTTTCCCTCTTCTGCAGATTACAGAGACCTGGTGAGTTTTTAGTCTTTTGCTGCTTGGATTGTGTTGTTCATCTTACTTCTTCAAACTTCTCTGAGGTATTTAACAGGATTTAAGAACTCAGAGGTAATAGGTAAAAAGTTCAGCCCTAAAAAAAAACCAACTTTTTATTTACTAAATGTCTTTTCTTGTATTTCTTGACGTCATACTGGTGTGACTTTGGGCTTGTTTGTCTGTATTGTGTGCAGCTGTGAGATGATTGTGTGTTCAACAACCTGTTCTCAGTTTTATATAATTGAGTTTCAGTAAAAACTCCAAAAATGTCACGTTTGTTAGCAGGAATTCTCTTCTTAATTGACTTGTTTTCTGCAGGTTTTACTTGTTTTAGCAGCTTTATTTAATTGTATATAAACCACAACTTGATGCTTAAATTCTGTTTTTTGTTGTGTTTGAGCCTGAAGGGAGCATGACCGATCAGACGACTCCTCGGGCGCTGGTCCAAACATCGACGGAGATCGTTCGTACTTTTCCAGACCTCGTCACCAAGATCGGGGAGAAGGGTTTGTATATTCCTATAATGTTTTTACTTTCACTGGTAACTGTATCTTATAATACAAAATTAAAGAAAATGTCTTTGTCATTTGGATTCTCCATCGGTCCCCCTAGATGCTGTTGGGGGAAAAGATATCTAAATTTTAATGATCCCAAAAGGGAAATTAAAGCAGGCAGTGCTCTTCAAAATATGGTCTTAATTAAAGGTCCTAATGAAGAGTAAAGGTTCCCTGAAACGCTAGAAAAGGCTTTAAATTTCTAACAAAACGGAACCACATTTCTTTATATATATATAAATTAGATCTTGTCAAAGTCAAGGCCCAGGGGCCGGATCCGGCCTCCCGGGTAGTTCTATCCGGCCCTCCAGGATGGAAGTATCGTTAAAAATGTCCCGATGTTATCTTGTACTCATTTTCAACTTGTATCATTTTGACAAAATATATTTTTATGGAAATTAAAATATTAAACATTATTTAAGGTTTAAGATGATTTAGGTTAGAATAATATTCCTGTTTTTTTTATCATTCATAATTCTGTTCAAAAGTTATGGTTTTAAAGTTTAAAAAATTGGCATTATTTTTGCATTTACTAAGATATTTTAGACTATTTTTAAGTTTAGCTAATATTTCAGTGACAAGCTAGCTTTTTTGGCAAATTTAGGTTTTTTTTCGTTTTTTGGGCTATTTTGGAGTTTAAATAATATTTACACGCTACCTGTTATGGCTAATTTTGGTTAGTTTTTTTGTTTTTGTTTTTTAGGCTATTTGGAAGTTTAGCTATTTTTTCAGCTACATGCTAGCTGTTTTGGCTAATCTAGGTTTAGGTTTTAAGTTTTTTAGGATCATTTGGCATTTAGCTAATATTTTAGTTTGCTATGGCGCCCCCTTAAAAAACATTAGCAGAGATCAAAGGGTTCATTGGATTAAAAAAAAAACACACTAAACTTCCTTTATACATAAAGCAAACTACCAATTAAAACAAAATAAACTTTAAAAAACTTACATTTTAAGGGGGCTTTCCTGGCTAGCAAGATTTAGCTAGTCTGTTGAAGGAAATACAGCTTAAAATGTCAATTCTTTTCAATTTAAAATGTACTATCACCAATAAACAAACTATTAATTAAAAGGGAAATAAATGATTTTAAAGACAATGTATAGTCCAAAAATGCTGCAATCCTGGCAAAGGTAGTAAGATGAGTGTAGCCTGATGACAGAATTACAACTCAACAATTCAAAAAAAAAAAAAAATACTGTAGACCTTATTTTTAAAATGTATATATTTAAGCTTTTAGTATGACATAATGTAACTTTAAAAAAGTACAAGAAACCCTAATACACTTTGTTTTTGCACGCTGTGCTTATATTAATATGCTAATGTTAGCCTAAAAACATTTTAAAGTTAACTTTTATAAAAAAAAAAAAAATACAAAGGACCCTAATAAATAGCTGCTATATTTGTCATGCAGTGCCAACATTAGCATACTTACGTTAGCCTTACGTACCATCAAAAAAGTGATAAGTAAATAATTTATTTTAAATACATTAAGGTGGATTATATTATTAGAAACACTTTAAATTAACCAAAACTTACTTATTCTATCTATCAGTCAAACTTTGAATTTAAAAATAAGTAAATAAAGGACTTTAAAGGCAACACAAAGTCTTAGAAAAACTGTAATCCTGGCAAAGTTAGCAAGATTTATGCTAGCAGGTTGAAGAAATTACATCTCAAAAGTCCAGTTGTTGTTCTTGAAACAGGATAAAAAATATTTATAACCACGTAATGTAACTTTTTATGAAAATAAACGGAATGCTATTAGCTTGCTGCTATATTAGCATGCTAATGTTAGCCTTAAAATTATCAAATCACCGGATTTATGTGGAGTATTATCAAAAAACAACAAATAAATTATTTATTTTATATACATAAAAGGTGAAACTGATTATTAGGCACAAAATTAACAAAGACTTAACAGTTTATTTTTATTTATAAGGCAAACTATCAATTTAAAAATAATTTTAAAGGCAACGTATAGTCCAAAAAATACAGTATTCCCAGAAAAGTTAGCAAAATAAATTAGAGCTTGAAATGCCAGATGTTATTCTGCAGACTTTTTAGAAGATACTTAAAAAGTTATAATTACATAATTTAAATGTAAAGAAGAGGACAACTGCTATATTTTTTTCTGCAGCGCTAACATTTTCATGCTAATGCTAGACTTTTTAGCATATTTATGTTAGCCTTAAAATGTTAGCCAAAATATCAAAGTCATTTTTAAAAATAAATTTCACATATTCATTCTAAATGAGTCTGTATAGAAAGAAAACTAACTTCTAGACACCTGAAGATAGCTTAAACTCACTTTTATGCTAGCTAGCAACAATTTTAGCTAATCGGTCTAAAAGGAAGCAACAACATCTAAAAGTTATCTTGAATTCTGCTCGCACTACTAACAAAAATATCTTTTTTTTTTAAAGAGTTTGACGCTCCTGCTGTCGTTTTCTACCCGGTCAAGTGCAGCAGGGAGTGTCTTATCAGCCTGGGGGGGCTGTGAAAGCGACGCCTGGGAGGTGTGTCGCCGTGGAGATAAGAGCGGACGCGCTCATACCCAGTGGTTTCCACAGCAGGGCTGAACCGGGCCAAACCAGGCTAAAAACAGACGTGTTTCCCTAGAAATAACCTTCAGGGATAAAAAGATGTGACTCGTCTTTTGATTATTGAGCGATAAAAATTGGAGATATGGAGCAACATGTGTGTCAAAAAAAACCCAAAAAGATCGCCAAAAAAATGGATTAATTTAAACTTATACAGGAGGTTCTTATATAATTAGGACAAATTGAAACTAATTACAAGTTTGTATATTTTTTGCCTTTTATACACTGAATATTTATTAATGAACAAACTATTATCTCCTTACAGACATTTATGCTCAAACTGAGGATTTTGCTGCTTTAATTGGAGGTGAGAACTCCTCTTATTCTTTTTATGAAATAATCTGATAAATTTTCTGCATTTCGTGCTCCTTACCTTCCATACTGTCGTCCTGCTGGCTTTGCCGTCAGGGATCATCAGCGGCATCCTGCTGACCTTCATCTGCACAATCGCGGTGCTGCTATGGTGTCTGTCCAGACAGAAAGGCTCCTACGCCACCAACGAGACCGACGAAGACGAGGACGAAGACGACAACCGCTCTGTGGATTCGGACTCCGAGCTCCAGTCCAAGAAACCCCTGAAAGACGAGGAAGAGGACTGAAGAGATCGGGATAGTGGTTAAACTTTTCACTAATGAAGCATCAAGAATTTGGTTTGACAGAAATCCCACTTTAGCAAATGATCCTAACATCCTGAAAAGTGTAAAAAGTTTGGCTTTTTTGTTCATTTATTTGACTTGTTTAATCTAAAAAATATGAGCCTAAAAAACAGCACTTCCTTTTAAGGATGAATTCATCCATTTAGTTTATTTAATGAACTTTAACATTTGACTGATGGACAGAAAACATTGTTTTCACTACGAAAACGTCTAAAAAATAAATATATCTTAATAAAAGTCCAATAAAAATCCAAAACCTTTCAATAAATACCATCAAAATGGTTCCTAGTTGTTTATAGTGGCGCTCTTTTCTAAATAAATGTTACATGTTTGTTTTTTGTAGTAATTTAAAATGTATATTTTCAATAAATGTATTTTTTTCTCTTGCTGCTTTTCTTTCTGTTCTCTCCATCTGCACAAACTTCAAGTATTGATTTCTCCTCCCTGATCAATTTTCAGAAAGTGGGCACTTCTGGGAATTAAAAGTGACGACAAACCCGATGATTAATCCAGTTCAAACCAGTTCAAAGGGCCGATATCGTGTCAAAATCAACTTTTTCAATTGTACTTTCATGTCAATGCTGCACAGGAGACAACCTCAAAGGGGTGTTTTTGATCCATTCATGCATCTCTGAGCATCCCGCTAAAACCAAGCCCCTTCCAATCCACTTGAAAGGGGCTGGTCCTCACATTGTTATGTATGAAGGTGGGGAACAGCCCCTTCCAGGAAGAGTCTGTGCTGCCGGCACCACACGAACTTTCTCCAGTTGTTCTAGCGTTGACTGAGAAGAGGTGGCGTGATATCTATAATAAATGCAACAGTATGGAAGAAACTTCTCTTCGCTTTTTGTTCACGACTCAGAAACTTCTCGTAGACGACTTCGGAGTCGCTGTGGGACCTCGTGCACTTCCAACTACAGATCCGACTCGAGAGGGTAAGGTTCCACATAAACATTTGCAAAAGTTCAGATGACGTTTGTTTTTGTGGGGAAACACAGACACTAAGCCTGGGACGGCTCTAGGATGACGTTATGAAATGGGCGGCAACCACACGAGGCGAAAGGCGGAGCCTTATTTTACTTCTGGGTACAAAAGAGTTTCCAAAAATAACTAATATTTCATAATTTATATTATATTCATATTTCGGGGCGGCCGTGGTGCAGTGGTAGGGCGGTCGACTCCTGATCAGAAGTGAGCTGGTTCGACTCCGCCTTGCCCGCCCATGTGTCGAAGTGTCCTTGGGCAAGACACTGAACCCCGAATTGCCTCTGGTGGGAGGTTGGCGCCAGTGTTCGGCAGCGGAGCCACCACCAGTGTGTAAATGTGTGTGTGAATGGGTGAATGGGTCTGTGACTGTGAAGCGCTTTGGGCCCTCGAAGGAGGGTAGAAAGCGCTATACAAGTATACGCCATTTACCATTTACAAGTATACGCCATAAATAATTTTGTTTTTTCAGTGGTCCAAAGGTAATATATGATCATATGGACAGAGTTTACTAGTGGCCGGATGGCTCAGTGGGCTGGGTGTAGGTTAATCCAGTGTGGGTCCTTGGCCAAGACCTTTGACGCTACTACCTGACTGGGTTCCCGTGCCTTTCAAATACAGGGTTGTATCAGGAAGGGCATCAGAGAGATAAAGTATGTCCTTTCCATCAAAATCATTTTGACAGGTGACCTTTGACCTCCACATTCCAATGTGATGACGTAACAATTTGATATCGACTTTGATATAAAGTTTATATAAAGTTTAAACCACCGAAGAACCCCGCCAGAAAGGCCAAGTGGGCCCCTTTGGTTTAAAAGTGGGCATAGTATGGGGGCCCCAATTGGGTTTGTCCACGGTTACTGTCATGTCTGTACTTGTCCACGTTGGCTCCATTCCCCAGGAACTGGTAGCCTGGGCGACAACCCGGCTAGCTCTGACAGACCCTTGGCCGTGGAGCTCGCTGCACTGCCCACCTGGAACTGGCTAGCATAGTGACGGACATCTGTGTACATCAATGAATGACTAACACAAGAAGCACAAATTACGTATATCGCACGTGTATCATGAAAGACCAAGTGGTTGGTCGTGGCTATGTGACACGGCCTTAAACAGAAAACTATTCAGTTTGCGGAAAAAAAACCCTAATGCTACATTTAAAACAGCTAAAGCTTAAAGAGTAACCAAACAGGGAAGTTGGAGGCTGACTCCGCCCACATCCAAAATTTGAAAATCCAGTCAGAGGGGTGGGGCTTAGGGGAGCAGGACTGTTATCATTCCTGGAGCTGCAGATCATGACCTCAGACTTCTGAAATGACGTGGGAGTTAAAGGGTTTGGCCAATCACGAACTTCAACTGTAATACCTCCTTTTAACCCTCTAGGGGGTAGTGCTGCCACAAACGATTATTTTAGCAGTCAGCTAATCACCGATTATTTATTCAGATTTGTCGACTAATCGGGTCATGAACAAAGTGGATGTAAAGCACACATCTTAAGCATCATTAGCTTTAAACTAACTAAAAACTAGATTTATAGCATTACCTGTGATGATGCTAGTGTGAATGCTGTAAGCTGAATTTGGTTGCTGAAGTTGCTAATGCTACTAGCTGAAGATTCTGAAATTGATAGCTGAAAATTCTGAAGGTGAGATAGCCAACTAAAATAATAGTTAAATGCCAAATTAGCCTAAAAAAACTGAATAAATCCTAAATTAGCCAAAAACGGCTAGCATGTAGCTGGTATATTAGCTAAATTCCAAAATAGCCTAAAAAAACTTTAATAAATGCCACAATTGTCCGCTAGCAGAATGCCATTATAACTTTCAACTTTACTACACTCTGACCCCATATATTATAAGGTAACGACTATTAAATTAGTAATTGACTAATTTAATAGTCGACTATTTTAATATTTGATTACTAACCAACTATTAGCACATTTAAAGTGGCATTAATAGAAAAAAAAGTTGATTTAAAGTTTGGTTTCTCTTCTAGCTCTAGAGAACATCTCCACGTGGAAGTGTTGTTTTCAGTTTTCATTGATCGTTCCTCTTTTCCTTTGGAGATCATCCGTCTGTCCTCAGCTCTAAGTCATGTGGTGGTTTCTGGGAAGCACATGCAGCGCGATCACAAGAGGAACCGAGCGTGTTCACCGTCAGTCATCGGATTCTTCCTCGGAGCTTGTTTGCAAACAGACGTGTTGCCACGGCGTCTCGGATTTCTTCAAACACTGAGTCACTGAGACTTCTGGGAACTTTTAGAATGAGAGGAAGTGAATGGTGATCAGATGAAAAAAAAACAAAACATTTTTTGTGACTTTTATTAAAAATAATAAAATGCAATAAATAAATAGCAATAAAGTGACTAATTTATTCAGAAATGTGTTTTTTTTTTCATTGTAAGACGGAACACAAAAGAAAATGTTTTCAGATGAAACAAAAGTTTCTTAATTCATTAGAATTCAATACAATACAGAGTCTTTTTTATTTCATGAGACAGTATGACTGAAATCTAAAGAAAGTCCTCAAATGTAAGAAATATTTTCTTTATTTAAGACATTTTACTCTTCTTTTGGAAAAGAAATATGTATAATTTCACAAACATATTTCTTGAAATTAGTTTTAACGCAAAAACAACTTATTTCTACAAATTGTTATTTTTATAACATTGCAATAATAAAAAAAATGTTTGACACTAACCATTTGTGCCAAAAATAAACAATACAATAAAATAAAAAAAATTAAAATAAATAAAAAAAAAAGGTAATACCATCTTCAACCAGCAGAGGGAGCCATTGGACCGACAGATATAGACCACCAGTTATTTCTACTGTACAATTGAATAGGTACAATATGAAGTAAAAAGCATATGGTGAACAATTTAAATTACAATAAATTTTAATTTTCTACCTTCCTTTAAGGCATAAAGGACTTTACACACACATTCACACACTGATGATGGCGGCGTTCACCGGCGCCAAACTATACCCACCAAGAACAATGTGGGGTTCAGTGTCTTACCCGAGGACACTTCAACACATGAGCAGGAAAGGCGGCATTGAACCCACGGTGTGCCAATCGACCGCTCTACCCCTGCACCACTGCTACCTCACACATTTAAAATTATAACATATAATGTCACCTGAGTTCATTATGGAACGCCGCTTGGGTTACTTCGTTAAATATCCAACAGACCCTAAAAAAACTGACAGTAAACTTTTTAGTTCAGTGCTTTTATAGATAATAAAACCTGATAATTAGAACCATTTGATGCTTGTTAATACACAAACACAGGAACACACACACACACACACACACACACACACACACACACACACACAAAAACACACCATTTCACAACACTAACTTTACTAGTCCTCTACATTGACTTCCATTATTCCTCTTTTGATGTCACCTACATTTCGTAAAATTAAAATGACCTGCTGTAGAGCTGGTCTGTGGTCCTCACAAGGATTAGTGTCCCCAAATTTGATGACATCGTGAGGCCCCTAAACGAGAACACACACACACCGTGTTTGTTTGTTTAAGGTTAGTTTCCCCGATGGAGAAAATCAATTCTCCATCCAGATTTCACCCCAAAAACAAAACAAAAAATAATAAACAGGTGCCCGAATGAAGAATGTAAAAAACAAAAAACAAAAACAGCTCAGCTGGACACCGCTATGCTAACCGAGGAAGCCGTGGAAACATAAGACAAATACTGAGCCCACCGGGGAGAAAAGAGGAAAATAGTTACAATGGTTAAATAGTAACAGAAATAGAAAGAATGTAATCACAGAGGCTAAAGGTTTGGAGTTAAACGATTAAACTTTCTGTGCAAACATGAATTTTTTTATTGTTTGCTAGCTTGAAATAACTAACATATATTGTTTGTTGGGTTTATCAGCTCAGTTCGAATCCCAGCTGGCTCCTTCCTGTGTGGAGTTTCTCCGAGTTCATCCTTTAGCCCAGAGGTGCCCAAACTTTTTCGCTCCAAGGGCCAAAATCAAAAAGTTTTTGACGGAAACTCCTCCCACACGCGGCGGGAGCTTCGGGTTTTGGACAACCATCAAGAAGTGACTTTGACGCATGTTAAAACAAAGATGGCGTACAGTACATGAATTTGAGGCCAACTGCATTCGGTGTGGACAGACAATTGATTTTAATAATGTGAGAGAAACGCAGTAGCGGCCCGAACCAGCTAACGGACCACAGATTATCCGTGATCCGTTATACCTCTAGCTTCACCCATAGCCACAGGCAGATAAAAGTGCTAACAGCACCACCTGGAGACCAAAAGTATATTACAGCTGCAGAGTTTTACAGAAAATCACTGGGTTTCTGCAGCCAACACTTGGCGGGCCAAAAGATAACCTTTGGCGGGTCAAATTTGACGCGCCCCACTTTGGGCACCCATGCTTTAGTCCACGAAAAAGCCTCATGGACTCTACATTTTTAGGTGTGTATACATGTGTGTACTAATGTGAATGGACCCCAACTTCACCCCCCAACAACCTGTAGTCACTAGCTTAGCCGAGCTAACGTCTGAAAAAACAGACCAACTAGACCACGTGTCAAAGTCAAGGCCCGGGGGCCGGATCCGGCCCTCCAGGTAATTCTACCCGACCCTCCAGATCATTTCATTTTATTGTTATTAATGGCCAAAAGTTAGCTTTGATAAAATATATTTTTTGTTCATTATTATGTTAAAAAGTTACAGTTAAAAAAATGTTTTAAAAAATTGGCGCCATGCTAGCTTGTCTGGACTATTTTGGCATTTAATACGATTTTTTTAGGCTATTTTGGAGTTTAGATAATTTTTCAGCTACATGCTAGCTATTTTGGCTAAATAGGCTTTTTTCTGTTTTTTAAAGATATTTTGAAGTTTTCAGCTACATGCTAGCTGGTTTTGCTAACCTTTGCTAGCTTTTCAGGCTAATTTGGAATTTAGCTAATATTTTAGCTGGCAATAAGCTTCAGCGTTTTCAGCTATTAACCTCAGTACTTTCAGCTATCCATTTCAGCATTTTCAGCTGTCAGCACTAGAATATTAAATGGCCAAATATAGCTTACCGCATTCACACTAGCATTATTGCGGGTAATGCTATATATCTAGTTCATAATTACTCTAAAAAGGTACGGTTTTAAGATTTTAAAAATGTAGTTTTAGAGTGTTCTAAAGTGTGTTCTGGATTTTGGCTCCTTGTGTGATTGAGTTTGACACTCCTGAATTAGACGTAGCAGAAAAGTTATTTGTTTTCATAAGTTATGAATAAGAAAACACGATGTTTTTACTTCTGGAAATGTCCGTCAACACTTTCAACTTTGTGGTTTTACGCTCCGCGATGGGGATGGGAAGGGGGGATGGGGTTCTCTAGTCAGTCCTAAACCCAATAGGAAATCAAAGTCTGTGTTTCTCCACAACAGCCCAGAAACCTGAGTGATCTAGAGGAGATCTGTGAGGAGGAGTGGACCAGAATCCCTCCTGCAGTCTGTGAAAACAAAAACTACAGGAAAACTTCGACCTGTGATTAGAATTTAATGCGATGTCTCTGAATTTGTTTCTTCTGAATGTTACAGTTAAAAGTGGAAATAGAATCTTTGACTTTAAGACTTTTTTTCTCTTAAAATCATTATCTAAATCTCCTCCGAGTCTCATAGAAATCCAAAACTCAAGGCTGCGATTCCAAAGCTTTCCTGTTAAATTGAGATCACAGTTTCCACCAATCTGTATAAAATCCTTTAATTCCACTGAATTTCTAAAAGATGATTCATTGAAGTTGAGTTCGAGAGGATGACTTCAGAGATGCTGGATGTTACAGAAAGTGTCTCGGCTTTCATCAGGACCGCTGAAAAATATCCTCCTGATTTCTTCCAGGATGTTAACCAGCGGTGAGGTATTGTTGCAGCTGCGCGTAACACAGCGTCACAGAAAGGTTTTTCAGCTTCTTTTGGACTCCAAAGTGGCGTTAGCGTCCAAGAGAGACGGCAATAATCAAAGAGACCAATACTGTGTAATATTTCATCTGTTTTTGTTCCTGTTTCAAGAATGTTTATCCTTAAAACAAACCTCGATTGTAAGTGATTACTCGAGAATATGTCACTTTTTGTGTTTGTAAGAAGGTAGTTTCAAAGTTTGGCATTTTATAGTTCAGCTAATCAAAAATAACTAAAAATTTAGGTAAAAAAAAGGAGTTATGGGCAACAAAAGCTAGTTTAATTTGATAAAAAGTAAAATGTGAAACTTCTTTTTAATTAAAAAGTGGCAAAATATATATATATAAAAAACAGACAGAAGACAGTAGACCTTCATCTTATAGGGAAATCCTACTGATTCATTATTAGAACTTCATGTTGGAGCTTTATGACAGAAACTGGGCCTGGATCAGAATTTTCCAAAGTCTAATCATTCAAAAATCTAATGTCTGCGGGGATGATTATGTTTCTATCATCGTCCAAGAAAATCATTCTCGCTCCCTCAAAAGGATTTTCCCCGCAAATGTTTAAAACATAGAAAAATATATTTTTTAAAGCTAGCTAACAGCTAATAGTAGCTAAATAATAGCTCAGAAATCACAATTAAAAAAAGTGTTTTTAAATCAAAAATACCAAAAATTAATTCCAGGTTCCCAAACTTTGAAAAAGACATAAACTTACCATTAAATGCCATGTCGCACATTTAAAACTTTTATATCACGGATACGGCTCACATTTCATGTTAGAATTACATAATTAATGCACAAATCGCTTATTAATTGCAAATAAACATCCTTTACTGGGTTATTGCACAATGATATTTTAGATGGCACTATAAAAATGCTAAGCTAATTAGCGATAGCAACGCTAGTTTATTAAACTAGCTTAAATTGCTGAGCCAAAAACAGTGTATTCTAGAAAGGATATCAGAGAATTAGTCATTTGATTCAGAATTTTTCAATAATTAAACATTATTCAAGCTACCAAAAAGTTGATAAATTAGCTGGCTAATGGCTAGTAAAAACTAACAGCTAAAATGTACAGATATCACAACAAAGAAAACTCATAAAATGTTTTTTAGAAAGGATATTAGAGATTTCGTAATTTGATTCAGAATTTTTCAATAAGTAAATATTATTCAAGCTACCAAAAAGGTGATAAATTAGCTAGCTAATGGCTAATAAATACTAATATTTAAAATATGTGTATCACAACAAAGAATACTCAAACAAACATGGTTTTCTAGAATGGATATCAGAAAATTTGGCAATTCTATTCAGAATTTTTTCAATATGTAAACATTTTTCAGTCCACAAGGTTGCTGATTAATAGCTAGCTAATTGCAAAAATAATGAATATATCACAATTCAGAAAACTCACACATTTAAAACGTGAAAACACTGATATAGGACCTGATAAAACTCCTGACAGATTATCTGTAATGCAGCATTAATTAAAATTAGGTAACTTCTCACATAGTATTAGCGTAAAAATAGCTAAGCTAGTTAGTAATAGCTAGCTAGTTTCTCAAACAAGACATAATTTTCTTTAGGGTTTTTTTGTCTTGTTTGATCACTTAAGTCATAAACAAGGTTTTCTAGAATATATATAGTAGATTTGTCAATTTTTTTCAGAACTTTTCAGAAATATTCAAGTTTAAAAATAGCCAGCTAAAAGCTAAAGACAGCTAATCATTAGCTTAAAAACAAATCACAACACATAATAACAATATAAGTGGGAGACCGATGTGTGTAAATCCATTATGTTTCTGTAATGAAGATTTTTTTTTTTTTTTACCATGAATCCCCTTACCAAACACAAGTACATTTCAAGTATATGTTATATGTATATGTTGAATGCTTTTATATGTTTTGCACCTGGGTCAAAGTCCAGGACCGGGGGCCGGATTCGGCCTTAGGCTACATGCTAGCTGTTTTGGCTAACCTAAGTTTTTGTTTTAATTTTTTTACGCTAATTTGGCATTTAGCTAATATTTTAGCTAGCTATCAGTTTCAGTGTTTTCAGCTATTAACCTTAGCATCTTCAGCTATCAGCACTAGCATCTTCAGTGGCCAAATTTAGCTTACAGCATTCACACTAGGATTATCACAAGTAATGCTATATATCTAGTTCATAATTATGTTCAAAAAATAACAGTTTTAAAGTTTTAAAAATTGGCATTATGCTAGTTTTTTTAGACCATTTGGCATTTACTAAGATTTTTAGGCTATTTTAGAGTTAAGATAATATTTCAGCTACATGGTAGTTGTTTTGGCTACTTTAGGCTTTTTCAAGTTTTTTATTCTGTTTTGGAGTTAGGCTAATATTTACATGCTAGCTGTTCTTGCTAATTTAGGCTTTTAAAGAAGTTTTTCAAGGTGGTTTTTGGAGTTAGGCTAATAGTCCAGCTACATGCTAGCTATTTTGGCTAATTTGAGCTTTTAAAAAAGTTTCTCAGTCTGTTGTGGAGTTAGGCTAATTTGTACATGCTAGCTGTTTTGGCTAAGTTTTTGTTTCAAATTTTTTTGGCTAATTTGGCATTTAGCTAATATTTTAGCTGGCTATCAGTTTCAGTGTTTTCAGGTATTAACCTTAGCATTTTCAGCTGTCAGTTTCAGCATCTTCAGCGGCCAAATTCAGCTTAGAGCATTCCCACTAGTATTATTGTATATAATGCTATACATCTAGTTCATATTTATGTTAAACGTTACAGTTTTAAAGTTGTAAAAATGTCGTTTTAGTGAGTGAGTTTAGTGACCTTGACACCCCTGTTTTAAAGTATACTTAAGAATAGAAAAGTATACTTCCCAAAGTGTACCAAGTACACTTAAAAAGTACTAACAAGTGTACTTCTTGGAACCAAACTGGTCCTCTTTTAGTTTAAGGAAGTATACTTTCTGGTATAGTATTAGTTCACTGGAAATAAACTTTATATTTATGACAGTACACTTTGAAGTATATCTAATGTAGCGTTTCAGGTCGGGGAGGGCCCGCCTCCTGTTCGGAGGTCATACAGATGCTCAAAACGTTGACTCGACTATAACAAACCCAAGTCATGAGGTACCGGAAGGATGCTAGTAAGGAACATTTGCAGTAACTTGTTGGATTCCCTTTCAGGTGATTCATTTCCTGAAGTTCCTCAGGTCGGTCACAGGTTGGTGGATTTCAGCGCCTGTGAAGATCTGTGACCGGTGGAAGAGTTCACGCGGAGCTGTCGTCACCACGCTCGCCGTGTTTGTAGAAAGAGAGCCCACTGGCTTCAGTCGCACGCCGTAACTCAGGTCTGTGTGCGTGGGTGGAAGGGAGAGGGGATGCTAATCCAACCCAGATGAGAGAGGAGACCAGACACGCTCTGAGATCACCACCTGAGAATGCCAGATGGGTCGTGGAAGTGCCACCGTTTGCGTGAGAACGAACCCCACCGAGTCCCTGGCGGCTCCACCTGCCAGAGGCTTCAGAGTTTGAGGTGAAGCCGCGGCCCGGCGCCGCGACCTGACCCGGCACCGCTTCACGATGTTTTCAAACTGGACTGAGAGTGTCGTAACCGCTGATGTGGGAGGCATTCTTTCTGACTTACAGACCTGAGGTCTGAGGTCAGGTATTTAGATTCTTCTTCCATTTATCTTGATGTCTGACCTCTACCTACGCACTCGTTTCCACGGAGAAACCTTCAGCTAGTTCACGTTTTCTTTTTTTGTTTTTTTACTTATTAGCCTCTAAGCTTCCACAACCAATAAAATCTCGAGTAGATTCTTCTTTAAACGCCACTCATAGCATTTTTTTAGATAGTTTTTCTGTAAAGTTCTTCCTTGAATTTAACACAACTTTGAGAATTTAGAGGAAGTTTAAGAAACATTTCTGAGTTTCCTCAGTGATATGTCTAGCGATTAGCATGTAGCTCTTGCTTTACGTAGCATTATTTAGCTTCCTTTGGGCAGTTTTTTGTGTTCACTTTCAATTTAGATGTCAAACACTTCAGATGACTTTAAAAAAATGTGTTTAGCAGCATACAAGTTTTACAAGATTAGAAAAAAATGCTCAAGATTTAACATTTATTCGGCATGTTTTTGTAATTATTCAAGGTAGCCATTTAAATTGTTGGCATTAGCTGCCATGTTTTTTTAGGAACTTCAATTCTTAAAGAAACTTGTTAAAAAGGGTATAATTTAGCTTTTTATCTTGTTTGGTGACACTGTTAGCATGTTTTGTATTATTTTTAGGATCAAATTGAAATTTTTTAACTTTATTTGGTAGAAATAATATGTATAGACTTAAGGTATTCAAGGTAACCATTGGTATTGTTAGCAGTCAATGCATTTCAAATGGCATAATGTAGTATTTTGAATTTTTAACATATTTTGTAGCATTGTAAGGAAGTTTTATACTTTACTTTAGGATCAAATTGAAATATTTTATCTTTAATTATTTTTAATAATAAAACTTTTAACCCTTTAAAACAGGAGCTCCAATGTTCCTATATTTACAGTACTTTTTTAATCGTTAACACAATCAACGTAAATTCTAGTAGATTCTGAAGGAGAAAAGTGGAGTGACTGATGCCATTCAAGGTAACCATTGGATTTGTTAGCAATAGCTGCCTTTTTTTCTTAGACTCTTCATTTTTAACAGTCATTTGTTAAAAGAAGTATAATTTTATATTTTTGGTAGCATTAATAGCATTTTTGTTGTATTATTAGCATGATAAATGGGTTCTTATTTTATTTGTTTCATTGTTAGCATTTTTTTTGCATTTTCCTCTGGACTTGTTGGATTGTTTGCACATTTTGTAGTATTGTTAGCATGTTGTGTTGCACTTTAATTTTGAGTTGTTGCACTGTAAGTATGTTTTGTAACATTGTAAGGAAGGTTTGTATTATTTTTTAGAATCAAATTGAAATATTTTATCTTTATTTATTAATAATAATAATAATAATAAAACAGACTTATGCCATTCAAGGTTACGATTGGAATTTTTAGCAGTTGCTGCTTTTTTTCCTCATAGGCCTCAATTGTTACGATAATTAAATAAAGAAGTAAAATTAAGTAATGTTATCTTTTTATGTGGCATTGTTTGCATTTGTTTTGCTGCATTTTTGTCTTGATTTGTTTCATTGTTAGCGTATTTTGTAGCATTGTTAGTAAGTTTTGTGGCATATTTGTCTTGTTTCATTGTATTGTTAGCATGTTTGGTATCATTGCTAGCAGTTTTTTTCATATGTTTTGTTGCATCTTTATCTCGATTTGTCACAGTGTTAGCATGTTTTGCAGCATTGTAAGGATGTTCTGTATTTTTTAGGATTAAATGAAATATTAGAACTTCATTTAATCAAAACCCTTCTGCTCTCCTGAGCTTGTTTACATTAAAAGTGGGTCATCTGGACCCCTCAAGACAGTGCGCTGAACTTTATTATTTTTTTTTATAGTATTGCCCCAGCTGTCAAAAGCTGCTTGATTAACCAATTTAAACCCACAATTTTGTTTTGTTTTTTATCTAAAATTATTATTTTTCTTTTAACTTGTCCTGTCCAACAGCTGAGCCAACAGATGTGGGCTGAGAGCTTCTATTGTTGGGCAGATTTTACTGTCACAACGGGGATTTATTGAGTATAAACCCCTGTTGTATTTAATGCTAAACTTTATTATTTTTTCTCCAAAATTGACCTTCCTAGAATGACATACATTCTGGTTTGCAGATGAAAGTCACTTTTATTCCCACACAAACCCACATTTGCATAAGGAAATGTCTTTGTTCAGAGTGGAAACACACCAGTCTGTCGGCAGAACCATAATTTGCACTGACATCAAACCAGAACCACAGAACGGTTCAGTTTGGCTCCTACTATTTTCAATCTACACATTTGTTATTGTTTTCTTGGTGTAATTATTCAGAATTTGTTTTTTTATAGTTTCTAGTTTAAATCTTAATCAGCAGATTTCCACACTCACTACTCACAGTTGACTGTATATGAGAACTGGACTGAGATGTCAGACGGTTTTAACCAAATGAAGTCAT
This sequence comes from Oryzias melastigma, assembly GCF_002922805.2. NCBI lineage: Eukaryota > Metazoa > Chordata > Actinopteri > Beloniformes > Adrianichthyidae > Oryzias > Oryzias melastigma. Next base: position 17,668,277 of record NC_050513.1, on the reverse strand, counting down.
TTGAGTCGCCATTTTTACGCCATATGTCCATCACCAGGTTGGAACCAGAGGTCCTTAGTGAGGTGTGATTGGTCCGTGCCGGTCTTAGTCTACGTTTCCATGGCAACCACTCTCTCCAATTAGGGGTGAGCGTGTTAGAAGTCCACACCCCTTCCACTAAAAGCGAGCTCAGGAGAATCAAACTTAAAGTTTTGGGTGCCCCCCAACTTGTTGTTTCTTGACATGGTGGCTGTTCGCATTATATCACCGGTCTCCAACTTGGAACGAACCGGAACCGGTACAGTACTGGGACGTGGAGCACACTGGTACCCCAACCCAGTTCTCTAACCCAAACGGTACCTTAACCCAGTATCGGTAGCTTAACCCTAACTTGGTTCCCTAACCCAGTACCAGTACCCTAACCCAGTACCAGTACCCTAACCCAGTACCAGTACCCTAACCCAGTACCAGTACCCTAACCCAGTACCAGTACCCTAACCCAGTACCAGTACCCTAACCCAATATTGGCACCTTAACCCTAACTTGGTACCCTAACCCAGTACTAGTACCCTAACCCAGTACCAGTACCCTAACCCAGAACCAGTACCCTAACCCAGTACCAGTACCCTAACCCAAGATCGGCACCTTAACCCTAACTTGGTACCCTAAGCTGACTCACAGTCAGAAGGTCATGGGTTCAAATCTCGCTCAGGGATAATCCACATTTAAAAACCCGGTCCAGAACCCCTAAACCTAACCCCAGGGGGGTGGGCCCTAAACTTAACCACTCCCCCCTGTTATTATTTTATGATAGGCCCCCCACTGTTTAAATTATAAATGTTCTAATTAATTAATTTTACTTACCTTCCTTCGATGGGGTGATCCTGGAGTCCTGCTCCTGGGTGGGGCTGTATGGAGTGTGCACTGACCCTGCCCTCAGATGGGGGGGTGGGGTATGAACACCTGTTCTCCTAACCCAGTACCAGTACACTAAACCTAACCCTAACCCAGTACCCTAACCCTACCTTGGTACCCTAACCTAGAATTGGCACACTAACCATAACTTGGTACCCTAACCCAATATTGGTACCTTAACCCTAACTTGGTACCTTAATCCAGTACCGGTACACTAAACCTAACCCTAACCCAGAATCCTAACCCTAACCCAGTACCCTAACCCAAACTTGGTACCCTAACCCAATATTGGTAACTTAACCCTAACTTGGTACCCTAACTTGGTACCCTAACTTGGTACCCTAACCTAGTACCGGTACTCTAAACCTAGCCCAAACTTGGTACCTTAACCCAGTATTGGCACCCTAACTCTAACCTGGTATCCTAACCCAGTACCATTTTATGTCCAGTACTGTGTGTGGGCCCTGTTCACGCTCGGTACAACGTCTGGTACAGGTTTGGGTCAGGTACCAAATCCAGTGTCGGGTTAGGTACCAGGTTTGGGTACCGTTTCTGGACGCGTCCCAAGAACCAGTCTGTGTCCAGTACCACATCCCGAGGGTCGCGGATCCGTGATTTTACAAATGTCAAAAAACGGCGGTTGAGGACACCCAAAACGTCAGAAAGTGACGACTTCACCAAACGTCAACATGTGTCGAGTTGAGGGTGAGAATGTGTTACTTGACACGGCGGCCGTCCATGAAAAGCGTGTCGTTCTGCACACCCCAACGCCACTGTTAACATTCATGACCACGCCAACGATTAAAAAAAAAATCAACCAAGAAGATTCTGTTGATGTTTCTCCATTGGTGACCATAAAGCAAAAGTTTAATGCATTGAATTCATTGAATCTGAGTGCAAACATAAAGATGAATACTTCTGCTTTCACTTGGTGTTACTCATGTTTCCTGTGTGTTGGGAAGCATAAATCATGTATTGTTCTGAAAGAGTTTCATTTTCCAAACCCTGTTTTTTTTTTAAAGCCAGGTGCTGACTCATCAAACGCTGAAGGTTTGGAGAAGATAACCGCGGCGCAAAACATTTCCCAGCATGCACGGTTAGTCACACATCACAAGGAGGGTCCAAATAAACACGAATAAACAGACGTCCGTCCAATCCGACCTGCAGTCGTTCAGTCGTTGCCGCATCAAACCGCCCGGCACGGTCTTGAGGTCAGTCACACAACTTCAATTATCTTCACTCCATTTGGACAAAAACTTTCCTTTATTTCTTCTTCTTTTCTTTTGATTTACAGCCTCTTTTTGGTGTCACACACTTGAGTCAAAAGTTACGAAAAGGCTTCGAGGCGTCGCTGAAGACAGACAGCGTGTGGGAGGGTGATATCTGAGGAATCAAGTGGGAGGAAGAAACGTGGAGCTCTGTATCATATTCCTGTTCAACTGTTTATGCGTTTTTTTTTTCTTCCCCCACACACAAGTGACGGACAAAGAAGAGGAGAGGCTCGGAGTCGGCGCTTAACCAAGCGAGAAGCCAGATAACGCCGTTTACACGAGAAACTCCAGAAAGGCATGAAAGGGTTTGTTTTCGTCTGACTCCACGCCGAGGAACTGTCTTCTCCGGTGTATCGAGCTCGGCATCGGGAATTCCAGGAGTGCATCAAAGGCCTCCATCACAAAACAGGGATCTTTTCTCACACTGCTCAAGCTTTCTTTTTGCTTTGGCCAAAAAAAACCTGCTCTTCTTCTGAAACAAAATGGACAAAAAACAGTTATTTTGCTCCAATGCTGAGATTCTATTCGCTGTCTTGAACAATCGCCCTTTTTTGGAAAGTTGTTGTAAATTCCAGCCATTGTAACTGTCCTACTGCAGGGTTTCGAATCCTGTAGGGCTCATGTGTTACACATACGGCCCCTGGGCCGGATACGGCCCTCTGAACGGATTAACGGCCCATGTGAAGAGGGAAAAATATAAGGATGCTGGGAAAAAATAGCAGGTTTCTAGTACAATCCTGTGGTGAGTTATGCTTATTTTAGGGGTAGGAATCGATTAAAAAAACTAATAATCGCAAACCTAGAAAAAATTAATCGCGATTAATCGCTTTAATTTGTTTTTTGTCTCAGTATTAATCCCACAAGAACCTCTACATTTAGAACATTTATTTTTAATTACTGCTGTCAATCAATTACAAAAAAAGCTGATTAATCGCATGTTTGTGTTGCGATTAATCGCGATAATTGCAATGTTTTACCAGGTAAAATTTACTTGTACAATATGGCACCAGACCATGGATCAAATAGTCCGCTTTTTATGAAAAGGTGACTTAAACCGCAAAAATAGCAAGAATAAAGTACTAAAAACCGATTGAATATTTATTTATTTGATAAATAACCATGTATAAGCGGGATAATACCCGACAAAATGTTTTAACACACGCTGTGGAAGTTAAAATGAAGGACCGTTTTCTCGATTAATTTGCGTTAATTCATATCAATGCATTATTTTTTTTTTTTTTTTGCATTAATCGTGTGCGTTAACGCGTTAATGTTCACAGCCCTAGTTTATTCAAAGAAATGGCTGCAATACGCAATTCCACCACTAGGGGAAGCAAAGGAAAAGTTAAACCGGAATGACGAAATCAAGAAACGCCAGAATCTGGACAAAAACATGCTGTAAAAAACTATGTATTAACATGGCTGAGGTGAGAACCGAGGCTGCTTCTTGCACCAGTGAAGACGACGGCGTCATCAGCATACATTTGAAATTCAACATTCTTAAATGAATTCAGTAAATCAATTTTATACCTACAAAACAGCAGAGGTCCAAGTGCTGAGCCCTGAGGTACACCAACATTCATAAAAGTTGATTTGACATTGTCAATGGAAGCATATTGTTTCCTGAAGTCCAAATATGATTTTATCCACTAAAATAAAATTCATAGAAATTCAATTCCTGAATCTGCATTTTATTTTGAAAGGGACAACTGTATCCAATTCATTTTTGTATCAGGAATATAGAATTTTGACCCCTTTTTTCAGACATTTAGATTAGGGATTAGTCGACTAATCGACGACTAATCGACTATTAAAATAGTAAACAACTAATTTAATAGTCGATTAATAGTCACTTTATATGGTATGGAGTCAGAGTGTTGTAAAGTTGAACATTTTAATGGTAGCTTTCTGATAGCTTTTTGGACTATTTTTGCATTTATTAAAGATTTTTATGCTAATTTGGAGTTAAGGTAATGTTTCAGCTACATGCTAGCTGATATGGCTAATTTAGGAATTTTTCAGTTTTTTAGGGTAATTTGGAGTTAAGCTAACATTTCAGCTACATGCTAGCTGTTATGGCTAACTTAGACATTTTTCTTTTTTATGCTAATTTTGAGTTTAGATAATATTCCAGCTACATGCTAGCTCTTTTGGCTAATTTAGGAATTTTTCTGATTTTTGAGGCTATTTTGGAGTTTAGCTAATATTTTAGCTGCACGCTAGCAGTTTTGGCTAACTTAAGCTTTTTTCTGCTTTCTAGGCTAATTAAGCATTTAGCTAATATTTTGGCTGGCTATTAGCTTCAGCTATTTCAGGTTTCAACTTAAGCGCTTTTAGCTATCAATTTCAGCATCTTAAGCGGCCAAATTCAGCTTACAGCATTCACACTAGCATTATCGTAGGTAATGCTATATATCTAGTTTTTAGTTAGTTTAAAGCTAATCATGGTTAAGATGTGTGCTTTACATCCAGTTTGCCCATGACCTGATGACTAATCAGAAAAAATAATCGTTGATTAGTCTACCATTAAAATAATCCTTTGAGGCAGCACTAATTTAGATATACAGTAACCTTCTTTTATTTATTTATTTCAAGATTTTCAGAATAAAACACTGTTTTTTGTCTTTTTATACTTTTGTGAAAATATTTTTTTCTAAACAAACACTCAAAAAAGCAAATTTTTATTTAATTAGTTTGATCAAATGTTGTTTCCCAACATATATAATGAGTAAAAATGATCCATAAAACAGCACAAAGGGATGTCACCTTCTGAGCCACATCAGGTGAGTCTGGCTCTCAGGTAAACAGGAAGAGCTTCAGCTCCGCTCCCACGTTACAGTTACAGCCCCACACAACATTTGAATGTCTGCTGAGTCCATTTGCATGCAACAAAATTCAAAGGCTTGGCAAAAATTCATTTTTCACGGCTTCTTCCCATGCACACAAGGGCCGCTTTTACTTTGGCGGTCACACTTGCATAAGCATGCCGTTCGGTGTGAGCCGGCAGGTGGCTGTCAGGTCAGAGGTCCTCGCTCGTCTTGAACTCGATAAGACGAAGCGACGGCTCGTCCAGCAAATGAGGTCGTCTAAGACCAGGAAAAACTGGCGAATCCAAATGTTATTCATTCCCGTTTGATCCGAAGCGTAACCGCTGACTGACAATCAAAGGAACGCCACTTCCAGGGACAGCAAAGAGTCCACTAATGGGAAAGCTCAACGAAACTCACGGAAATTTGGCAAAGCTGACATTGTTTGCTCAGGCGTTCTGTCAACGGCTTTACAGTCATCTGTTATAATGTGGAAAATGTTTTTGGAGTACGAGGGGGGGGGGGACTACCGGATCCAGCTGGCGGCAATACTGAGCGCTGTGTTAGAAAGTCTACGGTATCCATCAACGAGCTTTCAGGCGCTACTCCGACCCTGAGGAACGGGAGGGTGATAATGAGGAGGACGGCAGGAGTCACAACGAGTCAAGATGATGGTGGGGGAAATTATGACAGAAAAGAAGGAAAAAAACGACGAAACTAAAGCATATGTTTCAGTGCTAAAGCCTCAGTCACAACTGCCCTATGGGGAAACGTGCCAGTGGAGTATCATAGACGGGTCGGTGAGTTCATAGAGAGAAAACAATGTTATTTTCTATGGGTGTGCTGCTGGCGACAGGTGGTAACTTATACCAGGGGTTCCCAAGAAAAGACAGCTGTTTTCTTCTCTGATGGGGGGCCGGGGTCGGTTTGTAGGCTAAGAAAAAGGGTAATAATCACAGCCTAAACGTAAAATATTTATGGTTTTCCAGAAAGTCACACATAGCCAAATTTTAAATAATTTATTTCTGTAATCTTCACAGAAAAAAATAATACTAAAACATTTTAAAAACAAGATACATAGCATCATCACAGATAGATCCATAGCTGAAGATGCTTAAAGTGATAGCTAAAAACACTAGAGCTGATAGCTGAAAACGCGGAAGTTGATAGCTGAATATGCTGAACTTGATAGCTGAAAACACTGAAGTTCATAGCTGAATACGCTGAAGTTGATAGCTGAAAACGCGGAAGTTGAAAGCTGAAAACACGGAAGTTCAAAGCTGAATACGCTGAAGTTGATAGCTGAAAACGCGGAAGTTGATAGCTGAAAACGCTGAACTTGATAGCTGAAAATGTGGAAGTTGATAGCTGAATACGCTAAAGCTGATAGCTGAAAATGCTGAACTTGATAGCTGAAAATGTGGAAGTTGATAGCTGAATACGCTAAAGTTGATAACTGAAAACGCTGAACTTGATACCTGAAAATGTGGAAGTTGATAGCTGTATACGCTAAAGCTAATAGTTGAATACGCTGAAGTTGATAGCTGAAAACGCGGAAGTTGATAGTTGAAAACGCGGAAGTTGATAGCTGAAAACGCGGAAGTTGATAGTTGAAAATGCGGAAGTTGATAGTTGAAAACGCGGAAGTTGATAGTTGAAAACCCGGAAGTTGATAGCTGAAACAGCTAGCATATTAGCTAAATGCCAAATTATCTTAAAACATGGAAAAATGTCTAATTTAACCAAAACAGCTAACATCCATCCATCCATCTTCTTGTCTGCTTCTTCCCTTTCAGAGTCGCGGGGGTGCCGGAGCCTATCCTTGCTAGTGATGGGCGAAGGCGGGGTCCCCCCTATACAGGTCGGCAGTCTGTCGCAGGGCAACAGCTAACATAAAGCTAAAATATTAGCTAAACTTCAAATTAGCATAAAAAAACTGGATAAATGTCTAATTTAGCCAAAACAGTTTGAGGGGCCCGGACAAATGTGGAGGAAGGCCGGATCCGGCCCACGGGCCGTAGTCTGGAAACCCCTGACTTATACGACACGTAAGGGTGAAGGAGGTGAGTTGCACTTGACAATTAGACAATGCCTGCCCTATGGGCGCAGCATTTGTCAATAAGGGGTCAGTATGCACACCCTACCAACATCTAGCATAACAGCACCGTACGACATAAATGAGGGCAACTTACATCACAGTCTTAAAGATTCTTACGTTTAAAAAAAAAATTATTTAATAATTTTTAATAATCTAATAACATATTTTAATAATAAAATCACAGACAAACACACAAGTCCTGTAGAACTCGTTAGTGCTGTTTTACATAAAGAAATTAGAGGATGCGTGCCCTGCGCGCGCTGCATTTGTCAATAAGGGTCAGTACGCAGTATGACTTGCACTGTAACTCCCATTTTAGCACTAGAAATACAAATACATTTACCAGACACCTAACATTTGTATGTTTCCTGACAAGCCTTAAGGTGGCTGTACGACACTCAAAAGCAACTGGAAAGCCCACCTGCACTCCCCTTAGCCCTTTAACTACTCAACCAAGATAAAACTGATTAACAGGGGTTTTCTGACACTTGTTGCCTCTGAGGAACAATTAACACATAATTAACCTTTCCAAGAACCATTTTTGTATATGTGCTCTACTTTGGTGGAACAGACAGTTGAAGGGTTCATACCTGGTCGCTCCTTACTCCTTACAACAAACAACCCCCTATACGGATGCATGTGACCCCTTCCTAATGACTAGAGCGTGGTACCAGAGTCATCTGTACGTCAAATTGTGTTCAACTGACAGTATCTTTACCGATACTTCACGATACATGACAAAAAGGTCGTAATACGAATCTCAAATTATCATTTTATTGGAATTTTCCTTCATCCGGTAAAATGACTGCAACTATTTAAACAAAATATACTGAATAATCAGAATAGTGTGAGAAATGGATCGTCACATAAGTCACGATCCATAGCTCTATGAGTTTAGACTAAATGGTTACATTTAACCTTGTCTTATCTTCTATCAGTGCAGTTGGAATCATCTGGACTAAATTTGGTTATAAGTTTAATAATAAACCTCATTGTTGATGTTTCTCTTTGCGACGACCTCGGTTGAGATCTTTCCAAACAAACTCAACTGAACTGAACTGAAAGTCCTTGAAAGAGATCATGAACTTGAAAACAGCTCTTTCAACAGCATTAATCTGGGATCACACTCTCACACTGCAGTCCTCAATCAGACAGGAAGGGTGTCGCTCTGTCTGAGCAGACAATGGAGTAATCCTTTCAGCCTCACGCCCGTCATCTTTTCAGTTCTGGCCGAGCGACCTGCCGTTTCACAGCTCGGGAATTAAAGGATCATCAGGTATTTTTGTTATCGCAGCTATCGGCCTCTGCTGTGTAATCCTGCAAACAAAGACGCACTCTGGAGCTCACAGGTGCAAGAATGCCATCAAGCTGTTGCAAAAGAACGCCGACTCGGTAATAGAAATGACCGTAGATTAGATTGTGTTGGTTTAGAAACATCAAACAAACACAAACCTGCTAATTTCTGATTAGAAATGGTTAACTTAACCAGGGCTGCCACTATTAGTCGACTACTCGACGACTTATCAACTATGAATAGTCGACGACTATTAAAATAGTCAATTAGTCGTTACTTTATATTATATGGAGTGAGAGTGTAGTAAAGTTGAATGTTTTAATGCCATTATGTTAGCTTTTTGGACTATTTGACATTTATTAAGTTTTTTTGGCTAATTTTGAGTTTAGCTAATATTTCAGCTACATGTTAGCTATTTTGGCTAATTTCAGCTTTTTCATTTTTTTTGGCTAATTTGGAGTTTTGCTAATACTTAAGCTACATGCTAGTTATTTTGGCTAATTTAGGCTTTTTCAGTTTTTTAGGCTAATTTGGAGTTTCACTAATATTTATGCTACATTTTAGGTATTTTGGCTAATTTTTATTTATTTATTTTTTTATTCTAATTTGGTGTTTCACTAATATTTCAGCTACATTTTAGTTAATTAAGGATATTTTCTGATTTTTAGGCTAATTTCAAGTTTTGCTAATATTTAAGCTACATTCTAGCTATTTTTGCTAATTGAGGATTTTTTTATGTTTTTAGCTAATTTGATATTTAACTAATATTTCATCTGGCTGCTTGCTATTTTGGCTAATTTAGGACTTTTTCTGCTTTTTAGGCTAATTTGGAGTTCAGCTAATATTTTAGCTACATTCTGGCTATTTTTGCTCATTTAGGATTTTTGTGTTTTGTTTTTTAGGCTAATTGGTGGTTTAGCTAGTATTTCAGCTGCAATCTAGCTATTTTAGGTAATTAAGAATTTTTTTGTTCTTTTTTTGGTTGATTTGGTGTTTCAATAATATTTGAGCTACATTTTAGCTATTTTAGCTAATTAAGGGAATTTTCAGTTTTGGGGGCTAATTTGGAGTTTTGCTAATATTTAAGCTACATTCTAGCTATTTTTGGTAATTTAGGATTTTTTATGTTTTTGGATAATTTGGTGTTTAGCTAATATTTCACCTGCCCTGCTAGCTATTCTGACTAATTGAAAATTTTTTCCGTTTTTTTAGGCTAATTGGGAGTTTAGCTAATATTTTAGCAACATTCTGGCAATTTTTGCTAAATTAGGATTTTCTTCTGTTTTTAGGCTAATTGGGAGTTTAGCTAATATTTCAGCTATTTGCTAGCTATTTTGCCTTATTTGGGATTTTTTTTTCAATTTTTTAGAGTAATTTGGAGTTTAGCCAATATTTGAGCTGTGTGTTAGTTATTCTGGCTAATTTAGTTTTTTTATTTTTCATTTTTTAGGTTAAATATCTAGTTTTTAGTTACTTTAAAGGTATTTATTTTTTTTTCGGCTTATCCCTTTCGGGGTCGCCACAGCGTAACAGCACCCACTGTTTCGCATCAGTGAGTTGGCAGAGTTTTTACGCCGGATGCCCTTCCTGACACAACCCTGTACTTGAGGGGCACAGGGACCCAGTTAGGCAGCAGGTCAAGGGTCTTGCCTAAGGACCCAATCTGGGTGGGGATCAGTGGACAACCCTGGGAATCAAACCCAGGGCTCCTGAGTGTTAGCCCTTCACCTAGCCCACTGAGCCACCCAGCCGCTATTTTAGTTTGTTTAAAGGTAATGATGGTTAAGATCTGTGTTTTACATCCAGCGTGTGAGTTACCTTATTAGTCGACTAATCAGAAAAAAAAAAAATAATCGGGGATTAGTTGAATATTAAAATAATCCTTTGTGGCAGCGGTAAACTTAACTCTTCCTTTCATTGACCATTAGATACAAGTCACCGTCTCAGCTCCCTCACATCTGCGAGTCATTTCCCCGCTTGTGCCGGCACTGAAAAAAAAATTGGCGTTTCCTCCGATCCAGAAGGTCCGAGCCATTCCCGGGCAGCCCGATGCAAAAAGAACCACAACCGATCTGTAATTTCCAGAGGCCGCGACCTTTAATCAGAACCCAGATCTACCTCCTGTATCCGTCGGTGGCCAGATGTTCGTTTGTGACTGCGAGTGCCAGAATGTTTTGGCCCCGAGTTCCTTCCTTCGGTTTCTGACTTGAACCAAAAGCAGCAGATGGTTATGTGGTTAGAAAGGGAAAAAAATGTTTGGATTCATGGATTTCTTCAGGTTTGAACTCTAATGAAGAAAGAAAAGCCCTTAGAGTCGGAAACGGAGTTCCGATGTTCACTGGAAAATGGTGTTAGAAAGATAATGCATTAATGCACGCGATTAATCGAAAAGAATTAATATGTATTAATCCAAATGAATCGAAGAAACAGTCCTGTGGTACTGTCAGTGGTTAAGGGAACAACATTTCATTGGGTATTATTCTTGCTATTTTGTGGTTTAAGTCACTTTTTCACAAAAAGAGAACTCTTTGATCTGTGTTTCGGTGCCATATTGTACAAATACATTTTACCTGGTAAATTACTTTTGTAATTAATCTGGATTAATCCCAAAACAAAAGTGCGATTAATCAATTTTTTTTGTAATCGATTGACAGCAGTAATTAAAAATAAATGTTCTAAATGTAGAGTTTCATATGTGATTTCATATTCTGATTATTCACAGATAATAAGTGGTTGGCAAATACTGACACTAAAAAAAAAAAAATAATAATTATAGCGATTCATCGCGATTAATTTTTCCAGGTTTGCGATTAATTAGTTAATTGTTTTTAAGCGATTCCTGACCCTAATAATTAATCAAATTTTTAAAAAAACTCTCGATCTGAAGGTGATTTTATAAAAATCAGACCTGTTTTTTTTTATGTTTAAAAAAATAAATAAAATAATAGTCTGGAGGGGGAAAGTAATGAGAACCATGTGAAAGTGGCTAAGATAAAAACTCCTAATTGATAAAATGAACATCATAGAACTGATTTATTCTTCTGAACACAGTTTGCAGTTAAGGTTCAGTGAAATGATACGACTTTCACTTTGGATACTTAAAAATATTAATAAAATTAATAAAAGTTAATACTTCTAAATATGTGATTTTTTATTCAAATTCCTAAAAAAAATATTTCTTTGAAACCTTAATCCAAAGTAACCGTTTTAAAATATTCCCCTTTAGTACAAAATGTCAATTTTTGCAAATAAATTATTGCTAAATTATGTCACTTACATTTTTATTGTTTTTTACATCTATTTTGTTTTTTTTTTTACAACAGTTTTCAGCTTTTTTTATTTTTTACTTTTCTCTTTATAATTATCTACTTTTTCAGGTTTCTTTTCATGAAAACATTCAAAAATATTGTAAAAAGGATTTTAAAACAACTTTTATTTAAGTAAAATGTTACTGCCTTCTAGTTCTTTCAGTTTCTTTCTTTGTTTTTTGTTTCTCTTTCAGCAACTTGATCAGCTGATTGTCAGGAGAAGCCGACGTCGTCAAAAGGAGGAAGAAGCGACGCTGTGACAGAGGCGGCCATTATCGGAATAAACTAGTAAACCTCAACCACCGGTCTGGTAAATAGTTTGTTGCGTCCCGTTTACTTGGTGCCATCCTCAGAATCTCCATTGGTTGCCTTGTTGCGACTCATGGACCTGAGTTTGGGTTGTAGCAATTGGGGGCTTGTCCGGGATTTGGGACTAAGAGGAAAACAAAACCAGAATTAACAACAGAGAAAACACCATATAGATACAAAAAAAATATATAGTTTTGTCCATCTATACTACATAACATTTAACTACCGGTGAGTCAGATTTATCATTTTTATTATTTTTTTTTCAACTCCGGTCTTAAGAAACTGCAAACAAACACAAACGTGCTAATTTCAGATTAGAGGTAGTTAACCTAATTCTCATTATCAATTATCTTTTGATTAGTCAGCCTCTATGCATGTTTTTAGCTAAATGCACTTACGACGTGCATTATCAATAATCGCTCTACTTTCCAAATGATAGATAAGGCGCATTAGGTGAGACAAAAGAGTTAGAAACAAGTCCATCAGTCAGACTTTATTAAGTGCGTTCAAAGTAACTCTAGAATTTATTTATTCAACACATTAGCCACATTAGCCGTGTTAGCATTTTCATAATTAAAAAAAAGAAAAAGCGCTATAGGAATTGTTATTGATCTTTTTTCTTTCACAGCTCTATTCCGATATACGAAAGACTTGGTGTCACCAAATAGTCGAGCACAAACTACAACTATTATCAACCGATTTAACTTTAAATGCACAAACAAATCCTATTTTTAAAGTAAAAATGAACTAGCGTAGCGACATGTGAATCTGAGCATTTTAAACCAGAAGCCTAAATTGTGCATATGTGACCATTTACATAGTTTTTTGTTGTAAGCGGTCGCTAGAACGTTTCAAAGCCCGACGTGAACGTAGCATAACACATCAAAAAAGCGCACCGCTACACGTTAGCTTCGTTAGCATATCCCCAATGACATCCAGCCAAGCATTTTGACAGAGCGCCCTTTCTAGATCACTTCAATATCAGTAAACGCAACCAAAATTAACCCGTATATAAGGCGCTCCAGATTATTAATTCATTCAAAAAAACAAATGACGTCTTTTCAGTTTGTCTCAAAGTGCGGAAAATATTGTAATTTTGTAAAATGTCATTTTTCCTCAAAAATGTGGTAGATTTTATTTTTTAAGGTCTAAAATGCACATATAGTTCATCTTTAAAATAAACTGTAATATTTTGAAATTTTACAGCTGATTTTGGTAATAAAAAAATGTAGCCAAATACTTTTTAAAGGTTTTCCTGTCAAGTTTTAGGAGGTTTAGGAAGGCAAACATTTTAACTATTGTTTGAAATTCAGCCCAAATGTTTGGTTAAACTTACTGAAAATACGTACTAACCTGTCAGAAAATGTTGATCCTTTTAAAATAAAAAAAAAAACGCAAGAAAAAAATCTCTAGAATTTTATGGTCTTCGGTAGGAAGTCCTGGTGGGTCTAATTATCGGGTTCCTTAGCGACACGTGGAGCGCTTTGCCTCCAAATTACCAAAGGAGGAACAGAGAAAGTTCATGAGTTGTATTTTAGGGTTTTTTACAGCCGCGTAAATGCTGCCGCCGCTGCTGCACGTCATCGTAAAAAGCCGCGGCCGCCTCCTGCGGCACAAGACAAAGCTAACATTCAGCTAGCTTTAAGCTAGGTCACGGAAAAAGCTAATGAAGAACCGTCAGTGGGCTGATCTGTCTGACAAACTGATCAGAGGAGAGTTCCTTCTGGAGCTCTTTATGGTGGCTTTCATTAGCTTTATTGCCTGCTATAAATTTTTGTGGACTGGTTGAATTAGGAGCGGCGATGGCCCGCGCTCGTTAGCGTCTGCAGGCCTCCATTTGATCCAAGCTTCAGCGGCACAAATCAACTGGACGTTTTTTCCCTCTGGAGATGGAGGCTAAAGTTTGGCTCTTTCAAGGCCAGCATTGCTGCTGTGTTACTTTAAATCAAACTGCTTAAAAAAATAAAAATAAAAAAACAAAGAATGCATTTTGGCTGTGCCAGGAGGTGGCAGATGTTCACAGCATAAAGACGCAGCTCTGCCTTTCACGCAACAGAAAATAAATCCTGCAGTTGATTTACAAGAAAAAAATGTCCATAAAGTAAATTTTAACAAATAAAAGCCAAAAACACATGATGAGGACTTGAGACCTGCTTAATTTTGCTTGTAGTCAACCTTTCCTGGACTGCTAGGACCAGACTTTTTACTCAATTCTTCTGTTTTACAATCCCTTTGAGCTGAAAATTTCAAAGTTCACCAGAATTTCAAAGCCCCAGTGTAAAATTAGGCTTAGCTAGGCAGCAGAAAAATGTAGCAAAAATCAAAATTGAAACTGTAAAATGAAGCAAAAAAAAGTTGAAAATTCAAAACAGCAGCTGCTACTAATGGACAAATTATTTTTTAATTGGTCATTTTTACATTTATATTTTTTTTTTTATTATTCAATTTTTCAGTATTCCTTTTTTCAATTTTTCAAGATTTATTTTAAGCTTTTAGGGTTTTTTTATTTTCAAAACTTTTTTTTCAAATATAAAATGTCTTGTTTTTAAATTTTACAGTTGTTTTTAGTTACAATATATATATTTTTTAATTTTCAATCAGTTTTATTCAAGCTGATCCTGATCAGGGACTCAGCTTTGGGCAGGTGCCGTTTTCAGTGAAACAACAAATTCAACATGGCTGATCAATGCGAGAGTTTTTGTCCTGATCTTACTTTCATTTTCTTGACCCTGTGGGGACCCGGGGTTGCTGGAGACTGTCCTGGCTACTGTTGGGCAAAGCCGGGATAGCCCCTGGACAGGTGGCCAGGCTTTCACAGAGCCCATGGAGCTGGAGCGATTGAGCCCGCTACGCTAGCAAGCAGCCCGGTGTACAGCAGAGCGCGATCCACCCCCCAGGGTCTCGCGGAGCTAGCAAGGTCTGCTAGTCAGGGTCTGGCAGAGCTAGCAAAGTCTGGGGCCCAGGGTCCAGCAGAGACAGCGAGGTCTGCCGCCCAGGGTTTGATAAATCTAGTAAGGTCCAACGCGCAGGGTTTGGTAAATCTAGCTTGGTCCGCCACCCATGACCCAGAAAAGCTAGCGAGGTCCGCCGCCCAGGGTTTGATAAATCTAGTAACGTCCGCCGCCCAGGGTTTGGTAAATCTAGCGAGGTCCGCCGCCCAGGGTTTGATAAATCTAGTAAGGTCCGCCGCCCAGGGTTTGATAAATCTAGTAAGGTCCGCCGCCCAGGGTTTGATAAATCTAGTAAGGTCCGCCGCCCAGGGTTTGATAAATCTAGTAAGGTCCGCCGCCCAGGGTTTGATAAATCTAGTAAGGTCCGCCGCCCAGGGTTTGATAAATCTAGTAAGGTCCGCCGCCCAGGGTTTGATAAATCTAGTAAGGTCCGCCGCCCAGGGTTTGATAAATCTAGTAAGGTCCGCCGCCCAGGGTTTGATAAATCTAGTAAGGTCCGCCGCCCAGGGTTTGATAAATCTAGTAAGGTCCGCCGCCCAGGGTTTGATAAATCTAGTAAGGTCCGCCGCCCAGGGTTTGATAAATCTAGTAAGGTCCGCCGCCCAGGGTTTGATAAATCTAGTAAGGTCCGCCGCCCAGGGTTTGATAAATCTAGTAAGGTCCGCCGCCCAGGGTTTGATAAATCTAGTAAGGTCCGCCGCCCAGGGTTTGATAAATCTAGTAAGGTCCGCCACCCAGGACCCAGAAAAGCTAGCGAGGTCCGCCGCCCAGGGTTTGATAAATCTAGTAAGGTCCGCCGCCCAGGGTTTGATAAATCTAGCGAAGTCCGCCACCCAGGGTCGGGTGGAGCTTGCAAAGTCTGGCGCCCAGCGCATGGTAGAGCTAGAGAGGTCTGCTGCCCAGGGTCCGGCAGAGCTACTTAGGTCCGCCGCCAAGGGTATGGCAGATCTAGCTAGGTCTGCCACCCAGGACCCGGAAGAGCTAGCGAGGTCCGTCGCCCAGGGGCCCGCATAGGAAGTGAGGTCCAACGCTAAGGGTCCGACAGAGCTAGTGAAGTCTGCAGTAAAGGGTCTGGCATAGCTAGCAATGCCATGATTCTATAATTTGGCAACAAATTAAATCCAGAAAATTTTGCCGGTAGCTCCCCCATGGCGTCAGGACAATTTGGGACAGGCGTCGAGGGGTAAATTTTAGGAAATTAGGGCAGCCAACGCGAATTCAACACCTGAATTGCGTCCGGTGTGAATGCAGCTCAAGACAGTGGAGTGTGTGAATGGTAGTGTGATTGTAAAGTACTTTGGGCCTCAATATAAGTAGAAAAGCGATATATATAAGTACACGCCACTTACCATTTACAATTGGAGCCCGTGGTCGTCCTCCTACAGCACAGCTTAAAAAGGGAAATTATCCGGTGTGTCAGCTGCCCTAAAGGTGCTTCAGCGTCGACACAGGCATCTGTTTTTCATCACGTCCGCAAAGCTCTGCTTTGAATTAGTTTGTGTTTTTACTGCTCTCTGGATTGAGTGCACGCCGGCTGTTCGGCGAAGCAGCTGTCCGTCCGCTGAGGCTTCACCGAAAAGGTGCAGTTTGCCGATCAGTTTTTAACGGATTCTTGCATGCGAGGCACCGATTTCCTTTGCTGTGTTCACCGTTTCTGTCAAGAACTCTTGATGTGTCATGGTTGCATCACCTGAGGCATCATGATGAGGAGTCAGGAGTGCAAACCTTTTGGTCTTTCTTATTTGGCGTGCTGAAACAAGTCACTGTACACAAAACTGATAAATTATGATGAGCTTGGCTGAGCCGAATGGATCCATGAGGCAAGAATCCATCACATTTACATATTTGTAAAGTCCGGCGCTCTTTACGCTGACACTGCATAGGAGGACACGGTCATAGATGGCCAAATGACCGACACATCGGATAAATACGTGAGTTCAGCTACAAAGCCTTTGCCAGCACTCAACCCTCACCTCCTGATGGATCCTCTATTAGAGTGACTGATTTACCTCTTGTGTGGCCAGATTGTGGTGTTTTCACACAAAGTTTGATGACTTTTCAGACATGACGCCACAGTTCTGGGAAGCTCCCCCCACTCTTGAGGCTGTGAAACACAAATGTTATGTTCCATGAGGCATTTCACAGTCCAGGATCTGGATGTTCTGAAGGCTCTGGACTCTTCAAATGTCATCTCTTTTTAAAACTCTTCTGGAGGCAACTCTGATGGCATCCAGATCACCTCAAGAAACTCAAGTATGACAGAGCTCCTACCCCAACCCAAAAAGATTGAAGGTCACCAATTAAATTTGTTTTTTATAGTTTTTTAGTGGTATTGTTTCCCCTGAATTAGACACAAACCAGCTCCTCAAAAAAACACTAGGGCCAAGTTACAGAGGTGAGCAGTTTCCAACTGACTCCAGTGATATGAAGTTCAATTTTCTCCAAATTAAACATATTTGCATTTTAGTTCCAATGATCTTTTCTATGTAGATTGCTTTATTTACACGACATAGTTGCTGTTTGGGGATGTGCTGTAAGAAGGGGGGCGACAGAGCTTCAAATTTCACTTTGTTTAACTCTATTGCCCTTTTCAGAACATTGTCGAGTTGTGTTTCGTGTCAGGTTGTCTCAACCCCAATAGGAGGCGTTGGAGATTATCTGTCCATATGGTTGAAGCTAGAGCTCAGATGAAGACGACAATCCACCCTTGTCCTTTTTGTCTTCAATTTTAGCTCCAAACTCTGCTGGAGGAGGTCCCTATGAGATCAACCAAACAAGATGTTATCATCTGCAAAAAGACAAACAGTACCAGCAGGTCTGGGAACATATTCCCTATGGATAAATCCCCAAAAATTGATGAACGAGGTGTAATAAAGTGAATTCAAACGAATTGGATTCAGTTTCAGGAGGTTCTCAATTCAGTTTTCTTTATCCGTTTTTTTTTATGACGAATCACTTTTGAATGGCAACAAACCAATTTTTCATTTACTGCTTTTGGTGACCAAATTATGCACTTTTATATATGTTTATGTATTATCTATTACTTGTAGTCGTAATATTTACCATGGGTAGTTTTAATGTATGAGTATTGCATGGATCAAGAAGCACTTATTGAATCTCATTGTACTTGTGACCATGACAATTAAGTTTTACTAAACAAAGGTTTCGACAGGACACAAAGTAGAAAGAACTCTGTCCACCTTGACTATGACACAAGAACTGGCTGCCAGATGGATATAAAGCCTTAGTAATAACTGCCCTTACAGGTGGAAATAGGCTGTCTGTGGGTGAAAAATGGGCAAACCAATGAAACATCAAGACTGTGGACTGGTAAGATCAGTATTTTTTAGAGGGAAAATGTTCATGCATGTTTTCTCTACAGCAAACACTGATACAACATGTAAGTAAGGTTGATGGAGGTTAGATGTGGAGTCTTGAAAGGATTTTTCTGCTTTTCAACCCCCCGAATCCTCTGCACGAGGAGCATCCCATGGAGGCTTGGATATCGCCTGCACACTCCTTGCGTACAGTCAGTAAGGACCCAGTACATGCACTTTTTTTAACTCATACGTCAAAGGAGCCTCTTCATTTTATGACCCTCCACGGTCCCGGACAACCAAAAAACTCGCAGCAACTGTCTGAATACTGATGCATTCTGATGGTTACATTATCAGGTCTTTATACTAAAAACTATATACTCCAGGACTATCTAGTGCCCTGGATTTTAAAAGCTTACAATGCGGACTACTTTTCTTTGGTTTTTCTAAACGCCGAATATGATGTCACCGATTTCACAAAGTGAAAATCGAATCAATACGAACATTTCACGTCTATTTGTGACTACTGTGGTCTGATGATGAAAATTTGGGTAAGTTATTTAAAAAAAAAATTACATTTAAACGCAATTTTTTTTGCAAAAATTGTTCGACCGCAATGCATTGTGGTCTATATTCACTAATGTAGTGAGCATAGATGGATGCTAGTTTTCCGCAAAGACTTCTGGGAAATTTCTAGGGTACTCAATTTTGGAATTGCAGGTTCGGACAACACTAAAAAATGACAAATGCATACATTTTGCGATTAGGTAAGGAATTCAGACATAACCATACAATTCTAAAATCCAGTTCTCTAAAGATTTCCCAGAAGTCTCTGCAAAAAATAAAAAAAAAACAAAAAAAACCAAAAAAACTGTGCTTCAATGCTCAGTTGATTGGTGAATAAAGACCGCAATGCATTGTGTTAAACAATTTATGTAAAAAAAACAAACATTTTTTTATAAATTTTTTAAAAATCAATATAATTATCAGAACATAGTGGCTCATAAATATGTGACGTCATATTTGCGCTTCACAAAAACAAAAAGTAAGTACTTTTTTTAAAATTAAATTACGTAGTTAGGGAGTTAAGTTAACTTTTGACTTAGTAAAAAAGTGACCCTTTTTGCTTACCGTAGAATGCTATTAGCTTTTCGTTTATAACAGCTTAACAACATAAATATTGACTCATTAACTCAAAATTGTGCGAATCTGATCATGTAGGAATATTTATCACAATTTTAAAGAATTTATCAACGAAAATAATGACATTTTATGCTTAAAAATATAACTAAGTAATAGTATATCGTTTTTAATGTTAGTTAAACCCTCCAAAGTTACAGTAAACCTTGTTTAAGCGCCACAGGAAAGACATGACCTTCTTAAGGTCGTCCCAGTTTAAACCCCTGCTCGCCGCCTTGCCTCCCTTTCTCTTTTGGCCTACATTCGCTCCACCTTAAATATTTCCGCCCTCGCGGGCCATTGACACACATACAGTACACGGTGAAACCGCGACAGGAACGCGCCGAGGCAGCAACGGCTCTGTCAAATCACAACCGGGGTTACGCGAAGCCACAGAGAGAAGAAGAGGAAAAAATAAAAAAATATCAACTTCACAGAGGATTTTTACCGACACTTTTAGTTGTTAAAGTACAGAAAGTCACTACTGGAATACGGAACCCTTCGACGAAGTTATTCGGTTTGTTTTGTCGGAAAAAAAACAAGACGTCATTTTTTTCTTTTTTTGTAAATACGAGACGTGAAGAAGCAGCGGCAGATGGGATTTCTAAACGCCCCACTTCCCGCGTGTTTTCCGGTAATGTGAGTGTCCCGACGGCGTCTGGGTTCGATACCTCGAAGAAACTTTTGAGTTTGTTTCATTTTTGAGGAGAGGGGAGACTTTGGTTGACTTTTATCGCCATGCTGTCCGGCACCGCCATGTACGCGGCGAAGAAGCGGAAGAAGCCCGTCCAGAAAACGTAAGTCCACAGCCTAATAACCGCGCTGTATTCCTCCGCGCTTCTTGAAATCGAGTAAAAGTGATACTAAAACATGATAATAATCGCGATTTCTGATTTGAATTTTTATTTACTCTATGTTTTTAGGGATTATATAGTTTGGTAACAGTTTTAATGAATAAATTGTGTTGAAAATGTAGAGTTTGAGTACTTTTCCTCGCGCCTGAACAGCTCAGGTCTCCTTTTTTTTTTTAAATCATCAAATCCCCAAACATTTGCATAAAACCGTGTTTGGCGTGTGTGGTGGAGGCGGGCACGCGGAGACAGCGAAACCCCACATCAGTGAACCTCATCACACCGCTCTTTCTCGTGACTTGATTCGCGTGCGCGCCTCTGTGGATTCCCCCCCTCTCCCTCTGAGAGGAAGCGTGCAGGGCCCCGACCACAGTTCACCCACCACCGGTTCACCAGAAAAATCATTCATCCCTCCTGAAGGCTGACGTGCGGTGACGTCATGGCTGTGTTTGAAGCGTTTTTGCGCTGATGGACTTGATAAAAAAAAACGTCAAAAGGAACCTAGTTTTTATAATACACTGCAAAATCACATGTTCCAACAGGACTATTGGAGAATTGGTACATTCTATTGAAGTAGTACATAGTGTTTGGACCTTAATTTTTGCCACAAAACGCTCATTTTGTATAATATCCTTAAAAGAAAGTCAAATCCAGCTGGCCCAAGAACCCTAATAAATGTGCAAAGCACCATTGACTGTATATGAGAACTGGACTGAGTTCACTTTCCAAACAGGAAGTGCCCTCCAGTTCCAAGAAGTCAGTATCCTATAGACTTCTATCGAGAAATAAACAGCTATTACTCAATTCTCGCTAATTCTAGTCTCTCCATGATATTGTGTCTTTCGTCTTATAAAGTGGTCAATCAGATGCCTCAAACATAGTATGTTGTCTCGTTCCCGTTTGATAGATTTTCTTGTAGCCCACTTTCAAATGGTAAGCTAATTTCTGATTAGCGAGGGTGGTTACCATAGAAACATTGACTCAGACCGATTCCAAACTGGTCGCCGGTTACCATCATTTCTCCCCAATGTCTGCAAAAAAATGGTGACTGGATTGACTTTATTTCGTTGGAGTGGAAAATTAATAATTTTTTGATGGGTGACGTCACACTTGCTCAGTCCAGTTCTCAGATACAGGCAATGGCTAATACCATAGACTGTACATAGAGAGAACTGGAGCTGGAAAGCATGTCCTAGAAAGCCAAAAACCCATAGCCTCCTATTGAAAAAAAATAAACAGCTATCACTCAGTTATTCTGTTTATCAGAGTAACCATTCTTGATCTGGTGTCTTTTTTTTCTTTTTACATATTCTTGCTAAACCAAAATTTTTTATTTATTTATTTTTTTTTAATTGCAAGTTATTCAAGTTTTAAACTGGCCAGTAAAAGCATGTGGTGCCTCCTGGCCCCACCTCAAACATTCAAAGCGTTTGATTGACAGATTCTCGGACCAATCATTTCTTCCTAACGTTGTCTGGTCCCAAAATGGGAAAATCGGGCATTAGTTGTATCGTGGAAAAATGGCGACTGAATCACAGGGTTCCCGCAGGGTTTTAAAAAGCCTTAAAAATGTCTTGAATTTTGATATCTGAACTCTAAATACTTGTGCTGCTTGAAATTTCCCCATTTCACATTTCATGTCAAAAGTTACATTATTTTCAAGGAAGATTATTTTGATTAAATGGTGTAAATAAACATCAGGAAACCAGTTGTTATGCACCAATACACTGAATACCCACCTCTGTTTAATTAAAAAAAGAAGAGCTCCAAAGCATCGCGGCATAGACCACAAACAACAAG